>NC_041388.1:543195004-543283778 GCF_002162155.2 Triticum dicoccoides
TCCCCCCGTCTCCAGCTCCTGGCCGGCCGGATCCACCACCTCCCCCCGTCTCCAGCTCCTGGCCGGCCGGATCCAGCCCCTCCCCTCCTTCCCCATATCCTGGCCGACCACCGGCGCGGGCGAGCGAGCGGCGGTGGACGCCGGCGCGAGGGAGCCCGCGTCGCCTGGACGCGGCGAAGCCGCCATGGACTTCCGGAAGCCGCATCCTCCTTCCATCTTCACCGCCCGACGCATTGGCAGAGAAGATGACGGCCCCGACGCAAGCTATGGCGAACGACGCGGCCAACGGGGCAACTCCGCGGTGAAGGCGGCATCGGAGGCGCCTTCAAATCCAACAACGGTACATGAACTTCCTCCTACTTGTCGCCTTCTTCTTCAATCGTCCCTTGCCTGACCTTCTTGCTTCATGCAGATGAACTTCGCGCCCTATGCAAGTCATGGGTTGCCATGCGGTTCCTCTCCTAGCTCTCCGACAAATTGCTCACAAGGTAGCCTATCAGCTGCTAGAAAAAGGTTGTCCGAACTTCTAGCCAGGGTATGGTTGAACTTCTTCCCTCTGCTTGTTATTTTCTTACTGCCATGAGAAGTTCAGGTGGTGTGTAGCATCAGTCCATGAGAAGTTCAGGATGCCAAAAATAGTAGTAAATCTACCTGAACTTCACATCCATGAGAAGTTCAGGTACATCTGTGAGCATCAGTCCATGAGAAGTTCAGGCTGCCAAAAATAGTAGTAAATCTGCCTGAACTTCACATCCATGAGAAGTTCAGGTACATCTGTGAGCATCAGTCCATGAGTAGTTCAGGCTGCCAAAAATAGTAGTAAATCTGCCTGAACTTCACATTCATGAGAAGTTCAGGTACATCTGTGAGCATCAGTCCATGAGAAGTTCAGGCTGCCAAAAACAGTAGTAAATCTGCCTGAACTTCACATCCATGAGAAGTTCAGGTACATCTCTGAGCATCAGTCTAGGCTACAAAAGCTTTTTTTAAATTTGCCTGCTATAACATGTGAAGTTCATGTAGTCTGTGAGCATCAGTCCAGGCTGCAAATAGTAGAAAATCTGCCTGCTTACAGCCATGCGAAGTTCAGGTAGTTTATGAGCATCAGTCCAGGCTACAAATAGCTTTATATATGAGAACTTCAGGCTGTGAATAATGCTAAGTTCAGTTAGAAAGGTATAGGCAGATGTAATTTGTGTGCTAATATTTTTTTTTCTTTTTTGACAGGAAGACGAGAGACGCATGAAGAAGCTCAGAAGTTCCCAACAGCAAGTACTCAATCCCAAGCCCGTACGCGTTGCACCACCCCCTCAATGGGTCACCCCTCAAACGCACCAACAACATTGCCAAACTGCTCCAGACCAAAAATGGATGACACCCGAAGCACATGGAGAATTCCAAGATGCTGGATGACACCTGAAGAACATGAAAACCAGAAGTTCAACCATTAATTAGAAAGAAGTCCAGCATCTACTGAAGATAGTGGATCATCAAAAATAAGAAACCATCGACTGAAGTCAAGCATCTACTTACAGCACAGAAGTTCAGGTGCGAAAGTTCTAGCAGTCCAGCTTGTACAACAGAACGAAAATTGATTGAAACAACAACCCCGATTAAATTTGGTTCCCAGATTTAATCGTTTGGGTCAATTCTGACACGTCAAAAGCCATTTCGAACATTGTTGTACTCCAGATAAAACATCCAAAAAAGATCCACCATCAATCAGTGCGCTCGAACAACAAACCGCGACAGGAGGCAGAAAGTGCAATCCGCAATTTCGGAATGAATGAGCCAGCCAAATCGAATTAACAAAACAGGGAGGATTCAACCGCCATTTCGAACGTCATCATGCTCTGGATAAATAAGAAAATGATCGCCATCATACTGTCCCTCGAACAAAAAACCACGGTGGGAGGCAGAAGATCCAATCGCCGGATTTCGATTTGTATGAGCTCGCATATTCAAATTAACAACATGGGCAGCATTTTGTCTCACTAATGCACACAAATCCACACCCAATTTGAACAGAAAACCTACAAATCTACAACAGCGGCCGAAACCAATCCCGCAGACGAAGAATAGAGGTGGCAGAACACCAAATTGAATTTGTTCGAAAATAACAACTAATCATGAAGTAAACTTGTACCTAAACCCAATTCTCATCCTATTAGGGATCCTAGAACATCCAGTACATGCAAAGCACTTGTGACCGACCCATGTTCATCACCGCCCGAGAGCAAATCCGCCAACGAGCTAGATTCCTAATCAAAACAAGCATTTAGATTCTAAAAACCATGTAAACATTACACTTACATCGCCAACAACATGAACGATCAAAAAAACTCACGGTAGAAGGCACGGTTGAGAAGATAGCCCGAAGGTCGGGTTCGTACAGAGGGAAGGCCAGGCGCGTTACTCAGGCAGTTCAGGTTGTGATCAGAATATTATTCTGATCCCGTGATCAGAATAGTGTTTTTATATATATTATATGGGGGGCCTAGCACACCCAAGATGATTGTTTAGCCGTGTGCGGCGCCCCCCTCCACAGTTTACATCCCCGCTCATATTTTCGTAGTGGTTAGGCGAAGCCCTGCGAGGATCACTTCACCATCGCCGTCACCATGCCGTCATGCTGATGGAACTCATCTACTACCTCGATGTCTTGCTGGATCAAGAAGGTGAGGGATGTCATCGAGGTGAACATTTTCAGAACGCGGAGGTGCCGTGTGTTCGGTACTTGATCGGTTGAAGCGCGAAGAAGTTTGACTACATCAACCGCATTGAGAAACACTTCCACTTACGGTCTACAAGGGTACATAGACACACCCCCCCTCGTTGCTATGCATCTCCATGGATATATCATTGAGTGTGCGGCAGTTTTTTTGTTTCCATGCAACGATTCTCAACAGTGGCATCACGAGCCAGGTCTATGCATAGATGATATGCATGAGTAGAACACAAAGAGTTGTGGGCGGTGATAGTCATACTGCTTAACACCAACGTCTTATTTTGATTCGGCGGTATTGTGGGATGAAGCGGCCTGGACCAACCTTACATGTCCATGCACATGAGACCGGTTCCACCGACAAACAAGCAACTAGTTTTGCATAAAGGTGGCTGGTGGGTGTCTGTTTCTCCTACTTTAGTTGAATCGAATTTTACTCCGGTAGGTCCTTCAAGAAGGTTAAAACAACAAACTTGATGAAACACCATTGTGGTTTTTATGTAGGTAAGAATGGTTCTTGATAGAAGCCCGTAGCAGCCACGTAAAACTTGCAACAACAAAGTAGAGGACGTCTAACTTATTTTTGTAGGGCATGTTGTGATGTGATATGGTCAAGAAATGATGTGATATACGTTGTCGTATGAGATGATCATGTTTTGTAAGTTATTGGCAACTGACAGGAGCCTTATGGTTGTCTCTTCATTGTATGAAATGCAAACGCCATGTAATTACTTTACTTTATCACTATGCGTTCGCGATAGTTGTAGAAGCAATAGTTGGAGAGATGACCATGATGCAATGATGGATATCAAGGTGTCGAGCCGGTGACGATGGAGATCATCACAATGCTTTGGAGATGGAGATCAAAAGCACAAGATGATGATGGCCATATCATGTCACATATTTCGATTGCATGTGATGTTTATCTTTTATGCATCTTATTTTGCTTAGTACGGCGGTAGCATTATAAGATGATCCCTTCACTAAATTAGGTAAAAGTGTTGTCCCTGAGTATGCACCGTTGCTACAGTTCATCGTGTTGAGACACCACGTGATGATCGGGTGTGATAGACTCTACATTCACATACAACGGGTGCAAGACAGTTTTGCACATGCGGAATACTTGGGTTAAACTTGACGAGCCTAGCATGTACAGACATGGCCTCAGAACACTGGAGATCAAAAGGTCGAACGTGAATCATATAGTAGATATGATCAACATAGAGATGTTCACCATTGATGATTACCCCATCTCACGTGATGATACGACATGGGTTAGTTGATTTGGATCACGTATCACTTAGATGACTTGAGGGATGTCTATCTAAGTGGGAGTTCTTAAGTAATTTGATTAATTGAACTTAATTTATCATGAACTTAGTCCTGATAGTATTTGCATATCTATGTTGTAGATCAATGGCCCGTGTTACTGTTCCCGTGAATTTTAATGCGTTCCTAGAGAAAGCTAAGTCGAAATATGATGGTAGCAACTACACTGACTAGGTCTGTAACTTAAGGATTATCCTCGTTGCTGCACATAAAAAATATGTCTTGATGCACCGCTAGGTGAAAGGCCTGCTGCAGGAGCAGATGCTGATGTTTTGAACGTCTGGCAAGCTCGATTTGATGACTACTCGATAGTTCAGTGTGCCATGCTTTACGGCTTAGAATGAGGACTTCAAAGAAGTTTTGAACGTCATGGAGCATATGAGATGTTCTAAGAAGTGAAGTTAATATTTCAAGCAAATGCTCGGGTTGAGAGATATGAAGTCTCCAACAAGTTCTATAGCTCCAAGATGGAGGAGAATAGTTCTGTCGTTGAACACATACTCAAAATGTCTGGGTATCACAATCACTTAACTCAACTAGGAGTTAATCTTCCAGATGATAGTGTTACTGACAGAGTTCTTCAATCATTGCCACCAAGCTACAAAGGCTTCGTGATGAACTATAATATGCAAGGGATGGACAAGACAATTCCCGAGCTCTTCACAATCCTCAAAGTTGCGGAGATAGAAATCAAGAAGGAGCATCGAGTGTTGATGGTTAACAAGACCACTAGTTTCAAGAAAAAGGGCAAGGGAAAGAAGGGGAACTTCAAGAAGAATGGCAAGCAAGTTGCCACTCCTAGAAAGAAGCCCAAAGCTGGACCCAAGCTTGAAACTGAGTGCTTCTACTTCAATGGGATAGGTCACTGGAAGCAGAACTTCCCCAAGTATTTGGTGGATAAGAAGGATGGCAACGTGAACAAAGGTATATTTGATGTACATGTTATTGGTGTGTACCTTACTAATGCTCGTAGTGGCGCTTGGGTACTGGTTCGGCTGCTCATATTTGTAACTCGAAACATGAGCTATGGATTAAACAAAGATTGGCTAAGGATGAGATGACGATGCGTGTCGGGAATGGTTCCAAGGTCGATGTGAGCGCCGTCGGCATGCTACCTCTACATCTACCTTCGGGATTAGTTTTAGACCTGAATAATTGTTATTTGGTGCCATCGTTGAGCATAAACATTATATCTGGATCGTGTATAGTGCTAGACGGTTATTCATTTAAATCAGAGACTAATGGTTGTTCTATTTATATGAGTAATATCTTTTATGGTCATGCACCCTTGAAGAGTGGTCTATTTTTGTTGAATCTCGATTGTAGTGACACACATATTCATAATATTGATGCCAAAAGATGCAAAGTTGATAATGATAGTGCACCATATCTGTGGCATTGCTGTTTAGGTCATATTGGTGTAAAGCGCATGAGGAAACTCCATGCAGATGGGCTTTTGGAATCACTTGATTATGAATCCTTCGATACTTGTGAACCATGCCTCATGGGCAAGGTGACTAAAACTCTGTTCTCCGGAACAATGGAGCGAGCCAATGACTTATTGCAAATAATACATACCGATGTATGTGGTCCAATGAGTGTTGAGGTATGTGGCAGGTATCGTTATTTTCCGACCTTCACAGATGATTTGAGCAGATATGGGTATATCTACTTAATGAAACACAAGTCTAAAACATCTGAAAAGTTCAAAGAATTTCAGAGTGAAGTGGAGAATTATTGTAATAATAAAATAAAGTGTCTACAATCTCATCGTGGAGGCGAATATTTGAGTTACAAGTTTGGCCTTCATTTAAAACAATGTGGAATAGTTTCACAACTCACGCCACTTGGAACACCACAACGTAATGGTGTGTCCGAACGTCGTAACCGTACTTTATTAGATATGGTGCGATCTATGATGTCTCTTACCGATTTACCACTATTGTTTTGGGGTTATGCATTGGAGAAAGCTGCATTCACATAAAATTGGGCACCGTCTAAATCCATTAAGACGACACTGTATGAACTATGGTTTGGCAAGAAACCTAAGCTGCCATTTCTTAAAGTTTGTGGTTGTGACACTTATGTCAAAAGGCTTTAGCCTTATAAGATCGAACCCAAATCGGAGAAGTGCATCTTCATAGGATACCCTAAGGAAACAATTGGTTACACCTTCTAGTACAGACCCGAAGGCAAGATCTTTGTTGCCAAGAATGGAACATTTTGAGAGAAGGAGTTTCTCTCGAAAGAAGTGAGTGGGGGCAAAGTAGAACTTGATGAGGTAATTGTACCTTCTCTCAATTTGGAAAGTAGCACATCAGAGAAATCCGAGAGGAAGCTAATGATGATGATCATGAAACTTCGGATCAAGTTACTACTGGACCTCGTAGGTCGAACGGAGCACATTCCACACCAGAGTGGTACGGTAATCCTGTCCTCGGAGTCATGTTACTAGACCATGACGAACCTATGAACTATGAAGAAGCAATGATGAGCCTAGATTCTGACAGATGGCTTGAGGCCATGAAATCTGAGATAGGATCCATGTATGCGAACAAAGTATGGATCTTGGTGGACTTGCTCGATGACCGGCAAGCCATAGAGAATAAATGGATCTTCAAGAAGAAGACTAACGCTGATGGTAATGTTACTATCTACAAAGCTCGACTTGTTGCAAAAGGTTTTCGACAAGTTCAAGGGGTTGACTACAATGATACTTCTCATCCGTGGCGATGCCTAAGTCTATCTGAATCATGTTAGCAATTGCCGTATTTTATGATTATGAAATCTGGAAAATGGACGTCAAAACTACATTCCTTAATGTATTTATTAAAGATGAGTTGTATATGATGCAACCAGAAGGTTTTGTTGATCCTAAAGGTGCTAACAAAGTGTGCAAACTGCAACGATCCAACTATGGACCGGTGCAAGCATCTCGGAGTTGGAATATATGCTTTGATGAGGTGATCAAAGCATATGGTTTTATACAGACTTTCGGTGAAGCCTGTATTTACAGGAAAGTGAGTGGGAGCTCTGTAGCATTTCTAATATTACGTGTAGATGACATATTGTTGATTGGAAATGATGTAGAATTTATGGATAGCATAAAAGGATACTTGAATAAGAGTTTTTCAATGAAAGACCTCGGTGAAGCTGCTTATATATTGGGCATCAAGATCTATAGAGATAGATCAAGACGCTTAATAGGACTTTCACAAAGCACATAGCTTGATAAAGTTTTGAAGAAGTTCAAAATGGATCAGTCAAAGAAAGAGTTCTTGGCTGTGTTTCAAGGTGTGAAGTTGAGTCAGACTCAAAGCCCGGTCACTGTAGAAGATAGAGATAAAATGAAAGTCGTTCCGTATGCCTCAGCCATAGGTTCTATCATGTATGCTATGCTATGTACCAGAACTGATGTGTGCCTTGCCATAAGTCTGGCAGGGAGGTACCAAAGTAATCCAGGAGTGGATCACTGGACAACGGTCAAGAACATCCTAAAGTACCTGAAAAGGACCAAGGATATGTTTCTCGTTTATCAAGGTGACAAAGAGCTCGTCGTAAATGGTTACGTCGATGCTAGCTTTGACACTGATCTGATGACTCTAAGTCACAAACCGGATATGTATTTATATTGAATGGTGGAGATGTTAGTTGGTGCAGTTCCAAGTAGAGCGTCGTGGCGGGATCTATGTGCGAAGCGGCGTACAAAGCTGCTTCAGAAGCAGCAAATGAAGGAGTCTGGATGAAGGAGTTCATATCCGAACTAGGTGTAATACCTAGTGCATCGGGTCCAATGAAAATCTTTTGTGACAATACTGGAGCGATTGCCTTGGCAAAGGAATTCAGATTTCACAAGAGAACCAAACACATCAAGAGACGCTTCAACTCCATCCCTGAACAAGTCAAGGAGGGAGACATAGAGATTTACAAAATACATACGGATCTAAATGTAGCATACCCTTGACTAAGCCTCTTTCACGAGCAAAACACGATCATGACCAAGACTCCATGGGTGTTAGATTTATTATAATGTAATCTAGATTATTGACTCTAGTGCAAGTGGGAGTGAGGGAGTCCTGGATTAGGGGGTCCTCAGGTGTCCGGGCTAGGTGATATGGGCCGGACTGATGGGCCATGAAGATACAAGGTAGAAAACCTTTGCCTGTGTTTGGATGGGACTCTCCTATGCGTGGATGGCAAGGTTGGCGTCTGGATATGTAATTTCCTTCTTCTGCAAACCGACTTTGTACAACCCTAGGCCCCTCCGGTGTGTATATAAACCGAAGGGTTTAGTCCGTAGAGGCTACCAGAATTCATATAGGCTAGACATCTAGGGTTTAGCCATTATGATCTCGAGGTAAATCGACTCTTGTAACCCCTATGCTCGTCAAATACAATCAGGCAAGACGTAGGGTTTTACCTCCATTAAGAGGGCTCGAACTTGGGTAAACATCATGTTCCCTGTGTCCCTTGTTACCTTTGATCCTCAGACGCACAGTTCGGGACCCCCTACCCGAGATCGGCCAGTTTTTGACACCGACGTTGGTGCTTTCATTGAGAGTTCTATTGTATCGTCGGCAGAAGGTTCGATGGCTCGTTCGATCATCAACAACGATGACCCAAATATTATCCCTGCCCTAGCCTTAGATCTAGAGCAGATATCCTCATACAAAGATGGGAGTTCGGTACCCACCGGACTCTCTCCTACTACGGAGCTCTCTATCGAAGACCCAGAGGCGACTATGTTTTCGGCAAACCTGGAGTCAAACAAGACTCTCCCTGTCATCGGAGGGCCGAACTCACCCCCTGGAGGCTAGCTCCAAACTCTCAAAGTCTGCGCCCATTGAGCACGGACAGGTGTCATGTACCATGCCCAGCTCCGCAGGACCTCAATTCCTCGTCTGACCTTCATTTCTAAACGAGGCCCTGGGCGTAATGCGATCTCTCGCAATTATGGAAGTATCACCTCCGAACTACGCCCAGCCCGGACTAGGGGCTGGGAGCAGGGAATTTTCTTCCCACCCACCACCCACTTAATAGCTATTGTCGAAGACTTAACCGACATGCTAGATTACGCCTCTGAAGACATCGACAGTATGGACGACGATGCCGGAGACAAACCAGGCCAAGACCAGCCATCTACCGGGCGCTAGACGGACACCTCCACATACGATGTGTATATGGTGGATACACCTAAAAAGGATGATGACGACGGTAGAAATGATTCGAGCGAGGACAAGCCTACCGAGGCACCCCCAAAACGTCGACGGCAGTGGTGCCGCTCAAAATCGCCTCGTGAAAAGGATAGCAATACCGGCACCAGAGACTAATGGCGCTTGAAGCTACGTCGGTATTTCCCCAAATAGGAAGGGATGATGCAGCACAGCGGCGGTAGGTATTTCCCTCAGATGTGAAACCAAGGTTATCGAACCAGTAGGAGAGCCAAGCAACACAACGTAAACATCACCTGCACACAAATAACAACTTCTCGCAACCCGACGTGTTAAAGGGGTTGTCAATCCCTTTCGGGGTACGGCACCTCAAGATAGGCAAACAGACGTGAGGTAAATTTGTAGTAGATTGATAGATCGAACGCCAAATAAATAAATAAGAATAAATTGTAGCAAAGTATTTTTGGGTTTTTGGTTTAGTAGATTTGAAAATAAAATCAAAAGAAAATAGATCACAAAGGCAAATAATTATGAGAAAGAGACCCGGGGCCGTAGGTTTCACTAGTGGCTTCTCTTGAGAAAAATAGCAAATAGTGGGTGAACAAATTACTGTTGGGAAATTGATAGAACTTCAAATACTCACGAGAATATTGAGGCAATGATCATTACATAGGCATCACGTCCAAGATTAGTAGACCGACTCCTGCCTGCATCTACTACTATTACTCTACACATCAACCGCTATCCAGCATGCATCTAGTGTATTAAGTTCATGGAGAAACGGAGTAATGCAATAAGAACGATTACATGATGTAGACAAGATCTATCTATGTAGAGATAGACCCCATCGTTTTATCCTTAGTAGAAACGATACATACGTGTCGGTTCCCCTTCTGTCACTGGGATCAAGCACCGTAAGATCGAACCCACTACAAAGCACCTCTTCCCATTGCAAGATAAATAGATCAAGTTGGCCGAACAAAACCCAAATATTGGAGAAGAAATACAAGGCTATAAGCAATCATGCATAAAAAAGATCAAAGAAACTCAAATACTTTCATGGATATAAAAAGATAGATCTGATCATAAACTCAAAGTTCATCGATCCCAACAAACACATCGCAAAAGAGTTACATCATATGGATCTCCAAGAGACCATTGTATTGAGAATCAAGAGAGAGAGAGACCATTGTATCTAGGTCACCTATTCCTCAAAACGGCGCCGAGCGGCCTGTTCGGCCGTCAAGTCCGCAGCTGCCTTATCGGCAGCCGCCTTGCTTACGCTTGCTTGCTCCTTGGCTTGAGCAAGCTCTCTTCTGAGGGTTTCTACTGCGGTGGCACCATCTATACAAACACGCACATTACAGCTCTTGAATTTCCATAGAAAACACGGACATAAAAAGGCATACAGTAAGATGTATCTTCAACCTTGCGCTGGTCAAGCCGCATGTTAACAAGGACTAGGTCCTCCTCGGGTCGCTCCAGTTTCCGCTTGATTTCGGAAACTTCTGCAGATTGGGCAGTCGTCGCTAACAACCGAGTGATACGTCTCCGTCGTATCTATAATTTTTGATTGTTCCATGCCAATATTATACAACTTTCATATACTTTTGGCAACTTTTTATACTATTTTTGGGACTAACATATTGATCCAGTGCCCAGTGCCAGTTCCTGTTTGTTGCATGTTTTTTGTTTCGTAGAAAATCCATATCAAACAGAGTCCAAACGGGATAAAAACTGACGGAGATTTTTTTGGAATATATGTGAATTTTGGGAAGTGAAATCAACGCGAGACGATGCTCGAGGGGCCCACGAGGCAGGGGGCCGCGCCCCTGACCCTCGTGGCCACCCTATAAGGCAGTTGATGCCCTTCTTTTGCCGCAAGAAAGCTAATATCCGGATAGAAATCGTGTCCAAAATTCAGCCCAATCGGAGTTACGAATCTCCGGGAATATAAGAAACGGTGAAAGGGCAGAATCAGGAACGCAGAAACAGAGAGACAGATCCAATCTCGGAGGGGCTCTCGCCCCACCCACACCATGGAGACCATGGACCAGAGGGGAAACCCTTCTCCCATCTAGGGAGAAGATTAAGGAAGAAGAAGAAGGAGGGGGGCTCTCTCCCCCTCGCTTCTGGTGGCACCGGAGTGCCACCGGGGCCATCATCGTCACCGCAATCTTCACCAACAATTTCACCTCAGTCATCACCAACTCTTCCCCCTCTATGCAGTAGTGTAATCCCTCTTTTACCCGCTATAATCTCTACCTAAACATGGTGCTCAATGCTATATATTATTTCCCAATGATGTATGGCTATCCTATGATGTTTGAGTAGATCCGTTTAGTCCTATGGGTTAATTGATGATCGTGATTGGTTTGAGTTGCATGTTTTATTATTGGTGCTGTCCTATGGTGCTCTCCGTGTCGCGCAAGCATGAGGGATCCCCGCTGTAGGGTGTTGCAATACGTTCATGATTTGCTTATGGTGGGTGGCGTGAGTGACAGAAGCACATACCCGAGTAAGTAGGTTGTTTGCATATGGGAGTAAAGAGGACTTGATACTTTAATGCTATGGTTGTGTTTTACCTTAATGATATTTAGTAGTTGCGGACGCTTGCTAGAGTTCCAATCATAAGTGCTTATGATCAAAGTATAGAAAGTATGTTATCTTATGCCTCTCCCTCAAATAAAATTGCAATAATGATTACCGGTCTAGTTATTGATGGCCTAGGGACAAATAACTTTCTCGTGACAAAAATCTCTCTACTAAATCTAACTTAGTTGTGTCTTTGTCTAAACAACCCCTACTTTTTATTTACGTGCTCTTTATTATCTTGCATACCTATCCAACAACACCTACAAAATACTTCTAGTTTCATACTTGTTCTAGGTAAAGCGAACGTTAAGCGTGCGTAGAGTTGTATCGGTGGTCGATAGAACTTGAGGGAATATTTGTTCTACCTTTAGCTCCTCGTTGGGTTCGACACTCTTACTTATCGAAAGAGGCTACAATTTATCCCCTATACTTGTGGGTTATCACAGAGCCTATTTTAATCCAAATAAAACAGTGTGTTACCACCTAATAATTGATTATTGATATTCTGCTCGCTTTTCTTTCATAAACCGAACAAAGTCTTAGGGGCTACTATCTGTGTACTCGCATGTAGTCCACAAAAATAATCAAAAACGTTACATTGCGTACCTCAAAACCTGCTAGCATACTGGAGAAGGCTTCATTCAGCCTGCTCTTGGTGGACTGAATCTTCTCAGACACCGTGCCCATCAAGGTGCGGTGCTTGTCTAGGACGACTGCACTTTGAAGTGCACCCGCCATTGTATTCGGCGCCTCCGGATTAGTATATGTTGCCGCTCCCTATTCGCCCGCACGGGGTCATTCAATAGACCCTAGGGCTGTATGGGTCTCCGGAGTAGTCTGCGGCTGGGGGACGGATTGACCGGGGCCCTCGTCACCGGTCTTCATGAAGACCGTCCCCCCGGCCCTCCAGCAGCCGAGGCATTACCCTCTGGCGCCGTTAAATCACCTCTCCGCGTCTCTTCAAGGCCTAGGGAGGGCCCATGAGACGACACCTCGGCGTCATCCGCCCTAGACAGTGGGGAGGCTAATGGAGGCGACCCGCTCTCCATCATCTCTGATGGCAAATCCCCCGAGGCCGAAGATAGTGGGGGAAGATCACGGGCCGGACTGAAAGATAGAACTTAGAGTTACCATCACAGTTTATTGAGTGAATAAGTGCGAAAAATCCCGGACCACTTACGAGTCGGCTTGGGGCTTAGTCCGGTGCCAGTGCCTTGGGGCAACCTCGGCGTCTGACCCCGAGTCATCGGGGAGGGTAATTTTGTCCCTCTTGGATGCTTCGGCTTCCAGGTTTTCGGAGGCCGCTCTCTTTTTACCCTTGCGGAGAGGATCTTCCTCCTCCTCCTCCTCCTCCTCGTCATCATCACCCTCGTGAGAGGACTAGGCATCAGCGTCTCTGGACATTGCGTTCGAAGTGCTCTCCTCCCTTTTCTTCTTCTTGTCCTTCTTTGTCGGTGCATGGTATGGCACTAGGACCAGCATCCTCATTAGAAGAGGATTGGATGGGTCTTCGGGGAGCGGAGCCGGACACCAGATCTGCTCCACCTTCTTAATCCAGACCTGTAAAGGGATGGACTACTTAGCACCTCTCCCTCGGGTTGTTGAAGCCTATTGGTGTTCAGAGTTTTTAGAATTTGCCTCGGAGAACAGATGGTTAGAGTCGAGGCCGGTGTCATCTGAGGACCTTGGCCACGATTTCTGCTTCTTAAAATGCAGCTTCCAGATCCCCTTATGCGTTGTGCCGTAGAACCATTGTAGGGTCCGCAGCCCTTCCGGGTTGAACTCCTACATCTTGAGGGGCCGCCTCTAGCAGGGAAAGTGCTCGGCGGACCAACATCATTTGGACTACGTCAGCAAGGGTAACGTACTTCGCTATCATGCTCTTGATGCATTTCTGCAGCAGCAGCACCTCAGGGACCGACCCCTAGTCCAGACCCTTGTCGGTCCAGGATGTGAGCCTCAGCGGGGGTCCGGATCTAAAGGCTAGTGTGGCTACCCACTTGGAGCCGCGGGGTTCTGTAATATAGAACCATTCCTATTGCCATATTTTGATGGTGTCCACAAAGACTCCCTTTAGCCAATTAACTTTGGGGAGCTTGCTCACCATGGTGCCACCACAGTCCGCGTGTTGCCCATTGACCACCTTCGGTTTCACATTAAAAATGTTGAGCCATAAGCCGAAGTGTGGAGGGACACGAAGGAAGGCTTCACACACGACGATAAACGCCGAGATGTGAAGGAATGAATTTAGGGCCAGATCATGAAAATTTAGCCCGTAGTAGAACATGAGACCCCTTACAAAGGGGTGAAGGTCGAACCCGAGTCCACGGAGGAAGTGGGGGATAAACACCACCCTCTCACCGGGCCCCGGAGTGGGGATGACCTGCGTCGGATCGGGAAGCCTGTGCTTAATTTCCACAGTCAAATACCGTGCTTCCCGTAGCTCCTTGATGTTCTCCCCCATGGCGGAGGACGGAACCCACTTGCCTTGCCATGGTCGGAGGAGTTTTTGGGGAGGGAAGAGCTTGGAGTTTGGGCGCTGGATCTCAGAGACGGAGAGGAAAAGAGAATGAGGCGTGGGGTGGAACAGATGGGTTCCATCCACTTATATGGACTGCGAATATCAAGCGTCCCCTCCTTCGAGCCTTAAAACTCACATGTTCCCAAGGGGTCACGCGAACTGCATGGATAGGTTACGAAAACTCGTATTGATGAGAATCCCGTAATAAGGGGGCGCGATCTCTGCTTTGACAAGACATGTCGCCAGAGGTTGCATATCGAAGCGCGAAATGGGAGGCTGAAAAACGGTTCGAAGTAATAAAACGGCTGGACCTAACATCTCACCAGTGAAATCTTCGGAGGACATAACTTATCTGTATTCTAATTCAGAGGTATGACTGTTGTACAGAGCCGGATATAGTACTGACGATCATTTGCTTTGAAGAATTCGGAGGAGGAACCCGCCTTGCAATGCCAAAGACAATCTGCACGCCGGACACATCGTCATTGAAGACTGGTTCAGGGGCTACTGAGGGAGTCCTGGATTATGGGGTCCTCAGGTGTCCGGGCTACGTGATGTGGGCCGGACAGATGGGTCATGAAGATACAAGATAGAAGGCCTTCCCTCATGTCCGGATGGGACTCTCCTTGGAGTGGAAGGCAAGCTTAGCTTGCGGATATGAATATTCCTTTATTTGTAAACCGACTTTGTACAACCCTAGCCCCCTCCAGTGTGTATATAAACGGGAGGGTTTAGTCCGTAGAGACAATCATAATGATACGGGCTAGACATCTAGGGTTTAGCCATTACGATCTCGTGGTAGATCAACACTTGTAACCCTTATACTCATTAAAGTCAATCAAGCAAGACGTAGGGTATTACCTCCATCAAGAGGGCCCGAACCTCGGTAAACATCGTGTCCCTTGTCTCCTGTTACCATTGATCCTTAGACACATAGTTCGAGACCCCCTACCCGAGATCTAGCTACTAACTACGAACCCGAAGGTCTACAAATAACTACTGACGCATCATCAGAGAGGCACCAATGGAGGTGGTGAACCCCATCCGAGATCGTGTCTAGATTGGATCTGGTGGTTCTGGACTCTGCGGTGGCTGGATGCATATTTCATCAACTCCCCTAGGGTTTTGGGAATATTGGGGTATTTATAGATCAAAGAGGCGGTACGGGGGTGATGGCCCACAAGTATAGGGGATCTATCATAGTCCTTTCTATAAGTAAGAGTGTCGAACCCAACGAGGAGCAGAAGGAAATGATAAGCAGTTTTCAGCAAGGTATTCTCTGCAAGCACTGAAATTATAGGTAACAGATAGTTTTGTGATAAGATAATTTGTAACGAGAAACAAGTAACAAAAGTAAATAAAGTGCAGCAAGGTGGAACCATCCGTTTTGTAGCAAAGGACAATCCTAGACAAACTCTTATATAGAGAAAAGCGCTCCCGAGGACACATGGGAATTATCGTCAAGCTAGGTTTCATCACGATCATATGATTCACGTTCGGTACTTTGATAATTTGGTATGTGGGTGGACTGGTGCTTGGGTGCTATCCTTACTTGGACAAGCATCCCACTTATGATTAACCTCTATTGCAAGCATCTGCAACTACAACAAAAGTATTAAGGTAAACCTAACCATAGCATGAAACATGTGGATCCAAATCAACCCCTTACGAAGCAACACATAAACTAGGGTTTAAGCTTCTGTCACTCTAGCAACCCATCATCTACTTATTACTTCCCAATGCCTTCCTCTAGGCCCAAATAATGGTGGAGTGTCATGTAGTCGACGTTCACATAACACCACTAGAGGAGAGACAACATACATCTCATCAAAATATCGAACAAATACCAAATTCACATGACTACTAATAGCAAGACTTCTCCCATGTCCTCAGGAACAAACGTAACTACTCACAAAGCATATTCATGTTCATAATCAGAGGAGTATTAATATGCATATAGGATCTGAACATATGATCTTCCACCAAATCAACTAACTAGCATCAAATACAAGGAGTAATTAACATTACAAGCAACCCACAGGTACCAATCCTAAACTTGGAGACAATAATTGGATACAAGAGATGAACTAGGGTTTGAGAGGAGATGGTGCTGGTGAAGATGTTGATGGAGATTGATCCCCTCCCGATGAGAGGATCGTTGGTGATGACGATAGCGATGATTTCCCCCTCCCGGAGGGAAGTTTCCCCGGCAGAACAGCTCCGCCAGAGCCCTAGATTGGTTCTGCCTCGTGGCGGCGGAGTCTCATCCCGAAAGCTTCCTTATGATTTTTTTCTCAACAAAAGACTCCATGTAGCAGAAGATGGGCATCGGAGGGCCACCAGGGGGCCCATGAGGCAGGGGGCGCGCCCAAGGGGGTAGGGCGCGCCCCCACCCTCGTGGCCAGGGTGTGGCCCCCCTCTGGAACTTCTTGCACTCAGTATTTTTTATATATTCTGAAAATGACTTCCGTGAAGTTTCAGGACTTTTGCAGCTGTGCAGAATAGGTCTCTAATATTTGCTCCTTTTTCAGCCCAGAATCCCAGCTGCTGGCATTCTCCCTCTTTAGGTAAATCTTGTAAAATAAGAGAGAATAGGCATAAGTATTGTGACATAATGTGTAATAGCAGCCCATAATACAATAAATATCGATATAAAAGTATGATGCAAAATGGACGTATCAGGGGGGCACCCGAGGTGGGCACAACCGACCAGGGCACGCCTGGGCCTCATGGCGCGCCCTGGTGGGTTGTGCCTCTCCGGGCACCCCCCAGGCGCAGCCAGGGCCCGTTGTGTTCCTTCTGGCCCATAAAAATTCTCCATAAAGTTTCGTGGCATTTGGACTCCGTTTGATATTGATTTTCTGTGATGTAAAAAACATGGAAAAAATAGCAACTGGCACTTGGCACTATGTCAATAGGTTAGTACCAAAAATTGATATAAAATGATTATAAAACATCCAAGATTGATAATATAACAGCATGGAACAATCAAAAATTATAGATATGTTGGAGACGTATCAGCATCCCCAAGCTTAACTCCTACTCGTCCTCGAGTAGGGAAGTGATAAAAACAGAATTTTTTATGTGGAATGCTGCCTAACATGTCATATCATATTTCTTTCTTTATAGCATGGACATTTGTTCTTTTATATTGTTCAAAGCAATAGTCCAGTTTTGACATGATAATTAAAATACTCAAGCATATCAACAAGCAACCATGTATTTCAAAATACCAACGCTAAAATAAGCTATCCCTAGCCCATGATGCTCAACCATTGATCCATTCATGAAACACACTCGCATATTAGCTACACCCACCACTCAAGTATGATCATATTGCCTCCTAGTTGGTGCTTTTATAAGAGAAGATGGAGACTAAAATTCAAAATAAAAATTGCATAAAGTAAAATAAAGGCCCTTCGCAGAGGGAAGTAGGGATTTGTAGAGGTGCCAAAGCTCAAAGCGAAAAACTTAGAGATAAAAACATTTTGGGAGGTGTATCCATCCCACCAACGAAAATGACTTAGAGTTCCCAACACTTTCCATGCTAGATATATCATAGGCGGTTCCCAAACAGAAAATAAAGTTTATTCCCTTTTCCACCATACTTTCACTTTCGATGGCTAACCGTATCCACGGGTGCCCTCCATACCAACACTTTCCAAGGAATTTATTATTTGACAACATAAAGTAAATTCATTTTTTTCATTTTGTGACTGGGCATCCCTAATACCTTTTCCTTACTCTCATGCAATGACAAGTGAATAAACACTCATCTTGAGAATAACACATGTAGCATGGAAAATATTAGCCACCCCTCACCGCTCCGCGTGCGAAACGAACACACAAAAGAGAAGTTTATTTTTGAAAATTAGAGATGGCACATGCAAATTTGCTTAGAACGGCAAAAGAATACCGCATATAGGTAGATATAGTGGACTCATGTGGCAAAACTTGGTTAAAGGATTTTGGATGCACAAGCAGTGATCATACTTAGTGCAAAATGAAGGTTAGCAAAAGATTGAGAAGCGACCAACCAAGAAACGAATAGTATCATAAGCGAGCATTAAGCATAACTAACACCGAATAATGCACCACAAGTAGGATATAATTTCATTGCATAACTATTAACTTTCGTACTTGCATAGGGAATCACAAACCTTAACACCAATATTCTTACTAAAGCATAATTACTCATCAAGATGCCTCACATATCACATCATCATATCTCAAAACTATTACTATGAATCAATTTTATTTTGTCCAATGATCTTCATGAAAGTATTTATTATATCCTTCTTGGATATCTATCACTTTGGGACTAATTTTCATGTGTTCCTTTTGACAAGCTCAAACAAATATAAGTGAAGATCATGAGCATAATTTTTCTTTCTCTCAAATTAATTTAAGTGAAGCAAGAGAGAATTTCTTGAAAGTTTTACTAACTCTCAAATAAATCTAAGTGAAGCAAGAGAGTAATTCTACTAAGCACACCGTTCTCAATAAGATATAAGTGAAGCACTAGAGCAAGTCAATAGCTCATAAAATTTAAGTGAAGCATATGGAGCAATTCTAACAAGTCATGACATAATTTTGGCTTTCTGAAATAGGCGTGTCCAGCAAGGGGTCAAGACTTAAAACACAAAAAAAACAAGCAAAGAATCATATCATACAAGACACTCCAAGAAAAACACATAGTATGTGACGAATAAAAATATAGCTTCGAGTAAAATACCGATGGTCATTAGAAGAAAGAGGGGATGCCACTCGGGGGCATCCCCAAGCTTAGTTGGTTGCTCATTTTTGGATAATAGCTTGGGATGCCGGGGCATCCCCAAGATTAGGCTCTTCTACTCATTATTCCTTCATCCATCGTAAGCTAAGCCAAAACTTGAAAACTTCATTCACACAAAACTCAACAAAACCTTCGTGAGATCCATTAGTATGAGAATAATAAATCACTACTATAAGTGATGTATAAAACCAATTCTTATTTTGTTCTTGCATTATATATACTGTATTCCAACTTTTCTATGGCAAAAACTCATCAAAGAAAACCATAGAGCCATCAAAATAAGCACACAACACAAAGAAAACAGAATCTGTCAAAACAGAACAGTCTGTAGCAATCTGACTATTTCGAATATTTTTGTAACTCCAACAATTCTGAAAAATTAGGACAGCCTGAGCAATTTTTGTATTGATCTACTGCAAGTGGAATGGGTATTTTATCGCTCTTTGGTATAAAAAGAAAATTATTTTCGTGAGCGCAAAAGTTTTTGCTTTTTCAGCAAGATCAAACAACTATCACCCAAGAAGATCCTAAAGGCTTTTCTTGGCACAAACACTAATTAAAACATAAAAACACAATCATAACAGTAGCATAATTGTTCTAGCACTCAAAACAGGAAGCAAATAGTGGAATAAATTTTATTCATTGGGTTGCCTCCCAACAAGCGCTATAGTTTTACGCCCTTAGCTAGGCATAAAGCAAGGATCTAAGTTTTGTCATCCTTCTTCTTAACGTTCTTAGAGGTGTTTTCATCATGGAGTTTTGCAAACACAACATAAAACATGTTATCCACAGAAACCTTAGCATTCCTAAGTTGATGTTCATCATAACCTTTATGATTCCCCGCAACAATCCAAGAGTAATGTTGATTAACATTACTGAAAACTTGTTGGATTATATCTAAAACTGGGACTTCCTTTTTAAGATTCTCATCAAAGATTTTATTATCCCCAAGCAAATGCCTTAGCGCATAATAACTATTGTAAAGAATTTCATCTATCACAGGTTTTTCACGATTCATACCATAAAAATAAAAGATTTCCCTAGATTCCCGTATTATGTAATCAAATTCATTCATAAGGACAAGGGTGGCCAACTTTTTAGCTCTAGGACTCTTTATAATAGGAAGCTCAAAAACAATCTTTGCAAAGTAGGACGGGTATGAATAAATTTACTTTGAATTTTCACAACTAGTGCTGAAATAACATCTGCATAAGATCTAGTAGTTTTAAGTATAGGAGCATCATCAAGACTTAGATTCCTAACACAATTGAAGAATTCTTGGATACGTTCTTTCCCCATAACATTCCCTTGCCCCAAGATAAAAGTTTTAGCATCCATATTACTCGTACGTCCAATCTTAGGAGTAAAGCCATCATCTGTTGGTGCTATACCAAAATCACTCATGATTGCAAGCAAAGGATAGATCTGACGAGAAAACGGCGAACAGAAAAGAGGGGCGAATAAAACGACAAATTTTTGTGAAGTGGGGGAGAGGAAAATGAGAGGCAAATGGAAAATAAAGTAAATTGCGAGGAGATGAGATTTGTGATTAGGAAACTGGTATATGTTGAAGATCCTCCTCGGCAACGGTGCCATAAATTCCTTTTGATGTCGCTTGAAGCTACGTCGGTATTTCCCCAAAGAGGAAGGGATGATGCAGCACAACAGTGGTAGGTATTTCCCTCAGATGTGAAACCAAGGTTATCAAACCAGTAGGAAAACCAAGCAACACAACGTAAAGAACACCTGCACACAAATAACAACTTCTCGCAACCCGACGTGTTAAAGGGGTTGTCAATCCTTTCAGGGGTACGGTGCCTCAAGATAGGCAAACGAACGTGAGATAATTTTTTAGTAGATTGATAGATCAAACGCCAAATAAATAAATAAGAATAAATTGCAACAAAGTATTTTTTGGTTTTTGGTTTAGTAGATCTGAAAATAAAAGCAACGGAAAATAGATCGCAAAGGAAAATAATTATGAGAAAGAGACCCGGGGCCGTAGGTTTCACTAGTGGCTTCTCTCGAGAAAAATAGCAAACCGTGGGTGCACAAATTATTGTTGGGCAATTGATAGAACTTAAAATACTCATGAAGATATCCAGACAATGATGATTACATAGGCATCATGTCTAAGATTAGTATACCGACTCCTGCCTGCATCTAGTACTATTACTCGACACATCGACCGCTATCCAGCATGCATCTAGTGTATTAAGTTCATGGAGAAACGGAGTAATGCAATAAGAACGATGACATGATGTAGACAAGATCTATCTATGTAGAGATATACCCCATCGTTTTGTCCTTAGTAGCAACAATACATACGTGCCAGTTCCCCTTCTGTCATTGGGATCAAGCACCGTAAGATCGAACCCACTACAAAGCACCTCTTCCCATGGCAAGATAAATAGATCAAGTTGGCCAAACAAAACCCAAATATCGGAGAAGAAATACGAGGCTATAAGCAATCATGCATAAAAGAGATCAAAGAAACTCAGATACCTTCATGGATATAAAAAGATAGA
Organism: Triticum dicoccoides; assembly: GCF_002162155.2. Classification (NCBI taxonomy): domain Eukaryota; kingdom Viridiplantae; phylum Streptophyta; class Magnoliopsida; order Poales; family Poaceae; genus Triticum; species Triticum dicoccoides. Next base: position 543,216,669 of record NC_041388.1, read on the forward strand.
TCTGATCATAAACCGAAAGGTCATCGATCCCAATAAACAAATCGCAAAAGAGTTTTATCATATGGATCTCCAAGAGACCATTGTATTGATAATCAAGAGAGAGAGAGAGAGGAAGCCATCTAGATACTAACTACGGACCTAAAGGTCTACAAAGAACTACCCACGCATCATCGGAGAGGCAGCAATGGAGGTTGTGAACCCCATCCGAGATGGTCTCTAGATTGGATCTGGTGGTTCTGGACTTTGCGGTGGCTGGATAAATATTTCGTCGACTCCCCTAGGGTTTTGGGAATATTGGGGTATTTATAGAGCAAAGAGGCGGTCCGGGGGCACCCGAGGTGGGCACAACCCACCAGGGTGCGCCTGGGCCTCCTGGCATGCCCTGGTGGGTTGTGCCCCCCTCGGGGTACCCCTCAGGCACAGCCCAGGCCCGTTGTGTTCCTACTAGCCCATAAAAATTCTCCATAAAGTTTCGTAGCATTTGGACTCTGTTTGATATTGATTTTCTGCGATGTAAAAAACATAAAAAACATCATCTGGCACTTGGCACTATGTCAATAGGTTAGTCCAAAAAAATGATACCAAATGACTATAAAATGAATATAAAACATCCAAGGTTGATAATAGAACATCATGGAACAATCAAACATTATAGATACGTTGGAGATGTATCAGAGACAATAACACTCCGGACGATGCCAAAGATCCCAAAGACCCCGCCGAGCCTGCGTCTGAGCAGGATGAGTGGTAGGAGGGACAAGTTAACCCCGGCGAGCCTGTCGGGAATGAGGATTCGGAGGATGCTAACTATCTACCGGTCTACGAGGAGGATGTCAGCCTCAACAACGTAGACTTCATCGTGCGAGAAGGATGACGAGGCCCTTGAGCCAATACTATCATGATATAATCATGTTGATGAAACAGACCGACCACCACGTGGGCGAGACAAAGCGGCTGCTTATGCCGAACACCAACCCGCACCACCCTTCCATTGAGGCAAAGTGGTAGCGACTCCGGGCTACACCTACGACTTTCACCAGGACCTTGACAATAGAGCCGGTCTGGCCAGATCAATCTATGGATCAAGGGGGCGTGCTCCAGCACTAGATGACGGCCATCAAGCCTGGTGTGATAAGCTTAACATCACCTGGGTTGAAAACCGAACACGGATGTCATCGGAACTCCGTCGTGACGTTGCCCGATACAGAGGCGCCGCACACCCCTTATGCTTTACCGATGAGGTAATGCAGCACAGTTCCTAGAAGGGTTTAAACCCGTGAACATTGAAGCATACGATGGAACGACAGATCCCGTGGTATGGATTGAATATTTTCTTCTCCATATACGCATGGTTCGCGTGATGATCTCCACGCCATTAAATACCTGCCCCTAAAGCTAAAAGGACCAACACGACACTGGTTAAATAGCCTGCCAGAGAACTCTATTGGCAACTTGGAAGATTTGGAGGATGCATTTTGAAACAACTTCCAAGGTACTTATGTCCGGCTACCAGATGCCGATGACCTCAGTCACATAGTCCAGCAACCCGGAGAGTCAGCCCGCAAACTCTGGACTCGGTTCTTAATTAAAAAGAACCAAATCGTCGACTGTCCGAACGCTGAAGCCCTAGCGGCCTTCAAACATAGCGTCCGCGACGAATGGCTTGCTCGACACCTCGGCCAAGAAAAGCCGAAGTCTATGGCAGCCCTTACCGCACTCATGACCCACTTCTACGCGGGAGAAGACAACTGGTTAGCTCGTAGAAGCAACTCTGGCACCTCCGACGCCAGGGATGGCAACGAATGGCCGCGGTGTAAGAAGCACAAGCGTCGAAACAACAATGAAGAAACTGAAGACACAGCGATCAACGCCTGATTCAGTGGCTCTACACCCGGTCAAAGGAACAAGCCATTCAAAGGAAACAGGGACGGCCCATCCAATTTAGACAAGAGACTCGATCGGCCTTGCCAGATTCATGGTACCCCCGATAAGCCTGCAAATCATTCCAAGAGAAATTGTTGGGTCTTCAAACAGGCCGGTAAGTTAAATACCAAACATAAGGGGAAAGGGCCGCCAAGCAAGGACGACGATGAGCCCCACCCACCAAACACAGGGGGACAGAAAAAATTTCCCCCTGAGGTAAAACAATGAATATGATATACATCACTCATATCCCCAAGAGGGAGCGCAAGCGCGCACTAAGGGACGTCTACGCCGTAGAGCCGGTCGCCCCAAAATTCAATCTTTGGTCGGCTTGTCCAATCAACTTCGATCGTCGGGACCACCCGACCAGTATCTGTGATGGTGGTTCAGCAGCCCTGGTCCTCGACCCAATTATCGATGGATTACATCTCACTTGAGTCCTTATGGATGGTGGCAGCAGTCTTAACTTGATTTATCAAGACACTGTCGGCAAAATGGGTATTGACCCATCGAGAATCAGGCCTAGTAACACCACCTTTAAAGGAGTGATACTCGGCGTAGAGGCATGCTGCATGGGTTCCTTAACATTGGAAGTAGTCTTTAGTTCACCGAATAACTTTTGAAGGGAAGTCTTGATCTTCGACATTGTCCCCTTTGGCAGTGGTTATCACACACTGCTCGGACGAACCGCCTTTGCCCGCTTCAATGCAGTCCCGCACTATGCTTACTTAAAGCTTAAGATGCTCGGACCGCGCGGAGTTATCACAGTCAATGGAAACATGGAGCGCTCCCTCCGTACTAAGGAACATACCGCGGCCCTTGCGGCTGAGGTACAGACGCGGCCTCATGAATTCGGCCACACATATTTCCAAAAAAGTCCGAACACTTCTAGAGTATACTTCGGCGTCCCGAATATTGCATTATATGCATCAGCTCCGAATCATGTCTTTGGTCAATAGTTGGGTTGCCCGGCTCTTGTGATTACTACCTTACGTTCCGCTTGTTCGGCTAAGGTAGTAATGGGAGAACTACTGCGATTGTGTTTCTGGTTTGTCCGGTCAAACACCTCAGTAGAGAAAGCCGAAAACTGATATCATGATACGGCGAGAGCTGGTCGGCGATTCGGTGACTCGCTATAAATCTCTTGCGATTTCTTCCGTATTATACGAAGGACTGGCCTTAGTCCAGTCACGCGCCTAAGGCATCCTAGTTCGGATAGCCACATACGCACCAGGGGCTAGTACTTAGTCTCACCGTCAAACTCCTATGGCTAAGTGAAAGTGATAAAGCCGCATAGTCCGATTGCCTGGTTCGCTGCGCAAACACCTCCTTTCCGGACCAAGACATTGGTTCAAGTGTGATCGTGCGCTACCCCGAACACCCCCGTAGTATCTACGTGGGGGCTAAAGCCAACGATCGGCAAACTTTCAGAATTAAAAAGGCTGCAGGGGAGGAAAATAATTTCAGATAAAGGAATAAATATATTACAATGCCTTGGTTCATAAAACAAAGTCTGGACAACCTGGATAGATTCACTCAAACATGATATCCTTTGAGCATTGGCCCTCTACTATTCGGGCACCCTCCAGGACATCGTCAAAATATCGCTCTGGCTTGCGGTGGTCCTTGCCTTCGGGTGGGCCCTCGGTCGCCATGATGGTGGCCTTCATCTTCGCCCAGTGCATCTTGACACGGGCAAAGGCCATCCACACACCCTCTATGCACGCTGAGTGCTTTACAACTTCGACTCGGGCCAAATTAGGCCAAATTAGCTCCTAGGAATGGGTTCGGTTGGCCACAGCCGGACTATGACATCCTTCATGGCCAAGCTGAACATCCTATGCAGCTCCGCCAGCTGCATCATCTAGTTGTTCAATAGTGCCGGACGCTCCGGCGCCGGGTACTGTGACCAGAAGAGCTTCTTTGTTGTGTTCCCCTCCTAGGCCCGGAAGAACTGCGTGGCATCGGCATCACTCTTCCGAAGATCCGCAAAGGCGTCTGGAGAACTCCACAGTCGAGTGAGCAAGGCATATTGATACGTTTCCAACGTATCTACCTTTTCTCACGCTTTTCCTCTTCTTTTGGACTCTAATTTGCATGATTTGAATGAAACTAACCCCGGACTAACGCTGTTTTCAGCAGAACTACCGTGGTGATGTTTTTGTGCAGAAATAAAAGTTCTCGGAATGGAACAAAACTTTCAGAGGGTTTTTATATCAATAAAAAGAATTTCCGGAGCCAAGACCCACCAGAGAGGGGCCCCTGGGTGATCACAACCCACCACGGCGCACACCCCTCTCCTGGCGTGCCTAGGTGGGTTGTACCCACCTGGTGGCCCCGCTGACGACCCCCCTGATACTATAAAATCACATATTTCCAGGAAAAAATTAGGGAGAAAGAATTATCATGATCAACGAGACGGAGCCGCCACCAGGCCCTGTTCTTCCACGGGACGGCAGATCTGGAGTCTGTTTGGGGCTCCGAAGAGGGGGATCTTCGTTCTTCATCATCAGCAACCCTTCTCCATCGCCAATTCCATAATGCTCCCCACCAGGAGTGAGTAATTCCTTCGTAGGCTCGCTGGTCGGTGAGGAGTTGGATGAGATTCTTCATGTAATCAAGTTAGTTTTGTTAGGGCCTGATTCCTAATATCCACTGTGTTCTTAGATTGGTGTTGCTATGACTTTGCCATGCTTAATGCTTGACACTTTGGGCCCGGGTGCCATGATTTCAGATCTGAACCGTTTATGAAATCATCATTATATCCATGTTCTAGATCCGATCTTGCAAGTTATAGTCACCTACTATGATTATGTTCCGGCAACCCCGGAGTGACAACAACCGGGCCCACTCCCGGTGATGACTGTAGTTTGAGGAGTTCATGTATTCACTATGTGTTAATGCTTTGTTCCGGTTCTCTATTAAAAGGAGGCCTTAATATCCCTTAGTTTCCAATATGGACCCCGCTGCCACGGGAAGGTAGGACAAAAGATGTCATTCAAGTTCTTTTAATAAAGCACATATGACTATTTACAGAATACATGTTTACATTATATTGACGAACTGGAGCTAGTGCCATATCGCCCTAGTTTATAACTGTCTCATGATGAATATCATCCAACAAGTCACCGATCCAATGCTTGTGAACTTTTCATTATTGTTTCTGCCAAGTTAGTATAGCTATCATCACTGTTACACTTGCTACAAAATTATTGCTATCACTGTTACTGTTACCGTTGCTGGTGTCACTACTATCAAAACTATCAAACTACTTTGCTACTGATCACTTTGCTGCAGATAATTAATCTCTAGTTGTGGTTGAATTGACAACTCAGCCGCTAATACCTTCAAATATTCTTTGGCTCCCCTCGTGTTGAATCTATAAATTTGGGTTGAATATTTGCCCTCGAATACTGTTGCGATCCCCTATACTTGTGGGTTATCAAGACCTTTTTCTGGCGCCGTTGCCGGGGAGGATAGCTATATTTGTTGAGTCACTTGGGATTATTATCATATTATTACTATAAAGAATCTGAAGGATGCAAAGACTAAGATATTTCCCTCAAGGACGAGGGGAGGTATGGAACTGCCATCCAGTTCTGCTTTAGATTCACGCTCTGTTATGAGTAAACTTGCACCACCACCACATGCTATTAATTCCGATATGTCGCAAGTTATTGATGATGCTACTTCTACTATGAATGGTTCTAGTACCTTGCTTGATAATGATGATGTTCCACTTGGTGAATTTCTTGATAAACAAATTGCTAGAGTTATACAACATGATGTTGTTGAATCTGATGATGAGCTTGAAACTGAATCTCCTGAAACACCTGCTAGAGCTAGCCCTCCTAGATATGAATTGCCTAAGATACCAGAAGGTTATGTTATGAGTCAAGAAGCAACTAGAGATATTCTTGCTTGCAATGATAGAGATGATCCAGAGAAACTACTACACAAGTATAAATAAAAATCCTTGAATGCTAGAATGAAATGTGATCCTAAGTTTGCTACTTTACCTATCTTTACCGATGACAAGGATTATGAATTCTCTGTCAACCCAGAGTTAATTACTCTGGTGTTATCTGGTCCTTTCCATGGTTATGAAACTGAAACTGTTGTGGCACATCTTACTAAGTTGAATGATATAGCCACCCTTTTTACTCATGATGAGAAAACTCGCTATTACTTCATTCTCAAATTATTTCCTTTCTCATTAAAGGGTGATGCTAAAGCTTGGTACAACACTCTTGCTCCTGGTTGTGTGCGTAGTCCCCATGATATGGTTTATTACTTCTCTAAAAAACATTTTCCCGCTCATATGAAACAAGCTGCCTTATTGGAAATATTTAACTTTGTGGAAACTAAAGAAGAGAGTCTCCCACAAGCTTGGGGGAGGCTTTGCCAGTTAGTTAATGCTTTGCTTGATCATCCTCTTAAGAAAAATGAAATACTTGATATCTTCTATAATGGACTAAGCGATGCTTGTAGGGACTTCCTAGATAGTTGTGCTGGTTGTGTTTTCAGGGAACAAACTGTTGGACAAGCTGAAGAATTATTGAATAACATATTGAAAAATTATGATGATTGGACTATTCCTGAACCACCGCCTAAACCCACTCCGAAGAACAGGGGTATATTATATCTTAGTCCTGAAGATATGCAAGAGGCAAAGAAATCTATGAACGAAAAAGGTATTAAAGCCAAAGATGTTAAAAGTTTACCTCCTATTGAAGAAATACATGGGCCTAATACACCACCACTACCTAAGGTGGTAGAGGTAAATTCTCTTATGAAATTCAATGATAATGATAATCCTCACAATATGCATCCTAGTCAATGCCTTTATGAGTTTGAAAACTACATTAGAAAACAAGATCACTTCAATGCAAATGTTATGAAACAATTGAAATATAATTCTAATATGATTGCTCACTTGAGTGACTTGTTATTTAGAATCTCAAATGATGTTAGAGGTGTTGGAAAGCATGCTTCTATGGTTCAACCTCAATTAGAACAAGTTGCTAAATCTCAAAGAGAATTGCTTGATGAAATGAATCATAATATGCATGACTTTGCTGTTAGAGTTGCAACTAGAGGAGGTAAAATGACTCAGGAACCACTTTATCCTGAGGGACACCCTAAAAGAATTGAACAAGATTCACAAAGAGCTAACACTAGCTCACCTAGTCCTTCTAGAAAGAAAAAGAAAAAATGATAGGACTTTGCACACTTCTAGTGAACCTGAAATAGAGAAACCTCCTGATAATGATAATGAAATTTCTATTTCTGATGCTGAAACTCAATCTGGTAATGAACACTCACCTAATGATAATGAAAAAGATAATGATGAGGTTCATGAAGACTCTCAACCAAGTAATGAAAAAGAACCAGATAGTGATGTTGAGATAGGACCACCTGTTGATCTTGATAACCCACAACCTAAAAAATAAAAGATATGACAAAAGAGACATTGTTGCTAGAAAACACTGTAAAGAAAGAGAACCGTGAGTTCAAAAACCTATGCCTTTTCCACCCAAGTCAACTAAAAATAAAGATGATGAAGAATTTGAATGCTTTGCTGAGATGCCGAGGCCAGTCTTTTTGCGTACTCGCTTGACTGATATCTTGAAAATGCCTCCTTATGCAAAATATATGAAAGAAATCATCACAAATAAAAGAAAAGTACCGGAAGATGAAATCTCCACTATGCTTGCTAATTATACTTTTAAAGATGGAGTACCTAAAAAACTTGGAGATCCGGGAATACCAACTATGCTCTATCAAAAAGAATTATGTAAAAACTGCTTTGTGTGATTTAGGAGCTGGTGTTAGTGTTATGCCTTTCTCTTTACATAAAAGACTTGACTTGAATAAACTCACACCTACTGAAATATCTTTGCAAATGGCTGACAAATCAACTGCCATACCTATCGGTATCCGTGAGGATGTGCCCGTTGTTGTTGCTAATGTTACTATTTTGACTGACTTTGTTATACTTGAGATGCCCGAGGACAACAAAACATCGATTATCCTTGGTAGACCCTTCTTGAATACTGCATGGGTTGTTATTGATTGCAATAAAAGCAAGGTCACTTTTCATATTAATGGTAATGAGCATACGGTGCACTTTCTGAAGAAGCAATTCCAAGTGAATGGTATTAATATTATTGAAAAATCTCTGACACTCACTATTGGAAGTTTTCAAATAGCTCTACCTACTCTCAAAAATAAATATGAAATACTTATTGTTGGGGAAATGCATATCCCCATTGAGGTAACTTAGTGATTTATGAGAGTTCTTCGATTTCATGCTAATCGAAAGTGGTTGTTAATAAGACTTGATCAACCTTATTAATTGATCATTTTTGAACGGTATGAAGTTGATGAATTTAGTAAGCACTACTTTCTGTCCCTACTTTTTATTCTTTGTTTTTATTAGTTAAATAAAATAATGTCATGTTTTGTCTGTTTTTTGAATTTCCCGTTCAATAAAAAATGACCCAAAAATAGAAGTTCTCAGAATGCCCTGAAAATTTTAAAGGATTTTTTTCTGAATATTTAAATTTTTTTGGTGCAAATAACATCAGAGGGAGGTGCACCAGGTGGGCACAACCCACCTGGGCGGGCCAGCACCCCCAGGCGCGCCCTGGTGGGTTGTGGTCCCCACATGGGCCCCCTAACTTATATCTTTATACCACATCATCACCTACTTCTGAAAAAAATCCCCATTACTCTCTCTCCCGTGTTCTTGAGCTCAAACCCGCGGATTTCGATCTCTTTGCTCGAAGCTCCATTTCTGAAACTGTTTCGGGTGATTGTTGCTTGGTATGTGACTCCACCATTTGTCCAATTAGTTTTTGTTTTAGTTGCTTATACTATGAATAATTAGCTACTCTTGGTATGTTGAATTCTTAGTGTTGTAAGTAGTTTAAGTGCTTGCTATGGCCTCTATGTATCCCTAGGAGTAGTTGCTATCAGTCTTATACAGTTTTGTTGACAAATTTTTGTCACTCAAAATTTTTTATTTTCAGAAAATTGTACGCGGACATGAATATCTTTAGGAAGTTTGGCTTTAAGAAAAACTCCAAGGGTGTTATTGAGGAGTCTTCTGACAATGATCTCCACCCTCGGAGGTTGGTGGAAGTACGGTCGTCCGAATGGCCGCACACCCCATTCCTGCAAGAGGCTGGAATTCTTGAGGAGTTCATGCAATATATTGTTAATGCCGGCCTCACCGACTTCATCGCAGATGAGTGTGACCAGCACCAAATCCTAACAAACAACTTTTGTTCAGAGCTTTACTTTCTTGCCTAGAAATAATCCCCCTGAAGTGAGCTTTGATTTATATGCTAAAAACCACCATATACCACTTACCGAGTTTTGTGACATATGCATGATCCCTTCTAATTGGAACTTGGCTGAGCCTAGGCCGGCCGAGTTTGAGGACTTTTACCATACTTTGGCAGTGGGTGATGAGAGAGGAGTGTCAGCCATCGCTGCTGCTGGCTTACATTTTCCTGCCTGTTCGTTACTTTGTAGTTTTTATTGCTAAATGCTTGCTTGCTAGGGAGAAGGTGGGTGCACTTAGTTCACCAGACCTTATTGTTTTACGTCGTGCATTAGAGGGCGAGAACACTTATAGCCTGGGAGCTATTGTGGCTCGTCGCGTCCACCTTAATAAATCTAAGGGAAAAATACATGGTGGGATTTTTTCCACTCGTTTGGCAGCTCATTTCGAGGTTAAGATACACCCTCACAATTACCCTTTGACTAAGGTTTACCTAGATCGTGCAGCCATGGAACACCATCACCTTCTTGCACGCGATCGTCCTGACATTGCCATTCCCTACAACTTGGACCATAGTGTTGAAGCTTGCGATGTTATTCCATTGTCTGCTCCTGCTTTGTTTGATTTTGTTGCCAGGGGCGGCTAGCGGATTATGCCTGTAGAGATCATTGCCTACTGGGATGCTCACGCTGCTGTAGAGGCTGCAGAGGAATCTCCACAGTGGGACGAGTGGATGCCCGCTCCTCAGCATCCCTACTACCCTCCAGGCTAGTGATTCACTACCAAGTTTGGCCAAAACCTTAGCTTGGGGGAGTATGAGTTTCCACCGACATTACGTTCATGCATATTATTCCATTTTTCGGTGCTCGCACTTTTTCATTGTATCATCCATGCTTAGATTTATTTTCTTGCTTTCTTCTTGTGTGTTTGAAAAACTTTAGAAAAACTAAAAAAAATAGTTGTAGTTAATTTACTTTCTATGCATGTTTAGTAGTAGTACTAAAAAGAAAATCCAAAAAGATTTCCTAGTTCTTGTTTTTCTTGTTGGGAGCTTTCCCGTGTAAATAGTTTTTCTCGTTTTTGATTTTCCCTTTTATTTGCTTGTTGAAGAAAACCAAAAACTCCAAAAATATTTTAGTGTGTTTCTCTGAATTTCTTTTATTTTATCCAAGTTGTATCGAGGATAAGATCGTGATGAAAATGTTGAGTGCCTCTCATATGAATAATTGTTGAACTAATAAAGAGCCCATTTTACCTTGTATTCTCCTGTTGAATAAAATGTTTGTAGATTCCAGCTTAGCCCATGGCACTCTTGCACTATTATTATTTTCATATCATTCGGTCGTGCAAGTGAAAGGCAATAATGACGACACTCGATGAACTGGCCGTGGCAAAGAGAAACTGGTATGAACTTGACTTGTCTTGTGTGTGCAAATATCTTTAACCTAGCATCCATGATTCAGCCCATTATGATTAAACATTTTTGCAATGACAATTAGAGATTATAGTTTCTCACACTAGTAGAAAACGGAGCTTTAGCGCCGGTTCGTAAGGGCCTTTAGTGCCGGTTCCATAACCGGCACTAAAGGGTGGGCACTAAAGGCCCCCCCCTTTAGTACCGGTTCGGCACGAACCAGCGCTAAAGTGCCACCATGTGGCGTGAGCTCGCGCCCTGGTATGGGGGACCTTTTGTACCGGTTGGTGTTACCAACCGGTACTAAAGGTTTTTTTTGAATTTTTTGGAATTTTTTTTGGAATTTTTTTTTGATTTTTAATTTTTCTGAATTATTTGATGATTTAGTCTCTAATCACCTCTCTTAACTTCTCAAGTGTGGATCACTCATTCCAAATCGCCTGACTTCCCGGCCGGTCACCCATCCTCTCACTCCCCCAGCCTGAGCATGCTTAACTTCGGAGTTCTATTCCCCCTACATTACAAGTCTGCACTTGTTGTTTTCCTGACAAATGTAAGCTGTCAATCCTATTAACCCTCAGCAGTTTAGCTTGAGCATTAGGTCACATATTTCACCGTTTGAGTTTGAAACTATTATTCTAAAAAATAGTAATTATTTAGTAACACTAATATTTCTTGAATAAGTTTGACCATAGTTTGATCACAGTTTGACCAGATTTGACCAAAATTTAAAAAATTGAAATAATTATTTAGTAACACTAATATTCTTGAATAATTATGTATTAACATTAATACTTCTTCAATAAGTAGTTTGACCAGATTTAACCAATTTTTTTAAAAAAACTGAAATTTGACCATATCTTTTTTTCCTTTTGGATTTTGAGGATTCTAAAAAATTGCAAATAGGTCGTAGGCGGTCTCCATTAGACGCGGATTTTCGTGCTGAATTTTTTGATATATTATACGTTTTTTTCCGACATCGTATGCAAAAGTTATAGCCGTTTTACATTTTCCCTACACTTTTTGCAAAACATGTCCAAATTTAAGTTTTCAAATTTTCCTAACTAGTAGATGTAGTAATATAACTACCTCTCGAAGGATTTTATTTTTTGAAGTTTTTATCATTCTCTTTTGATTTTTTTCGAACTGAAATGGCAACACACGGGGGTGGGGGGGTAGAGTTTGAAAATTGCCCTATAGTGCCGGTTTGTGTCACAAACCGGTACTATAGGTCAGACCCCTTTAGTTCCGGTTCGTGGCACAAACCGGTACTAAAGGTTCGCTCCTTAGTACCGGTTTGGGACACGAACCGGTACTAAAGGTGATCGTGGGGCCCCGGCCTCACGCCAGCCTGCCATCACCACTTTAGTACCAGTTCGTGGCATGAACCGGTACTAAAGGTTCAACACGAACCGGCATTAATGCATAGCCGTTCGAACCGGCACTAATGGTACCATTAGTACCGGGCTAAAATCAAACCGGCACTAATGTGTCTCACATTAGGTCCTTTTTCTACTAGCGTCATGTCATGCATAAGTAGCTGAGAGTTAATAATGATTTATCTTGGATATCAACATAGCTTTAAGATAATTGTGATGTAGTATGATGATATGGTATCCTCCTCTGAATGTTCAAGTGGCTTGACTTGGTACATGTCCATGCATGTAGTTGAATCAAAACCAACATAGCCTCTATAATGTTTATGTTCATGGTGTTCATATCCTACTCATGCTAGTGTCCAATGTTACTTACGCATAATGCATGGTTATGATCGTTGTTGCTCTCTAGCTGGCTGCTTCTCAATCTAAATTTCTAGCCTTCGCCTATTCTAAGTGGGGATTCTCCTTGTACATCAAAAACCTTGAACCCAAAGTTATTCCAGATGAGTCCAGCATACCTACCTATATATGGTATTACCCTACCATCCTAAGTAAATTTGCATGTGCCACCTCTAAAAACTTCTAAAAAATAATCCGTTTTGTGTGCCTGGATCGTTCATGGAATGACAGGAGGTGGTCGATATCTTTCGTGATAAGTGGGTTATTCTCAGGTCGAGTGTTTATTCACTCGCCATCGCACGAGAAAATGGGCGGTAATAGGGATGCCCGGTCCCAAACTGCAAACATGAGAAAGAGTTCATCTCTGAAATTATTAAACAAGAACTCCCAATGGAGTCAAAACCTTTACTTTTACCGCTTGGGAACCGCCACTAGCGTGCTTAGCATGGAAGATGTTGATAACTGATGGTCGTGAAGTGAATAAGAAGGGTGCATGTCTCAAAATATCATTTATCTTTGTTTTAAAACTGAGCTCTGGCACCACTGCAAATCACCGCTTCCCTCTGCGAAGGGACGTTCTATTCCCTTCTATTTACTTTTATGTTGTGTCACCACCTTCTAAAACAAGCGCCAGAAACTGAGTAGAGCACAACGGTCATGATTTATGCATTGTGTGTAGCTAATGTTGGGTGCATCATGACTGGATCTTTTCTACCATGAAGTACAATGTTTAGTCGCTGCTTGTACTTTGGAGATGCTCTGCATTTATGTTTTGCGGTCTTAGAAAGGGCTAGCGACATACCACTATTATCATATTATATCATGGTTGTTTTGACAACGTGTTGCTGTTTAAGATATCTTATTATTGCTCGTTAGCTAATTATGTCATTGATATGAGTCATTATAATCTTTAAGAGTTATTGTTGGCATGGTTAGTTATAATGCTGGCTGAAAACTTGGGTGCTGGTTAAGCTTATTTATGCAAACAAGAGCAAAAGAGTTCGTAAAAGTTTTTCTTTCTCACTTTCAGTTTATCAACTGAATTGCTTAAGGACAAGCAAAGGTTTAAGCTTGGGGTATTTGATATGTCTCCAACGTATCTACTTTTTCTCACGTTTTTCCTCTTGTTTTGGACCCTAATTTGCATGATTTGAATGAAACTAACCCCGGACAGACACTGTTTTCAGCAGAACTACCATGGTGTTGTTTTTGTGGAGAAATAAAAGTTCTCGTAATGGAACGAAACTTTGCGAGGATTTTTTATATCAATAATAAGAATTTCTGGAGCCAAGACCCACCAGAGAGGGGCCCCTAGGTGGGCGCAACCCACCAGGGCACGCCCCCTCTCCTGGCGCGCCCAGGTGGGTTGTACCTACCTGGTGGCCGCGCTGATGACCCCCTCTATAAAATCACATATTTCCAAAAAAAATCAGGGAGAAAGAATTATCATGATCTATGAGACGTAGCCGCCGTCAGGCCCTGTTCTTCCTCGGGAGGGCAGATCTGGAGTCCACTTGGGGCTCTGGAGAGGGGGATCTTCATTCTTCGTCATCACCAACCATTCTCCATCACTAATTCCATGATGCTTCCCATCGGGAGTGATTAATTCCTTCGTAGGCTCGCTGGTCGGTGAGGAGTTGGATGAGATTCATCATGTAATCGAGTTAGTTTTGTTAGGGCCGGATTCCTAGTGTCCACTATGTTCTTAGATTGATGTTGCTATGACTTTGCCATGGTTAATGCTTGACACTTTGGGCCCGGGTGCCATGATTTTGAGATCTGAACCGCTTATGAAATCATCATTATATCCATGTTCTAGATCCGATCTTGTAAGTTATAGTCACCTACTACGGTTATGATCCGGAAACCCCAGAGTGACAACAACCAGGCCCACTCCCGGTGATGACTGTAGTTTGAGGAGTTCATGTATTCACTATGTGTTAATGCTTTGTTCCAGTTCTCTATTAAAAGGAGGCCTTAATATTCCTTAGTTTCCAATATGGACCCCGCTGCCACGGGAGGGTAGGACAAAAGATGTCATGCCAGTTCTTTTACTAAATCACGTATGACTATTTACAGAATACATGCCTACATGAATCGACGAACTAGAGCTAGTGCAGTATCGCCCTAGGTTATAACTGTCTCATGATGAATATCATCCAACATGTCACTGATCCAATGCCTACGCACTTTTCATTATTGTTTCCACCAAGTTACTATTGCTATCATCATCACTATTACTATCGGTGTCAAAACCGGCGGATCTCGGGTAGGGGGTCCCGAACTGTGCGTCTAAGGCATATGGTAATAGGAAGCAGGGGACACGATGTTTACCCAGGTTTGGTCCCTCTTGATGGAGGTAATACCCTATGTCCTGCTTGATTGTTCTTGATGATATGAGTATTACAAGAGTCGATCTTCCACGAGATCGTAGAGGCTAAACCCTAGAAGCTAGCCTATGGTATGATTGTATGTTGTCCTACGGGCTAAACCCTCCGGTTTATATAGACACCGGAGGGGGCTAGGGTTACACAAGGTCAGTTACAAGGGAGGAGATATACACATCCGTATTGCCTAGCTTGCCTTCCACGCCAAGGAGAGTCCCATCCGGACACGGGATGAAATCTTCGATCTTGTATCTTCATAGTCCATCACTCCAGCCAAAGGATATAGTCCGGCTATCCGGAGACCCCCTAATCCAGGACTCCCTTAGTAGCCCCTGAACCAGGCTTCAATGATGATGAGTCCGGCGCGCAGTATTGTCTTCGGCATTGTAAGGCGGGTTCTTCTCCAAATACTCCCTGGAAGATTTTTGAACACAAGGATAGTGTCCGGATCCGCAAAACAAGTTCCACACCCCATCGTAGAGAGAATAATATTTCCACAAATCTAATCTGCTGACATGTTTAGCAACATCACATCATGTCGTGGCTCGGTCATTATTCGAACTGTTTTCCTCAACCAGCACCGCACATATCGCGAGGTGGTTTTCTTGACACGTCTAGTCGAAGCAGAGATCGTGTCCCCTTATCACGGGATTCTCATCAATACGGGTATGGGTAACCCAACTACGCCATCAATTACGGTGCTCGGGGAGTAAGCGATTTTAACAGGTAAGTGGGGAGGCGCATCGCCTCCTCCGCCCTTATAAAGGGACAAAGATTCACCCTTTTTACCCACGCCTTCTTCTTCCTTGCTTACCCATTCTCGCGCACTCGAGCTCTAGCGCCCAAGCTCGGTTCTCCTTCTCAAACCACTCCAAGCATGTCCGGAGCAGGAGGCAAGTGGATGGTCTCTTCCATCACGGAGGAGAACATCAAAAAGTTACGGGAAGCCGGATATCTGGCCGCGGATATCGCGCACCGGCTGCTAGATGCGGGGCAGATCATCCCAACGCCCGAACCCCATGAGAGGGTAGTTTTTCTTACCCATTTTGTCCGCGTACTGGGATTTCCCCTCCACCCGTTTGTCCGCGGGCTCATGTTCTACTACGGGCTGGATTTTCATGATCTGGCCCCCAATTTCATCCTCAACATCTCGGCGTTTTCGTCGTGTGCGAGGCCTTCCTCCGCATCAGGCCCCACTTTGGCCTATGGATGAAAACCTTCAATGCTAAACCGAAGGTGGTGGGTGGCCAGCAAGCAGAGTGCAGAGGCGGCATGGTGGGCAAGATGCCTAACGTCACCTGGCTTGAGGGCACCTATGTGGATACCATAAAGGGGTGGCAATCGGGGTTGTTCTACATCACCGAGCCATGCGACTCCAACTGGGTGGCGGCTCCCAAATTTCGATTCGGAATCCCCACGCGGCTCACCTCCTGGAAAGAGAAGGGCCTGTCCTGGGGTTCTTCGGTAGAGTTGACCGGACTCCAGACCTGCATCCGGAACATGACGAGCAACAAAATCAAGCTCGTCAACATGGTCCAGGTCATGCTCTTCCGCCGGATCCTCCCGTGTCAACGACGGGCATTTGATTTGTGGGAGTTCGACTCGGCCAAGCAACAGACGTTGCGAGAGCTCTATGACACGACGCACGAGGACGTCTGGAGGCTGCTGTTCAGGGGTGACGAGATTCCTCCTTTCCCCACCGAGGACCGCGGACTCAGCGCAAAGCGCCGCGCCAATCCGGTAAGTTTTTATATCTCCCAAGGTATTTATTTGCCCCGGTTTAGTCATATGCAGGATCTAAGCTTCTATGCCATTAACAGGACTGGATAAAGACAATGGAGCAGCTTGATTGCCCAGCCCCCCTGCCCGAAGATCCTGCGGGCGCTCTCCTAACGGAGATGCTGACTCCGGCACCTTACGAAGTGCCGGTGAAGAAGACCAAGAAGAAGGTCGCGGGGACCTGATAACCCACAAGTATAGGGGATCGCAGCAGCTTTCGAGGGTAGAGTATTCAACCCAAATTTATTGATTCGACACAAGGGGAACCAAAGAATATTCGCAAGTATTAGCAGCTGAGTTGTCAATTCAACCACACCTGGAAACTTAGTATTTGCATCAAAGTGTTTAGTAGCAAAGTAATATGATAGTGGTGGTAGTGGCAACAAAAGTAAAGACATCAAAAGTAATGTTTTTGGTATTTTGTAGTGATTGTAACAGTAGCAGCGGGAAAGTAAATAAGCGACAACCAGTATATGGAAAACTCGTAGGCACCGGGTCAGTGATGGATAATTATGCCGGATGCGGTTCATCATGTAACAGTCATAACATAGGGTGAGACAGAACTAGCTCCAATTCATCAATGTAATGTAGGCATGTATTCCGTATATAGTCATACGCGCTTATGGAAAAGAACTTGCATGACATCTTTTGTCCTACCCTCCTGTGGCAGCGGGGTCCTATTGGAAACTAAGGGATATTAAGGCCACCTTTTAATAGAGAACTGGAACAAAGCATTAGCACATAGTGAATACATGAACTCCTCAAACTATGGTCATCACCGAGAGTGGTCCCGATTATTGTCACTTCGGGGTTGCCGGATCATAACACATAGTAGGTGACTATAGACTTGCAAGATCGGATCAAGAACTCATATATATTCATGAAAACATAATAGGTTCAGATCTGAAATCATGGCACTCGGTCCCTAGTGACAAGCATTAAGCATAGCAAAGTCATAGCAACATCAATCTCAGAACATAATGGATACTAGGGATCAAACCCTAACAAAACTAACTCGATTACATGATAAATCTCATCCAACCCATCACCGTCCAGCAAGCCTACGATGGAATTACTCACGCACGGCGGTGAGCGTCATGAAATTGGTGATGGAGGATGGTCGATGATGACGACAGCGAGGAATCCCCCTCTCCGGAGCCCCGAACGGACTCGAGATCAGCCCTACCGAGAGGTTTTAGGGCTTGGCGGCGGCTCCGTATCGTAAAATGTGATGATTTCTTCTCTCTAATTTTTTTCTTTCCAAAAGCAAATATATAGAGTTGGAGTTGGCGTCGGAGGGTTTCCGGGGGGGGCACGAGGTAGGGGGTGCCTAGGGGGGGGGCGCACCCCACCCTCGTGATAAGGGTGTGGGCCCCCTGGTCTTCATCTTTGGCGAGGATTTTTTATTGTTTTTTCTAAGATGTGCCGTGGAGTTTCAGGTCATTCCGAGAATATTTGTTTTCTGCACATAAAACAACACCATGGCAATTCTGCTGAAAATAGCGTCTGTCCGGGTTAGTTCCATTCAAATCATACAAGTTAGAGTCCAAAACAAGGGCAAAAGTGTTTGGAAAAATAGATACGACAGAGACGTATCAGGACCCGAAAGGGTCTCCGGCGCAAGGTTGTATCGGACTCATCGTCCGATGACTCCGACGCGCTCTCCTCCCACAAAGACGAGGAGGAGGAAGAGGAAAGTTCTCCCCCCCAGCCGAGGGAGACAAGAAAAGGAAGGCCGACCCAACCGGGGAGGCCGAAGGGTCCAAGAAGGGCAAGACCCTCCCTCCGGACTGCTCAACGACGGCCGCCTACAATGGTGATGAGTGGCTACCTAGGGTCAAGCCCCTGGCGAAGTCATAAGTATCCGGACACCATAGTAATTCGTGCTATGTTGTACTACACTGATTCTTCTCATGCCAAACATGATTATGCAGTCCGTCCCGAGCTCATCTCGACGTAACTTCGTCGAGCGTTTCGTTGAACTCGTCGGATATGAACAGCGGTTCTCCTCCGAACTGCCTCCACTCCTTGCCCTGCGGACAACGTCGAGGTGTTGTCTCAACAGGCACCAGGCCAAGGGGAGGCAGTCCTGGGGGCGCCTCGAGGCGACCTTCCGGACCTTGGGTGCAAAGGGAGCCAGACTCCCATGGGCTCCAGGTTCGGCCCCCAGCCGAACACTGCACCAGAATCTTCGGTGGTTCCAGACTTCGGCGGGCGACCCCCCGTTAAGGGGGGCAAGCCGCCCGTGCCGGTGTCCTCTGTCTATCCAGAGGCACCGGACAACTTGCTGGAAGCACTTCGTGGCGCTTCCATCGATGAAGAGCACCACACTATCATGAGTGCGGTGATCGAGAAAGTTCAATCCGCCAAGAATGGACTGACCGAAGCTTGCGCCAGCTTCCTAACAGGCTTTGAGGTAAGCAATGAAGATATAGGAAAATATGCCCGCATGGATACTAGCCCCTGATGCTTTGTTCGGCGTTCGGAAAGAAAGGCCGGATAGAGGATCAAATGATAACTCAGGAGTCGAATCAGAAAAATGTCTATGTGTATGTTTAGGCTTCACTGCTGGCCGCTGTCGCACGTACTGCGGAGGTATCTGCGCTGAAGCAGGACCTAGAGTGGTCCGAGAATGAGCTCGGCCTTACCAAGAGGCCGCTCGAGGAGAGCAAAGGTAAGCAATACCCGATCTATATATTTAAAAAGAAATTTGGGTGTAAAGTAGTAGGATCATCATGGATTTGCCAGGGGGGCACGACCGAAGTGGCAACCCTGAGGAAGGCGCTGTCCGAGGCCGAAGACAAAGCGGCCAAGGAGTGCATTGAACGGGAGAAGCAAGAAGCCCGAGTAGGCAAGGTGCAGCAAGAGCTCGAGGCTCTCGCCAAAAAGCACGATTCCTTGGAGTTTGACTGTAAGACACGAGAGTCCGAGCTCGAGCAGGCGCTTGAAAGCGTCCGGAGCGCTAAGGCCGAAGCACACAAGGCCCTCTAGGAGATTGATGCGGTGAAGAAGATAGCTGCGGGTAAGGCATTCATTATGCAAAGCAAGCACGTGAAGGAAACTTTCCTTTTTCTTACCCGAGTTCGGAGCTCTCCAGGAGCGTTTGTAGATCTTCCCCGCAGTATACTGGATGCCGCGGAGTTTTACCGAGCTGAGGAGGGGAGCTCGATAGAGAAGTTGTTCTGGTCTCAGTATACTGGGACCGAACACCCCATGCCCTTGGGCGACCAGCTGAAGCAGTTGGTCGAGCTTCACAAGGCGGCCGAACAAGCCATGAGGGGCCTTATAGTCCGGATGTGGCCTGGCGAGCCCCTGTCCGGCAGCTACTTCGGTCTGGTAAGGCGGCTCGTTGACGCCTGCCCACAGCTTGAAGTCATAAAGCAGTCCGTCTGCATCGAGGGTGCGCGCAGGGCTTTTGCCCGGGCGAAGGTGCACTGGGCAAAGCTGGACGCCGTGAAGCTGGTGAAGGAGCGGCCGCTGGAGGGTAAGGAGCATCGCTGCCTCGAGATGTACTATGAGAGTGTCCTGAAGGGTTCCCACCTTGTGGCGGATCAGTGTGCCAAGGATGTAATTTTTGAATGAACATGCTCATGTGATCCTGTAATATGAAACGAGTTCATTTGCGCCATGCGACACTTTTTTAATTTAAAACATTACCTTCTGTGCGGCCGTTTATAAAATCTGAGAGTTGGCCAGTCGTCGGCTTCTGCCCCCATGTAACTAGTACTGGGGTGTTCGGGATAAACCTGAGCACTCTTTACCCCAATTTTCCTTCAAGGGAGGTGTTCAACGCAACGAACCAGGCAATCGGACTATAATGCTTTATCACTCTCACTTATCCATATAAGTCTATAATTTTAAATTTTGGTGAAGCCCCTGGTATTCGGAAGGCCAAATTTGGGGCTCTATACATGCCTAAGCCGGAAAAGGCCGACTCCTCGCCCGAAGCGTAAAAAGTCTTTAAGGACTTGAGACCTCTCGAACAGCGACCAGTCTCTCGCCTTATCATGACAGTCAGTTTTTGGCTTTCTCTACTGAGGTGCTCGTCCGGAAGAACCAGGAACAATCGCAGTAGTTCTCCCACTGCTACCTTAGCCGATATAGCGGAACGTAAGGTACCAAAGCATGGGAGACGGGCAAACCCAACATTTGACCAAAGACATGATTCAGATCTAATGCATATAATGCTGTAAGTTCGGGGTGCGGCAGTGTCGAAAGTGTTCGGACTTCTTGCGCCGTATTATGGGGTAAACAAAAGCCCCTGGCGTACTGACCGTACCCGAACGTGCGGGTGCGGATTGTCGTAAATGGACATATAAGAGAGAAAAAAGCTTAAATAATGCAATGATAGACTAATGATATGCATTGTTATTTAAATAATACGTCGAAGTGTACTGGTAGAAGTAGTACAATAAGCAGAAAGTAGGACAATTCGAAATGTCCTATCCCAGGGCAAGCTGTGCATAGATAGTAAAAAACGGGTATATCAATTATTATTAGAGACCACCTGGGGGTTCCCGTGTTCATCTTAGCTTCTTGCCGCCTTGGTTGTTGCTTCCGGAATGTGTCCGGCAATCGTACTGCCGGAAAGGGCTTCCAGAGAGTTAGGCCCTGAAAGAGAAAAGAAATGATAAAGGTATACAGCCCCTAGGGCGGTTAAGCCGCATTATGGGACGTGCCCTAATCATGCCCCCGCCTATGTCCATGGTATTTTCAGTGCGTAGTTATGTACGCGCGGCACGGATTTCGTCGCTTCACTGGGACTGGGACGGGGGCCGAATTGCTAGGCGAGCTCTGAACGTGCCAGCCGATCCTGTTGCAGCTTGTTCCGGACTCGCTTGAAGGTGTCCGAGGGCTGTGACACCGGATTAGGGGTCTGCCTTAAAAGGTTGCTTTGTGCTTCTACTTCAAGGGCTGCAGTGTGCTCTTCCGTGCGGAGCGAACGTTCTGTGTTTCCATTTACCATTATGACCCCCCTAGGTCCTGGCATCTTGAGCTTGAGGTATGCATAATGCTGCACTGCATTAAATTTTGCAAATGCTGTTTGTCCGAGTAGTGCGTGATAGCCACTGCGAAACGGGACGATATCGAAGATTAACTCCTCGTTTCGGAAGTTGTCCGGTGATCCAAAGACCACTTCCAGTGTGATTGAGCCTGTGCAATGGGCCTCTACACCTGGGATGATGCCTTTAAAGGTGTTTTTGCTGGGTTTGATCATTGAGGGATCGATACCCATTTTTCGCACTGTATCCTGATAGAGCAGGTTCAGGCTGCTGCCGCCGTCCATAAGGACTCGAGTGAGGTGAAATCCTTCGATGATGGGGTCTAGTACCAGTGCGGCGGATCCGCCATGACGGATGCTAGTGGGGTGCCTCCTGCGATCAAAGGTGATCGGGCAAGCAGACCATGGGTTGAACTTTGGGGCGACGGGCTCCATCGCATAGACGTCCCTTAGTGCACGCTTCCGCTCCCTCTTGGGAATGTGGGTTGCGTATATCATGTTCACCATCTTCACTTGTGGGGGGAACCCCTTCTGTCCTCCTGTGTTCGGCGGCCGGGGCTCCTCCTCGTCATCACTATGCAACCCATTGTCCTTATTTTCGGCGTTTAACTTGTCGGCCTGCTTGAACACCCAGCATTCTCTGTTGGTGTGATTGGCTGGCTTGTCGGGGGTGCTGTGGATTTGACACGAGCGATCCAGTATGCGATCCAAACTGGACGGAGCCGGAGTACTTCTTTTAAATGGATTTTTCCGTTGACCGGATCTAGAGCCTTTGAATCCGGCATTAACTGCCGTATCTTCTGTGTTATCGCCATTATTGCGGCGCTTTGGTCTGTTACAACGTTGTCTACCGTTGGCATCTTTGGTATCTGAAGTGCCCGGATTCCTCGATGTGTTGTTGCTGTGAGCCAGCCAGCTATCCTCGCCCGCGCAAAAGCGGGTCATGAGTGTTGTGAGGGCTGCCATAGATTTCGGCTTCTCCTGGCCAAGGTGGCGAGCTAGCCATTCATCACGGATGTTATGCTTGAATGCCGCTAGGGCCTCTGCATCCGGATAGTCGACAATTTGGTTTTTCTTAGTCATGAAACGTGTCCAGAATTGTCTGGCCGATTCCCTTGGCTGCTGGGTTATATGGCTCAAGTCGCCAGCATCCGGTGGCCGCATGTAAGTGCCTTGGAAGTTGTCCAGGAATGCGTCTTCTAGATCCTCCCAACTGCCTACCGAGTCTGCTAGCAAGCTTTTCAGCCAATGCCGAGCTGGTCCTTTGAGTTTTAGTGGGAGGTACTTGATGGCATGTAGATCATCGCCGCGAGCCATGTGGATGTGAAGGAGGAAATCCTCAATCCATACAGCGGGATCTGTTGTGCCATCGTATGATTTGATATTTACGGGTTTGAAACCCTCCGGAAATTCATGATTCATAACTTCACCAGTGAAGCATAGGGGGTGTGCGGCGCCTCTGTGCCGGGCTATATCCCGACGCAATTTGTATGTGTCTTGTCTGCTGTATTCGGCCCGGCCGGATTTACTCTTGGTGTATCCGACGCGACGATCATCATCCCGTGTTGGCGCGCATGCCCGTGACCCGTATATTGACCTTGCGATTTTTTTCCTTACTGTCCAATACGTCTCGCAGGTCCCCTGTGTTGCCCCGGGCCTTAGTATTTTTGATTGAGTGGCGGCGGGCTGCAGGCTGAACTTCAGGCTGAAACGCCTCTCTGGCTCAGCCACATAATGGCTGGTCAGCCACATCGTACACTGGTGAATGAGGTTTCAATGCTTCCTCCTCGAGGTGAGGTAGCAACCTACATTTTGGGTAACTCTTGGAGGGGCGCTCGAGTTCGTACTCCTCGGCCGCAAGGACTTCGGTCCATCTGTCTGCTAGCAAGTCTTGATCAGCTTGAAGCTGTTGCTGCTTTTTCTTCAGGCTATTTGTCGTGGCCATAAGCCAGCGCTTGAAGAGCTCTTGCTCGACGGGGTCCTCAGGCACGATAAATTCTTTGTTGCCGAGGCTTGCCTCGTCTTCGTAGAAAGGCATGTAATTGTCCTCCTCCGGTTCTCCATCTGCCGCCCGCTCTGGAGGGCTAGCTTGTTCGTCCTCCGGCTCTACATCGTGCTTGAGGGGATTGTTCTTGTCTTCGGCACTATCCGGAGTGTTATTATCTCCTGTGCCGGTATCACTACTTTTGCTGTGGCGGGACTTAAAGCGGCGCCGCTGACATCGGCGCTTGGTTTGCTTCTTGGAGGGGTCATCCTCCGCTGTCTCATCACCATTGCCTTCTTTGGCGGTGTCCACCATGTATATATCATATGCTGAGGTGGCGGTCCAGTGCCCTGTGGGCGGTGGTTCATGTTCGTCTCCTGCATCGTCGTCCATACCGTCGAAGTCTTCGGAGTCAAAGTTGAGCATGTTGGTGTTGGAAATATGCCCTAGAGGCAATAATAAAAGTATTATTATATTTCCTTGTTCATGATAATTGTCTTTTATTCATGCTATAACTGTATTATCCGGAAATCGTAATACACGTGTGAATACATAGACCACAATATGTCCCTAGTGAGCCTCTAGTTGACTAGCTCGTTGTGATCAACAGATAGTCATGATTTCCTGGCTATGGACATTGGATGTCGTTGATAACGGGATCACATCATTAGGAGAATGATGTGATGGACAAGACCCAATCCTAAGCATAGCACAAAGATCGTGTAGTTCGTTTGCTAGAGCTTTGCCAATGTCAAGTATCTCTTCCTTTGACCATGAGAGCGTGTAACTCCTGGATACCGTAGGAGTGCTTTGGGTGTATCAAACGTCACAACGTAACTGGGTGACTATAAAGGTGCACTACAGGTATCTCCGAAAGTATCTATTGTTTTATGCGGATCGAGACTGGGATTTGTCACTCCGTGTAAACGGAGAGGTATCTCTGGGCCCACTTGGTAGGACATCATCATAATGTGCATAATGTGACCAAGGGGTTGATCACGGGATGATGTGTTACGGAACGAGTAAAGAGACTTGCCGGTAACGAGATTGAACATATCGGTATACCGACGATCGAATCTCGGGCAAGTAAAATACCGCTAGACAAAGGGAATTGTATACGGGATCGATTGAGTCCTTGACATCGTGGTTCATCCGATGAGATCATCGTGGAACATGTGGGAGCCAACATGGGTATCCAGATCCCGCTGTTGGTTATTGACCGGAGAATGTCTCGGTCATGTCTGCATGTCTCCCGAACCCGCAGGGTCTACACACTTAAGGTTCGATGACGCTAGGGTTATAAAGGAAGCTTGTATGTGGTTACCGAATGTTGTTCGGAGTCCCGGATGAGATCCCGGAAGTCACGAGGAGTTCCGGAATGGTCCGGAGGTAAAGATTTATATATGGGAAGTCCTGTTTTGGTCACCGGAAAGGTTTCGGGCGATATCGGTAATGTACCGGGACCACCGGGAGGGTCCCGGGGGTCCACCAAGTGGGGCCACCTGCCCCAGAAGGCTGCATGGGCCAAGTGTGGGAGGGGACCAGCCCCTAGGTGGGCTGGTGCGCCCCCCACAAGGGGTCCAAGGTGCAAGGGAGAGTGGGAGGGGGCAAACCCTAGTCCAGATGGGCCTTAAGGCCCACCTAGTGGGCGCCTCCCCTCTCTCCCCCTCTTGGCCGCCTCCCCAAGTCTCATCTAGGGCTGGCCGCACCCCTTGGGGTGGGAAACCCTAAAGGGGGCGCAGCCCCCTTCTCCCCTATATAAATACAGGCCTGGGGCTGCCCATAACACATGAGAACTTCTCCTCTTGGTGCAGCCTTGCCCCTCTCCCTCCTCCTCCTCTCCCATGGTGCTTGGCGAAGCCCTGCTGGATTGCCACGCTCCTCCACCACCACCACGCCGTTGTGCTGCTGTTGGATGGAGTCTTCCTCAACCTCTCCCTCTCTCCTTGCTGGATCAAGGCGTGGGAGACGTCACCGGGCTGTACGTGTGTTGAACACGGAGTTGCCGTCCTTTCGGTACTTGATCATCGGTGATTTGAATCACGACGAGTACGACTCCATCAACCCCGTTCACTTGAACGCTTCCGCTTAGTGATCTACAAGGGTATGTAGATGCACTCTCCTTCCCCTCGTTGCTGGTCTCTCCATAGATAGATCTTGGTGACACGTAGGAAAATTTTGAATTTCTGCTACGTTCCCCAACAGTGGCATCATGAGCTAGGTCTATTGCGTAGATTCTTTGCACGAGTAGAACACAAAGTAGTTGTGGGCGTTGATTTTGTTCAATATGCTTACCGTTACTAGTCCAATCTTGTTTCGACGGTATTGTGGGATGAAGCGGCCCGGACCGACCTTACACGTACTCCTACGTGAGACAGGTTCCACCGATTGACATGCACTTGGTGCATAAGGTGGCTAGCGGGTGCCAGTCTCTCCCACTTTAGTCAGAACGGATTCGATGAAAAGGGTCCTTATGAAGGGTAAATAGCAATTGGCATATCACGTTGTGGTTTTGCGTAGGTAAGAAACGTTCTTGCTAGAAACCCATAGCAGCCACGTAAAACATGCAAACAACAATTAGAGGACGTCTAACTTGTTTTTGCAGGGTATGCTATGTGATGTGATATGGCCAAGAAGAATGTGATGAATGATATGTGATGTATGAGATTGATCATGTTCTTGTAATAGGGATCACGACTTGCATGTCGATGAGTATGACAACCGGCAGGAGCCATAAGAGTTGTCTTTATTTATTGTATGACCTGCGTGTCATTGAAGAACGCCATGTAACTTACTTTACTTTATTGCTAAACGCGTTAGCCATAGAAGTAGAAGTAGTCGTTGGCGTGACGACTTCATGAAGACACGATGATGGAGATCATGATGATGGAGATCATGGTGTCAAGACGGTGACAAGATGATCATGGAGCCCCGAAGATGGAGATCAATGGAGCTATATGATATTGGCCATATCATGTCACAACTATATAATTGCATGTGATGTTTATTATGATTATGCATCTTGTTTACTTAGTAGGACGGTAGTAAATAAGATGATCCCTTACAAAATTTCAAGAAGTGTTCTCCCCTAACTGTGCACCGTTGCTACAGTTCGTCGCTTCTAAGCACCACGTGATGATCGGGTGTGATGGATTCTTACGTTCACATACAACGGGTGTAAGACAGTTTTACACAGCGAAAACACTTAGGGTTAACTTGACGAGCCTAGCATGTACAGACATGGCCTCGGAACACGGAGACCGAAAGGTCGAGCATGAGTCGTATAGTAGATACGATCAACATGAAGATGTTCACCGATGATGACTAGTCCGTCTCACGTGATGATCGGACACGGCCTAGTTGACTCGGATCATGTAATCACTTAGATGACTAGAGGGATGTCTATCTGAGTGGGAGTTCATAAGATGAACTTAATTATCCTGAACATAGTCAAAAGACCTTTTGCAAATTATGTCGTTAGCTCGCGCTTTAGTTCTACTGTTTTAGATATGTTCCTAGAGAAAATATAGTTGAAAGTTGATAGTAGCAATTATGCGATCAGTAGAAAGCTTATGTCCTTAATGCACTGCTCAGTGTGCTGAACCCCAAACGTCGTTTGTGGATGTTGCGAACATCGGACATACATGTTTTGATAACTACGTGATAGTTCAGTTAAACGGTTTAGAGTTGAGGCACTAAAGACGTTTTCGAAACATCGCGGAACATATGAGATGTTTCAAGGGCAGAAATTGGGATTTCAGGCTCGTGCCCACGTCAAGAGGTATGAGACCTCCGACGATTTTCTTAGCCTGCAAACTAAGGGAGAAAAGCTCAATCGTTGAGCTTGTGCTCAGATTGTCTGAGTGCAACAATCACTTGAATCGAGTGGGAGTTGATCTTCCAGATAAGATAGTGATGTTTCCCCAAAGTCATTGCCACCAAGCTGCTAGAGCTTTTTGATGAACTATAACATATCAGGGATAGATATGATGATCCTTGAGGTATTCGTGATGTTTGACACCGCGAAAGTAGAAATCAAGAAGGAGCATCAATTGTTGATGGTTGGTGAAACCAATAGTTTCAAGAAGGGCAAGGGCAAGAAGGGATACTTCATGAAACGGCAATTCAGCTGCTGCTCTAGTGAAGAAACCCAAGGTTGAACCCAAACCCGAGACTAAGTGCTTCTGTAATAAAGGGAACAGCCACTAGAGCAGAATTACCCTAGATACTTGGTAGATGAGAAGGCTGGCAAGGTCGATAGAAGTATATTGGATATACATTGTGTTGATGTGTACTTTACTAGTACTCCTAGTAGCACCAGAGTATTAGATACCGGTTCGGTTGCTAAGTGTTAGTAACTCGAAATAAAAGCTACGGAATAAACGGAGACTAGCTAAAGGTGAGCTGACGATATGTGTTGGAAATGTTTCCAGTGTTGATATGATCAAGCATCGCACGCTCCCTCTACCATCGAGATTGGTGTTAAAACCTGAATAATTGTTATTTGGTGTTTGCGTTGAGCATAGACATGATTGGATTATGACTATCGCAATACGGTTATTCATTTAAAGAGAACAATGGTTACTCTATTTATTTGAATAATACCTTCAATGGTCTTGCACCTAAAGGAATGGTTTATTGAATCTCGATCGTAGTGATACACATTTTCATGACAAAAGATATAAGATAGTAATGATAGTACCACTTACTTGTGGCACTGCCATGTAAGTCATAATGGTATAAAACGCATGAAGAAGCTCCATGTTGATGGATCTTTGGACTCACTCGTTTTTGAAAAGTTTGAGACATGCGAACCATGTCTATTGGTGTATACGCATGAAGAAACTCCATGCAGATGGATCGTTTGGACTCACTTGATTTTGAATCACTTGAGACAAGCAAATCATACCACATGGGCAAGATGACTGAAAGCCTCGTTTTAGTAAGACGGAACAAGATAGCAACTCGTTGGAAGTAACACATTTTGATGTGTGCAGTCCAATGAGTGCTGAGGCATGCAGTGAACATCGTTATGTTCTTACTTCACAGATGATTCGAGTAGATGTTGAGAATATTTACTTGATGAAACACAAGTCTGAATTATTGAATGGTTCAAGTAATTTCAGAGTGAAGTAGAAGATCATTGTGACAAGAGGATAAAATGTCTATGATATGATCAAAGAGATGAATATCCGAGTTACGAGTTTTGGCACACAATTAAGACATTGTGGAAATTGTTTTACAATTAATACCGCCTGGAACACCATAGTGTGATGGTGTGTCTGAACATCATAGTTGCACCCTATTGGATATGGTGCGTACCATGATGTCTCTTATCGAATTACCACTATTGTTCATGGGTTAGGCATTAGAGACAACCACATTCACTTTAAATAGGGCACCACGTAATTCCGTTGAGATGACACCGTATGAATTATGGTTTAGAGAAACCTAAGTTGTCGTTTCTTAAAGGTTTGGGGCTGCGACGCTTATGTGAAAAAGTTTCAGGATTGATAAGCTCAAACCCAAAGCGGATAAAATGCATCTTCATAGTTCACCCAAAACAGTTGGGTATACCTCCTAATTCAGATCCGAAAGCAATATGGATTGTTTCTTGAATCGGGTCCTTTCTCAAGGAAAAGTTTGTCTCGGAAAGTTGAGTGGGAGGATGGTGGAGACTTGATATGGTTATTGAACCATCACTTCAACCAGTGTGTATCAGGGCACATGAAGTTGTTCATGTGGCACCTACACCAATTGAAGTAGAAGCTTATGATAGTGATCATGAAACTTCGGATCAAGTCACTATCGTACCTCGTAGGGTGACAAGGATACGTACTACTTCAGAGTGGTACGGTAATCCTGTCTTGAAGGTCATGTTGCTGGACAACAATGAACCTACGAGCTATGGAGAAGCGATGGTGGGCCCAAATTCCGACAAATGGTTAGAAGCCATGAAATCCGAGATAGGATCCATGTATCAAAACAAAGCATGGACTTTGGCGGACTTTCCCGATGATCGGCAAGCCATTGAGATAAATGGATCTTTAAGAAGAAGACGGACGTGGATGGTAATGTCACCATCTATGAAGCTCGACTTGTGGCGAAGAGTTCTTTCACAAGTTCAAGGAGTTGACTACGATGAGATTTTCTCATCCGTAGCGATGCTTAAGTCCGTCGGAATCACGTTAGCACAAGCTGCATTTATGAAATCTGGCAGATGGATGTCAAAACGAGTTTCCTTACTAGTCATAAGGAAAGGTTGTATGCGATACAATCAGAAAGGTTTTGTCGATCCTAAGGATGCTAAAAGGTATGCTAGCTCCAGCGATCCTTCCATGGACTGGAATAAGCATCTCGGAGTTGGAATGTGCGCTTTGATGAGATGATCAAAGATTTTGGTGTATACAAAGTTTATGAGAAACTTGTATTTCCAAAGAAGTGAGTGGGAGCACTATAGAATTTCTGATGAGTATATGTTGTTGACATATTGATGATCAGAAATGACGTAGGATTTCTGGAAAGCATATAGGGTTACTTGAAAAGTGTTTTTCAATGGAAAACCTGGATTAAGCTACTTGAGCATTGAGCATCAAGATCTATAAGGATAGATCAAAACGCTTAATGGTACTTTCAAATGAGCACATACCTTGACATGATCTTGAAGGTGTTCAAGATGGACCAGTCAAAGAAGGAGTTCTTGCCTGAATTGTAAGGTACGAAGTTAAGACTTAAAGCTCGACCACGGCAGAATAGAGAGAAAAGACGAAGGTCGTCCCCTATGCTTAAGACGTAGGCTCTTCAGTATGCTATGCTGTGTACCGCACCTGAAGTGTGCCTTGCCATGAGTTAGTCAAGGGGTACAAGAGTGATCCAAGAATGGATCACAGAAGGCGGTCAAAGTTATCCTTAGTAACTAGTGGACTAAGGAATTTTCTCGATTATGGAGGTGGTAAAAGAGTTCGTCGTAAAGGTTACGTCGATGCAAGCTTAACACCTATCCGGATAGCTCTAAGTAGAGATACCGGATACGTATTATGGGGCAACAATTTAGAATAGCTCCAAGTGGGACAGTTATTTGGAATGGATCCAAATAGAACGTGGTAGCTACATCTAGGAGATGACATAGAGATTTGTAAAGCACACACGGATCTGAAAGGTTCAGACCCGTTGACTAAAACCTCTCTCACAAGCAACATGATCAAACCCAAAACTGTTTGGATGTTGGTCACATGGTGATGTGACCTGTCAGTGTTAATCACATGGTGATGTGAACTAGATTATTGACTCTAGTGCAAGTGGGAGACTGTTGGAAATATGCCCTAGAGGCAATAATAAAAGTATTATTATATTTCCTTATTCATGATAATTGTCTTTTATTCATGCTATAACTGTATTATCCGGAAATCGTAATACACGTGTGAATACATAGACCACAATATGTCCCTAGTGAGCCTCTAGTTGACTAGCTCGTTGTGATCAACAGATAGTCATGATTTCCTGGCTATGGACATTGGATGTCGTTGATAACGGGATCACATCATTAGGAGAATGATGTGATGGACAAGACCAAATCCTAAGCATAGCACAAAGATCGTGTAGTTCGTTTGCTAGAGCTTTGCCAATGTCAAGTATCTCTTCCTTTGACCATGAGAGTGTGTAACTCCTGGATACCGTAGGAGTGCTTTGGGTGTATCAAACGTCACAACGTAACTGGGTGACTATAAAGGTGCACTACAGGTATCTCCGAAAGTATCTATTGTTTTATGCGGATCGAGACTGGGATTTGTCCCTCCGTGTAAACGGAGAGGTATCTCTGGGCCCACTCGGTAGGACATCATCATAATGTGCACAATGTGACCAAGGGGTTGATCACGGGATGATGTGTTACGGAACGAGTAAAGAGACTTGCCGGTAACGAGATTGAACAAGGTATCGGTATACCGACGATCGAATCTCGGGCAAGTAAAATACCGCTAGACAAAGGGAATTGTATACGGGATCGATTGAGTCCTTGACATCGTGGTTCATCCGATGAGATCATCGTGGAACATGTGGGAGCCAACATGGGTATCCAGATCCCGCTGTTGGTTATTGACCGGAGAACGTCTCGGTCATGTCTGCATGTCTCCCGAACCCGCAGGGTCTACACACTTAAGGTTCGATGACGCTAGGGTTATAAAGGAAGCTTGTATGTGGTTACCGAATGTTTTTCGGAGTCCCGTATGAGATCCCGGACGTCACGAGGAGTTGCGGAATGGTCCGGAGGTAAAGATTTATATATGAGAAGTCCTGTTTTGGTCACCGGAAAGGTTTCGGGCGATATCGGTAATGTACCGGGACCACCGGGAGGGTCCCGGGGGTCCACCAAGTGGGGCCACCTGCCCCAGAAGGCTGCGTGGGCCAAGTGTGGGAGGGGACCAGCCCCTAGGTGGGCTGGTGCGCCCCCCACAAGGGGTCCAAGGCGCAAGGGAGAGTGGGAGGGGGCAAACCCTAGTCCAGATGGGCCTTAAGGCCCACCTAGTGGGCGCCTCCCCTCTCTCCCCCTCTTGGCCGCCTCCCCAAGTCCCATCTAGGGCTGGCCGCACCCCTTGGGGTGGGAAACCCTAAAGGGGGCGCAGCCCCCTTCTCCCCTATATAAATAGAGGCCTGGGGCTGCCCATAACACATGAGAACTTCTCCTCTTGGTGCAGCCTTGCCCCTCTCCCTCCTCCTCCTCTCCCATGGTGCTTGGCGAAGCCCTGCTGGATTGCCATGCTCCTCCACCACCACCACGCCGTTGTGCTGCTGTTGGATGGAGTCTTCCTCAACCTCTCCCTCTCTCCTTGCTGGATCAAGGCGTGGGAGACGTCACCGGGCTGTACGTGTGTTGAACACGGAGGTGCCGTCCTTTCGGTACTTGATCGTCGGTGATTTGAATCACGACGAGTACGACTCCATCAACCCCGTTCACTTGAACGCTTCCGCTTAGCGATCTACAAGGGTATGTAGATGCACTCTCCTTCCCCTCGTTGCTGGTCTCTCCATAGATAGATCTTGGTGACACGTAGGAAAATTTTGAATTTCTGCTACGTTCCCCAACAGTTGGTTAAATCATCGACAGTGGCAACTAAGTGGGTGGTGGGTGGGCAGCGAATTTCTTCGTCGTTCGCATCCCATTCTAGCCGGACATAGTTCGGCCAAGGTTCTCCTGATAGGGAGAGAGACCTTAATGAATTTAGCACATCGCCGAAAGGTGAGTGCTGAAAGATATCCGCGGAGGTGAACTCCATGATCGGCGCCCAATCGGATTCGATGGGTGCGGATGTAGGCGGCTCGGAGTCCTATCCGGAGAAGAATCCAGTGGTTCGGCGACACGACTCTCGTAAGGGGTGAAGTCAGTATCCGGCTCTATCGCCACTGAGAGTGCGGCCTCCGTGGCGTCTATCCCTTCGCTCTCGGATGGCGCGATTTGCTCCGGGTTGACGGCCGGAGTAGTTGCAGATGCGATCTACCGAACACTGTCCGACGGTAGAGTTACGTCATGCTCGTCGTGACTGTGCGGCGCACCTAACACGGGCTTGAATCCGTCGAAGATCAAGTCTCCGCGGATGTCGGCAGTGTAGTTTAAGATTCCGAATCTGACCTGATGGCCAGGGGCGTAGCTCTCGATCTGCTCCAGATGGCCAAGTGAATTGGCCTACAGTGGGAAGCAGCCGAATACAAAGATCTGTGTGGGGAGGAAAACCTCACCCTGGACCGCATCGCTACCGATGATCGAAGGAGCCATCAAGCCTTATGGTGACGACACAGTGGAACTCTCAATGAAAGCACCAATGTCGGTGTCAAAACCGGCGGATCTCGGGTAGGGGGTCCCGAACTGTGCGTCTAAGGTGGATGGTAACAGGAAGCAGGGGACACAATGTTTACCCAGGTTCGGG
Source organism: Triticum dicoccoides (assembly GCF_002162155.2). NCBI lineage: Eukaryota > Viridiplantae > Streptophyta > Magnoliopsida > Poales > Poaceae > Triticum > Triticum dicoccoides. Next base: position 543,250,147 of record NC_041388.1, read on the forward strand.
CCCTCTTGATGGAGGTAATACCCTACGTCCTGCTTGATTGTCCTTGATGATATGAGTATTACAAGAGTTGATCTACCATGAGATCGTAGAGGCTAAACCCTAGAAGCTAGCCTATGGTATGATTGTATGTTATCCTACGGACTAAACCCTCCGGTTTATATAGACACCAGAGGGGGCTAGGGTTACACAAGGTCGGTTACAAGGGAGGAGATATACACATCCGTATTGCCTAGCTTGCCTTCCACGCCAAGGAGAGTTCCATCCGGACACGGGACGAAGTCTTCAATCTTGTATCTTCATAGTCCAACAGTCCGGCCAAAGGATATAGTCTGGCTGTCCGGAGACCCCCTAATCCAGGACTCCCTGAGTTACACTTGCTACAAAATTACTGCTATCACTGTTACTGTTACCGTTGCTGCTGTCACTACTATCAAAACTATCAAACTACTTTGCTACTGATCACTTTGTTGTAGATAATTAATCTCCAAGTGTGGTTGAAATGACAACTTAGCTGCTAATACCTTCAAATATTCTTTGGCTCCCCTTGTGCCAAATCTATAAATTTGGGTTGAATATTTACCCTCGAAAATTGTTGCGACCCCCTATACTTTTGGGTTATCACATATCCTTGACCGCCAAATACACTCTGCAAAAGAAATGGCTTACCAGCCGCTATCTATTCGGCCTGTTGGATCTCCTCCCGAGCCGCCCGGGACTCGGTCCGTGCCTCCTTGGCCTCATTGAGGGCTTTGGTGAGTTCGGCCACTTGGGCTGTAGTCTTCTCCTGCAAGGTCTCGCATTTGTAGATGGCGTCTTTCAGCTCTTGCTCCACTTTGGCCACCCTCTCTTCGTGCTGGCGGCGGGCGACCTGTTCGGTCTTCAATTTCGCAGCTGCTTTATTAGCGGCTGCTTTGCTTGCTCTCGCCTCCTCCTTGGCCTGGCAAGGGCACTTTTGAGGGTCTCAACCTCGGCCATGCTACCTGCAATCATAATCATAGCAGTGCATGAGCTTAAACTTAGAACTTTCATATCACTTCAGGTATGTAAGGGCTCTTTTGAACATACCTTGCGCCTCATCATACAACTTGTTAATGCGGTCGATCTCCTTATCAGACAGCTGATCTTTCGATTGAGTTCGGAAACTTCAGTGGCTTGGGTGGTCGCCGCCAACAGGGAAGCCTGTTATCCAATAGACAAGTACGTCACCTCCCGTGATAACTACTCGATCCTCTGTTCGGCGTTTCTCAAAACCGAACAAAGTCTCACGGGCTACTATCTATATACAGGTATATTTCCTTCATATGAAAAGCATCTAAGAGTATTACATCACATACCTCGAAGCCTGTTAGCAGGCTGGTGAAGGCTTCATTCAGCCCGCTCTTTGCGGACCGAACCTTCTCAACCACCACACCCATCATGGTGCGGTGCTCCTCCACGATGGCAGCATGTCGTAGTGCCTCCACCAGAATATTCGGCGCCTCCGGATTAGTGGAGGTCGCCGTCGGAGTCGATGCTCCCCCCTCCTTCAAAGGGGGTTTCTCGCTCGATTCCGGAGCTGTGTGGGTCTCCAGAATAGTGTTTGGCTGGGGGCCAGACTGGTCAGGGCCCCCGTCGTCGGTCTCCATGGGGGTTGCACCCCCATGTTCTCGGCAGTCGAGGCCTCACCCTCAAGCGCCGTATTGGCAGCCTCCCTCACCTCTTCGCAACCCGGAGAGGCCCTACGGGACAACACCTCGGTGTCATGCGTGGCGGCGGGCGGGGAGGCTCGCGGAGGCGTCTCGCTCTCTGCCATCTCGGGTGGAAGAGAACTCCCCTCAGATAATGAAGGGTTGGGGAGTTCGCAAGTAGGGCCGAAATACACACAACATAATATGTTATATTAAAAGCATGGAGGACCGAATACTTGTAACGGAACCTTTGGTACTTATGATTCAGCCAGGGGCTTCGCCCTGGGGCGCCTCTTGGGAATGTGTTCGGTATCTGAATCCGAACCATCCGAGAGGGTTATCTTCCCCCTCTTGGACACCCCTTCCTCCGGGTCTGTGGACACTTCCCTTTTCTTGTGCCTCCGCTTATGGGGTATATCACTTTCTGCCTCTTCCTCTTCGTCTTCATCTCCCTCGTGGGAGGAGGGGACTTTGGTCTCTCCGGACACCGCGTCCAAAGTACCCTTACAGCGGGGGGCGCCCTTGGCCTCCTTGTCCATCTTCTTGGCCGTCTTCTCCGGTGCCTGGTAGGGAAGCGGGACCAGCATCTTCGTGAGCTGGGGAGTGGCCGGATCTTCAGGCAGCAGACCCGGACACTTGATCCGCTCCGCTTTCGCTATCCAGTCCTAAGCAAGGGATGGAAAACTCATTATGACTAATAACTTATGGACTGAAGGTATACTTGGGAATAATAAACTTACTGGAGTAGCCGAATTCTCGTTGTCAAGGCCGATGTCGTCGGTCTTCTTCGGCCACGACTTCTGGGCCTTCAAGAACAGCTTCCAGATCTCTTCGTCCGTTGTGCCGAAGAAGCGCTGCAGGATCCGGGGACCTTCTGGATTGAACTCCCACATATGGAGAGGCCGGAGTTGGCAGGGGAGGATCTGGCAGAAGAGCATCACCTGAATCACGCCAGTGAGACTGGTGTTCTTGCTTATCATGTTTTTAATGCACTTTTGCAGCATCAACACTTCTGCGGTCGACCCTCAGTCCAGGCCCTTGTTGGTCCATGACGCAAGTCGCATAGGGGTCCGGATCTAAACTCAGGAGTTGCCGCCCATCTGGTGCCACAGGGTTCGGTGATGTTGAACTACTCCTGTTGCCAGACCTTGATGGTCTCCCCAAAGGCCCCTTTAGGTCAAGTGGTGTTGGAGAGCTTGCTCACCATGGCGCCGCCGCAGTCCGCGTGCTACCCGTTGATACGTCTCCAACGTATCTATAATTTTTGATTGCTCCATGCTATTATATTATCTATTTTGGAAGTTAATAGGCTTTATTTTACACTTTTATATCATTTTTGGGACTAACCTACTAACCGGAGGCCCAGCCCAAATTGCTGTTTTTTGCCTATTTTAGAGTTTCGCCGAAAAGGAATATCAAACGGAGTCCAAACGAAATGAAACCTTCGGGAACACGATTTTCTCAACAAACATGATCCAGGATACTTGGAGTGGGCGTCAAGAAACGATCGAGGAGGGCACGAGGCAGGGGGGCGCGCCCTCCACCCTCGTGGGCCCCTCGTTACTCCACCGACGTACTTCTTCCTCCTATATAACCACATATCCCCAAACATCCAGGAGCACCATGAAAACCTAATTCCACTATCGCAACCTTCTGTACCCGAGAGATCCCATCTTGGGGCCTTTTCCGGAGCTCTGCCGGAGGGGGCATTGATCACGGAGGGCCTGTACATCAACTCCATGGCCTCTCTGGTGATGTGTGAGTAGTTTACTTCAGACCTTCAGGTCCATAGTTATTAGCTAGATGGCTTCTTCTCTCTCTTTGGATATCAATACAAAGTTCTCCTCGATCATCTTGGAGATCTATTCGATGTAATCTTCTTTTGCGGTGCGTTTGTCGAGATCCAATGAATTGTGGGTTTATGATCAAGTTTATCTATGAACAATATTTGAATCTCCTCTGAATTCTTTTATGTATGATTGGTTTAACTTTGCAAGTCTCTTCGAATTATCAGTTTGGTTTGGCCTACTATATTGATCTTTCTTGCAATCGGCGAAGTGCTTAGCTTTGGGTTCAATCTTGCGGTGCTCGATCCCAGTGACAGAAAGGGGAACGAAACATTTTGTATTGTTGCGATCGAGGATAAAAAGATGGGGTTTATATCATATTGCATGAGTTTATCCCCTCTACATCATGTCATCTTACTTAAAGCATTACTCTGTTCTTATGAACTTAATACTCTAGATGCATGCTGGATAGCGATCAATGTGTGGAGTAATAGTAGTAGATGCAGAATCGTTTCGGTCTACTTGTCGCGGACGTGATGCCTATATACATGATCATACCTAGATATTCTCATAACTATGCTCAATTCTATCAATTGCTCGACAGTAATTCAGTTACCCACCATAAGACTTATGCTCTTTAGAGAAGCCACTAGTGAAACCTATGGCCCTCGGGTCTATCTTCCATCATATTAATCTTCCAACACTTAGCTATTTATATTGCCGTTTAGTTTACTTTGCATCTTTATTTCTCTTTATCATAAAAATACCAAAATATTATCTTATCATATCTATCAGATCTCACTCTCGTAAGTGACCGTGAAGGGATTGACAACCCCTTTATCGTGTTGGTTGCGAGGTTCTTATTTGTTTGTGTGTAGGTGCGTGGGACTTGAGCGTGATCTCCTACTGGATTGATACCTTGGATCTCAAAAACTGATGGAAATACTTATGCTACTTTACTGCATCACCCTTTCCTCTTCTAGGGAAAACCAACACAGTGCTCAAGAGGTAGCAGAAAGGATTTCTGGCGCCGTTGCCGGGGAGATTCACGCCAAGTCAAGTCAAGATTTGTCTCCGGACAATGAGCCATTTCTAGCACCGTTGCCGGAGAGTCTACGCACAAGTCAAGACATACCAAGTACCCATCACAAACTCTTATCCGTCGCATTACATTATTTGCCATTTTCCTCTCGTTATCCTCTCCCCCACTTCACCCTTGCCGTTTTATTCGCCCTCTCTTTTCCGTTCATCGCTTTCTTGCTTGCCTTGTCGTTATGGCTAGTCCTCTATCTTCTCCGTTGTCTCCCGAGAATGAAGTTCTTAATTTTAAGCAAAGGGAGGGAGAAAATGTAAAGACTCTTGGTATAGAATTTGCAATGCTCAAAATAGATCTACCAGGAAGCAATCTACTTCCATTCTTCTTCGCAATTTTTATGTAGGCGCTACTCCTTGGTACAGATATATTCTTGATACCATTACCGGAGGGAATTTCTAGGGTAGCCATACTTTTGATTCTTATAATGCTATGATAGATTTGTTTGGCTCACCACCTCTTTTGGCTAATGGAACTATGTTAACTTTGGAACATGTGATGTAAAGGCTTGAAATTATTGAGAATAAAGTTGCTACTGTAGAGTTGATTCAGAATTTGGATAAAAAGATCGACAACCAAATTACCCAATATGGATCTAAGGTGGGAGTTACTCTAAAAAGATTTAAGGAAAAAGAACCCATAGTTAATGAAAGAATAGATCAAGATTCTACTAGAATCGATAAACTTGAGGGAATTATCACCAACTTGGGGTCCGCTTTTTCTTCTGTTAAAAATACTCCAAATCCTCCTACCAAATTGCCAAGCTTGTTTATGTTCCTAAAAATAAGGGTGAATCCTCGAGTAAGGAAATTGCGGATTTAAAATCAATAAGTGTTCATCCCAATCTTTTTTCTATCATTAAGGAACCGTTTGCTACAAATGATTTTCTTGATTTTGTCCCTAAGAGTTTGATAATTAATAAAAATAAAGAAACTCCTAGGGGTTATAGGTGTCTTATTGAAGAACTTCCCACCAAAGATGGCAATACCTAGATCTATCCTTGCTTTTATGCCTAGCTAGGGGCGTTAAACGATAGCGCTTGTTGGGAGGCAACCCAATTTTATTTTTATTCCTTGCTTTTTTATCCTGTTTAGTAATAAATAATTTATCTAGCCTATGTTTTGGTTGTGTTTTTTTGTGTTTAACTAGTGTTTGTGCCAAGTAGAACCATTGGGAAGACTTGGGGAAAGTCTTTTTGATCTTGCTGTAAAAAACAGGAACTTTAGCGCTCACGAGAATTGCTGCCATTTTTATTTGGAAGGTGCTATTTAGTTAATTATTTTTCAAGATGATTAATAGATAAATTCCTCACGTCCAGAAATTTATTTTAGAATTTTTGGGTTTCCAGAAGTTTGCGTTAGCTACAGATTAGTAAAGACTGTTCTGTTTTTGACAGATTCTGTTTTTCGTGTGTTGTTTGCCTATTTTGATGAATCTATGGCCAGTACAAGAGTTTATAAACCATAGAGAAGTTGGAATACAGTAGGTTTAACACCAATATAAATCAAGAATGAGTTTATTACAGTACCTTGAAGTGGTGTTTTGTTTTCTTTTGCTAACGGAGCTCACGAGATTTTCTATTTAAGTTTTGTGTTATGAAGTTTCCAAGTTTTGGGTAAAGATTTGATGGATTATGGAACAAGGAGTGGAAAGAGACTACGCTTGGGGATGCCCATGGCACCCCAAGGTAAAATTCAAGGACACCAAAAAGCCTAAGCTTTGGGATGCCCCGGAAGGCATCCCCTCTTTCGTCTTCCTCTATCGGTAACTTTACTTGGAGCTATATTTTTATTCACCACATGATATGTGTTTTGCTTGGAGCGTCTTGTATGATTTGAGTCTTTGCTTTTTAGTTTACCACAATTGTCCTTGCTTTACACACCTTTTGAGAGAGACTCACATGATTTGAAAATTATTAGAATACTCTATGTGTTTCACTTATATCTTTTGAGCTATATAGTTTTTGCTCTAGTTCTTCACTTATATCTTTTAGAGCACGGCGGTGGATTTGTTTTATAGAAATAATTGAGCTCTCATGCTTCACTTATATTATTTTGAGAGTCCTTTATAACAACATGGAAATTTTCTTTTAGGAATAATATAAAAACTTTCATAGAAGTGCATTGAATACTATGAGAAGTTTGATACTTGATAATTGTTTTGAGATATGGAGATGGTGATATTATAGTCATGCTAGTTGAGTAGTTGTGAATTTTAGAAATACTTGTGTTGAAGTTTGTGATTCCCGTAGTATGCACGTATGGTGAAACGTTATGTGACGAAGTCGGAGCATGATTTATTTATTGATTGTCTTCCTTATGAGTGGAGGCGGGGGAGGAGCGATGGTCTTTTCCTACCAATCTATCCCCCTAGGAGCATGCGCGTAATACTTTGTTTTGATAACTAATACATTTTTGCAACAAATATATGAGTTCTTTATGACTAATGTTGAGTCCATGGATTATATGAACTCTCATCCTTCCACCATTGCTAGCCTCTCTAATACCGCACGCTTTTCACCGGTATCATACACCCACCATATACCTTCCTAAAAACAGCCACCATACCTACCTATTATGGCATTTCCATAGCCATTCTGAGATATATTGCCATGCAACTTTCCACCGTTTCGTTATTGTGACACACTTCATCATTATCATATTGCTTGCGTGATCATGTAGTTGACATCGTATTTGTGGCAAAGCCACTGTTCATAATTCTTCATACATGTCACTCATGCATCATTGCACATCCCGGTACACCACCGGAGGCATTCACATAGAGTCATATTTTGTTCTAAGTATCGAGTTGTAATTCTTGAGCTGTAAGTAAATAAAGTGTGATGATCATCATTATTAGAGCATTGTCCCAAGTGAGGAAAGGATGATGGAGACTATGATTCCCCCACAAGTCGGGATGAGACTCCGGACTAAAAAAAGAGAGAAAGGCCATAAAAAAGGAGAAGGCCCAAAAAATGAGAGAAAAAGAGAGAAGGGACAATGCTACTATCCTTTTTCCACACTTGTGCTTCAAAGTAGCACCATGATCTTCATGATAGAGAGGCTCCTATGAAATCACTTTCATATACTAGTGGGAATTTTTCATTATAGAACTTGGCGTGTATATTCCAATGAGGGGCTTCCTCAAAATGCCCTTGGTCTTCGTGAGCAAGAAAGTTGGATGTACACCCACTTAGTTTCTTTTGTTGAGCTTTCATATACTTATAGCTCTGGTGCATCCGTTGCATGGTAATCCCTACTCACTCACATTGATATCTATTGATGGGCATCTCCATAGCCCGTTGATACGCCTAGTTGATGTGAGACTATCTTCTCCTTTTTGTCTTCTCCACAACCACCATTCTATTCCACATATAGTGCTATGTCCATGGCTCACGCTCATGTATTGTGTGAAGATTGAAAAAGTTTGAGAACATCAAAAGTATGAAATAATTTCTTGGCTTGTCATCGGGGGTTATGCATGATTTAAATATTTTGTGTGGTGAAGATGGAGCATAGCCAGACTATATGATTTTGTAGGGATAACTTTCTTTGGCCATGTTATTTTGAGAAGACATGCTTGCTTAGTTAGTATGCTTGAAGTATTATTATTTTTATGTCAATATTAAACTTTTATCTTGAATCTTTCAGATCTGAACATTCATGCCACAATAAAGAAAAAATTACATTGAGAAATATGTTAGAGAGCATTCCACATCAAAAATTCTTTTTTTATCATTTACCTACTCGAGGACGAGCTGGAATTAAGCTTGGGGATGCTTGATACGTCTCCAACGTATATATAATATTTGATTGCTCCACGCTATTATGTTATCTATTTTGGATGTTAATGGGCTTTATGTTACACTTTTATATCATTTTTGGGACTAACCTACTAACTGGAGGCCCAGCCCAAATTGCTGTTTTTTGCCTATTTTAGAGTTTCGCCGAAAAGGAATATCAAACGAAGTCCAAACGGAATGAAACCTTCGGGAACGTGATTTTCTCAACAAACATGATCCAGGAGACTTGGAGTGGGCATCAAGAAACGATCGAGAAGGGCACGAGGCAGGGGGTGCGCCTACCCCCCTAGGCGCGCCCTCCACCCTCGTGGGCCCCTTGTTGCTCCACCGACGTACTTCTTCCTCCTATATAACCACGTACCCCCGAAACATCCAAGAGCACCATGAAAACCTAATTCCACTATCGCAACCTTCTCTACCCAAGAGATCCCATCTTGGGGCCTTTTCCGGAGCTCTGCTGGAGGGGGCATTGATCACGGAGGGCCTCTACATCAACTCCATGGCCTCTCTGGTGATGTGTGAGTATTTCACTTTAGACCTTCGGGTCCATAGTTTTTAGCTAGATGGCTTCTTCTCTCTCTTTGGATATCAATACAAAGTTCTCCTCGATCATCTTGGAGATCTATTCGATGTAATCTTCTTTTGCGGTGCGTTTGTCGAGATCCAATGAATTGTGGGTTTATGATCAAGTTTATCTATGAACAATATTTGAATCTCCTCTGAATTCTTTTATGTATGATTGGTTTAACTTTGCAAGTCTCTTCGAATTATCAGTTTGGTTTGGCCTACTATATTGATCTTTCTTGCAATCAGCGAAGTGCTTAGCTTTGGGTTCAATCTTGCGGTGCTCGATCCCAGTGACAGAAAGGGGAACGAAACATTTTGTATTGTTGCGATCGAGGATAAAAAGATGTGGTTTATATCATATTGCATGAGTTTATGCCTCTACATCATGACATCTTACTTAAATCATTACTCTGTTCTTATGAACTTAATACTCTAGATGCATGCTGGATAGCGGTCAATGTGTGGAGTAATAGTAGTAGATGCAGAATTGTTTCGGTCTACTTTTCACGGACATGATGCCTATATACATGATCATACCTAGATATTCTCATAACTATGCTCAATTCTATCAATTGCTCGACAGTAATTCGTTTACCCACCGTACTACTTATGCTCTTGAGAGAAGCCACTAGTGAAACCTATGGCCCCCGGGTCTATCTTCCATCATATTAATCTTCCAACACTTAGCTATTTCTATTGCCGTTTATTTGTTGCATCTTTATTTCAATTTGTCATAAAAATACCAAAAATATTATCTTATCATATCTATCAGATCTCACTCTCGTAAGTGACCGTGAAGGGATTGACAACCCCTTTATCACGTTGGTTGCGAGGTTCTTATTTGTTCGTGTAGGTGCATGGGACTCGAGCATGATCTCCTACTGGATTGATACCTTGGTTCTCAAAAACTGAGGGAAATACTTACGCTACTTTACTGCATCACCCTTTCCTCTTCAAGGGAAAACCAACGCAGTGCTCAAGAGGTAGCACCCGTCGACCACCTTTGGCTTCACATTGAAGACTTTTAGCCATAGGCCGAAGTGTGGGGGGATGCGGAGTAGCGCCTCGAACACGATGATAAACGACGAGATGTTGAGGATAGAATTTGGGGCTAGATGTAACGCCCTCGATGCGGCTATATCTCCCACGTGTCGAAGCACGACTTAGAGGCATAACCACATTGAAAGCAATGTCGCAAGTGAGGTAATCTTCACATAACCCATGTAATACATAAGGGAAAGAGATACATAGTTGGCTTACAATCGCCACTTCACACAAATACATGAGTAAAGCATTACATCATCCAGATACAATCAAGGTCCGACTACGGAACCAAAATAAGAGAAGTACCCCAAATGCGACAAGGTCCCCGATCGACCCCAAGTGGGCTCCACTACTGATCAACTATAACGAAACAACATAAAGGAGAAGATCTTCATCGAGCTCCTCCTGAGCTTGGTTGCGTCCCCTGGAATGGCATCATCGGCACCTGCAAGCTGGTTTTGGAAGTATCTATGAGTCACGGGGACTCAGCAATCTCGCACCCTCGCGATCAAGACTATTTAAGCTTAGGGGAAGGGTAAGAGGTATGAGGTGGAGTTGCAGCAAGCGACTAGCATATATGGTGGCTAACCTATTCGCAAAAGAGAGCGAGAAGAGAAGGCAAAGCACGATCGAGAAACTATGATCAAGAAGTGATCCTAGAACAACCTACGTCAAGCATAACTCGAACACCGTGTTCACTTCTCGGACTCCGCCGAGAAGAGACCATCACGGTTACACACGCAATTGATTCATTTTAATTAAGTTAAGGTTCAAGTTATCTACAACTGGACATTAACAAATTCCCATCTGCCCATAACCGTGGGCAGGGCTTACGAAAGTTCAAATCCCTGCAGGGGAGTCCCAAATTAGCCCATGACAAGCTCTCACGGTCAACAAAGGATATACCTCCTCCCGAGACATTCCGATCAGACTCGGTATCCCGATTCTACAAGACAACTTCGACAAGTTAAAACAAATCCAGCAACACCGCCCGAATGTGCCGACAAATCCCGATAGGAGCTACACATATCTCGTTCTCAGGGCACACTCAGATTGTCTAAACTTCCGGTAGGCCAGCCTAGAATTGCCCCTGGTGGCCACCGACGTCTGACAGGTTGGACCAACACTAAGAGGAGCACTGGCCCGGGGGGGTTAAATAAGATGACCCTTGAGTCCGTGGAACCCAAGGGAAAAAGAGGCTAGGTGGAAAATGGTAAAACCAATGTTGGGCATTGCTGGAAGAGTTTTATTCAAGGCGAACTGCAAGGGGTTCCCATTATCACCCAACCGCGTAAGGAACGCAAAAACCGGGAACATAACACCGATATGACGGAAACTAGGGCGGCAAGAGTGGAACAAAACACTAGGCAAAAGGCCGAGCCTTCCACCCTTTACCAAGTATATAGATGCATTAATTAAATAAGAGATATTGTGATATCCCAACAAGTAAACATGTTCGAACAAGGAACAACATCTCCATGTTCCAACAAGGAACAAACTTCATCTTCACCTGCAACTAACAGCGCTATAAGAGGGGCTGAGCAAAGCGGTAACATAGCCAAACAACGGTTTGCTAGGACAAGGTGGGTTAGAGGCTTGGTTCAACAATATGGAGGCATGATAAGCAAGTGGTAGGTATCGCAGCATAGGCATAGCAAAAGAGCGAGCAACTAGCAAGCAAAGATAGAAGTGATTTCGAGGGTATGGTCATCTTGCCTGAAATCCCGCAAGGAAGAAGAACAAGTCCATGAAGAAGACAAACAGACGAAGTCGAACGGATCCTCACAAACGCGACGTTATTGGAACCAACCCGAAGAAGCAACACCGGAAAGAAAGCAAACAACATAGTAAACAACCACCACATAAGCATGGCAAGATGCACAACCGAGTATGATGCATGTCCGGTTTAAAGAAGGATGGCATGGCAAAGTGCACAAACAATACTACAAATTAAGTGGAGCTCATTATGCAATAGAGCTACATATTGAAGAAAACACCACATGACTTATTTAGTTCTCTCTCGTTTATGTACCCAACAAGATTAAATGTTGTTAGCATGGCAAGAGGGTGAAGCAAATGAAAACTACCTATCTAGGCAAGTTTAAATGAGGCCGGAACAACAAACAACAAGTCCGGAAACTCCTCATATGCATATATTAGGTTTGGTATTGTGCTTCCCTAAACATAATTTAAGAGTTGTTAAACATGCAAAGTAAAGCCATCATGATAATCTAGGCATTTTTCTACCCCATTTACATACGAAGTTTGTTACAAACCGAGTTACAGTTAAATAGTTATGAATTAAAACATTTTAGCTAGTTATTTAAGAAAATTTAAACAAACAGCATTTTAAGCATTTTAAACATAGATGAAAGTGGCAAATTATTAATCTACACAAAATTCTAAGCAAGTTTCATATATAACTTATTTTAATCCGATGCATGGTTTGTGAGATATTAAATGCATGAACATGAGGGTCTTTTCTGCAAAACTGACGTTCGCTGGAAAAAATAGGAAAACATTCTATGAAAAAAAATAGGATACGGGCTGGTTCTGGTTGGCCCAACAGTGTACAGGAGAGGGTACTGGATCTGGTGCTCACCAGGCCTCATGGGCCGGCTCGGTGGGGAGGCTAGACGCGGGCTGCATCTGGCAGCGGCTGGGCTTCGACCGGGGAGGCAGGGCGCAGTCAACGCACGGCGTCGTGCGAGCAGGGGAGGTGAGGGGCGATGCTGACAGCGGTCAACGGATGCAACGTGACGCGGCAGGAGCTCCGGCGAGGCGGCCTCGGCGGGGACCGGTCGGAACGGACTGGGACGGCAGACGTAGGAGAGATGGTGGGGTCGGCAGGGCCCGGATCTGACCGAAGGTCGAGCTTGAGGCGGCTACGGCTGCCTGAAAACTCCATGGACACCAAGTCGGGCTCTCTGCACGAGCAGACAGAGAGAGAGATATGAGAAGGAGCAGAAGGGAGAGGAAGGAAGGGAAGGTAGGGCGGCGCGGTTCAGGCAAAGCGGAGGCAATAGAGGGTCGAGTGCGGGCATCCAGATCGGGTGGCCTCCTGGACTCATGGCTAGGCGACAAAGACGGCAAGGCCGAGCAGGGGCCGGTCTCGGGAGGAGCTCGTCCCCCTGGTTGACGAGGAGAGCGAGGAGGGTTGGATCGATGGGCTTGGGTGGAGTCCGGTTGGGTGGCGCTGAAATTAAGGAAGATGGTCGGAGGCAGGATGGAATGGATGGATTGGGGCACGGCGTGGTTGGTGGATCTAGATCGAGGAATTTTGCCAGAGGCAGCGGGATCGAGGGGGGGATCCCGAGGGGAGCGACCAGGCGGCGGCGGCGGCGTGCGGAATGGGTGGATGGGACAGCTAGGGGCTAGGGTTAGGCTATTTAAATAGTTAGGTGGACTAGCTTGGGACAAGACGGACCCTCCGATCAAAATTGAACGGTCGAGAATAAATAGGTTAAGGAGTCCAATTAATAAAAACGGAGATGTTTTGTAGATGTTTGGGGAAGATCCGGATCCAACGGTGACGACTGTCCGGGTCGGGTCCGGGACAGCTTTTCGGACGCGCGCGCGAGGTTGGTTTGATGCACTGAGCAGAGAGGGTTTCAGACCGTGCAATCGCATTGGACAACTCTGGAAGCGAAGAGGGGAAAGAGGATAGACTAGGTGGGCTGAGAAGAGAGAGAGAGAGAGGGAAAGCAACACGGCAACTGTTTCCGGAGACCGGAAACATCCGACGTTAGACCGGCTATACTGCCGCTATAGTTATCCGTTGGGGAATCAAACGATCTCCGAATGCGATGAAACTTGGCAGGCGGTCTACCTACACTATAATAAGACCACACGTCAACTCTCATCCCATTCCGAGAACATTTTCCAGCCACTTATAAAATACTATTTTGGACATGCCGCGGGCGCGTGCAAGTGTGTCTGGGCTCAGAACGGATAACGGACGGAACTGGGAGAACCCGGGCGAATGCAAGTTTCGAAAACAAGATGATGCAATGCACATGATGACATGACAAGATGCAACACGCAAGCAAATGACATGGCAACGACGGCGAATAACTGGAAGACACCTGGCGCATTGGTCTCGGGGCGTTACACTAGACCATGGAAGTCTAACACATACTAGAACATGAGGCCACAGACAAAGGGGTGGAGGGGAAACCGTAGTACACGGAGGAAGTGAGGGATGAACACAACCCTTTCGCCAGGCTCCGGGTTTGGGAGAACCTGCTTCTTGGCAGGGAGCTTGTGTGCGATGTCCGCGGATCGGTACCCCGCCTCCCTAAGCTCCTTGACGTCCTTCTCTGTGACGGAGGAGGCCCCCACTTGCCCTTCCAGCCGGATCTAGACATGGATGGTCAGGTTGGTGGCAGTGGGAATGTTGAAGCTTGGGCACTGGAGCTTGAGGACGAGAAGCAGGAGAAAGAAGAAGGCGTGGGGAGGAAAAAAAGGGACCTTTATCCACTTATATAGGCAATGAATATCTAGCGCCCCCACTTCGAGCCTTAAAACTGGGTTGTTCCCAAGGGTTGTGCGAATGGCACGGTTAGATTACCCAAACCATATTGATGAGAATCCCGTAAGAAGTGGACACGATCTCTGTTTTGATAAGACGTGTCATTAGAGGCCGCGCCTCGAAACACGAAGCATGAGGCGAGAAACGGTTCGAAATGTTAAAGAGGCCAGACGTAACGTTTCGTCGAAAAGTTGTCAGTTGACAGACATTATTTTGGTTAAATATTTTATCTTCATGGTTGAGGGTTGTGACAGTCATGCAGAGTCAGATACAGTTCTTTTATTTGAAAGATTGTTTTGAAGTATTCGGACGAGGAATCCACCTTGCAATGCTGAAGACAAGCTATGTGCCGAACATATCATCATTGAAGACTGGTTCAGGGGTGTCACACCCTAGGTAGTTCATGCATTAGAGTGTTGCATCATGTTTATTTTCCCAGAAAACTGAAATGGGGATGATAGAACCCCCAACACCCCCTGGAACAACTAGGGTTTACTAAAAACTTTTTCAATGAACCTGAAATGCCCTTCTAAAAAGTTCACCCTTTTTTTGGGTTAAAACCTTTGACAAAAATGGTGCACACTTTTCTAGGACATCATAAGGTCATTGGATTAATTCATTACTAATTGCATTTGGGCAATTTAAATCCTATAAATATTTTAAAATGCCCAAATAATCCTGAAAGTATTTTTAGGCTGTTGAGAATATTTTCAAATGTGCCTCTGAATATTTTCAGGTTTTTCCTAAATGAAATAGTATTTTTACTATTTCAAAACATAGAACAGGAATAAATAAAAAGAAAAACAGAAAGTAGAGAGAGAGTAGAGGCTTACCTAGCGCCCACCTAGGAGGCCCACCTGCCGGCCCAGCCCAGCCACCGCTCCAGCGAGCTGCTTGGCTTGGCCAGGCAGGCAGGTAGGTGCTCGACACTGGCACCTGCGCGCGCTACGCAGCTGCCCGCCACCCTGCTTCCTCCCCTCGCTGTGCTGCTGCCCTGGTTCGGTCACACACTGCTCCCCCGAGCTCGCAGACACGCCCTCTCCTCCCCAGCCCCTCTCGGTCGCTCTCCCGCACCATGGCCGACGCCGCCGCGCCCGCGCCACCGTGATAACCGTGTCCGTCATTGTCCCCGTGCCACGTCACCGTGTCCACGAGCTCCGCCGTTGTCGACTACGTCGAGCAGGCCGAGCCCCGAGCGCTCGCCCGCTCTGGAGTCGCCCCTGACCCCGTCTTCCCCAACTCCGGCCGCCGGAGATCCCCTTTGCCTTCACTGCAGCACCAGCTCGTCCCCGACCTCGCCGTCTGCCTTGTTGTGATCGCCGTGAGCCCAGCTACCTCCTCCCCCTCTCAATTAACTCCCTCCCGCACCGTGTGCACCGCACCACGCTCACTCGAGCACCTGCCGCCGCTGAGCTCGTCGCCGACGTGACTCCGGCCACCCACCGGCCACACCATTGTGACCAACGCACTCACCGCACTCACAGGAGCCCGTAGCACCACTCCACGCGCCTTGCTGTGCCCCGTAGCCTCGGTTTTGACCTCGCCCGAACTCCGGCGACCGCCAAGGTCATCGCCGACGATGTTTCCGGCCACCCCAGCTCCACCCACTGCCACCACTCGATGCGGCTTGCTCCCAGCTACGCGTAGATGCTCTCCGTCGTCGTTTTGGTCGCTGGAGCATGAAACCCGCGTCACTCCGCCGCGTCTAGCCTCACCGGCGGCTAAACACCGGCAAGATTGACCCTGTTTGATTCCGTGTGGGCCCAGGTTGACTTCCCCTGAGTCTATGACACGTGGGACTGCCCTGCTAATTAACTTAGATTAGCACTAACTAAAATTAGTTAGTTAATTAACTACTGACACGTGGGTCCCACTGGTCAGGTTTGACCTGGACCGGCCCCGTTGACCACTGACGTCACCCTGACGCAATGCTAACGCAATAACTCAATTAATGGAATTATTCTTATACAGAAAATTCCATAAAATATTACAAACTTCAAAAATTCATAACTTTTAATCTGTAACTCCAAATGCAAAGATTTATATATGAAATTTGATCAGAAAAATTCAATATTTCCATCTGTAATGGTTTCATGCATGACAAAACACTTTAACCTTGGTGTTTAGGTGAAGCAAGCTAATACACTTATAAGGTTTAAGAACATAAGCTTCCATTTGAATCTTTGATTCAAATGGACCCAAACAAACTTGTTTCACATTGCATTAGGCAGGACACCTCATATTGCCATGTCATAGAATGAATCATATTGTTTCATATTGCCATGTGATGATTGTGTTCTGTGGTGTCTTTCGTGGTAGGTTCTGCCTCCGAGGATATTTCCGAGTATCCAACTGAAGGGCAGTACCCTACTACTACTCCATCAGGCAAGCAGCCCCATCGATCATATCGATACAATCCCATGTTCTTGCTTCTGCTCTCATTTACTGCATTAAGACAACAATGTTTCAAACTGTTGTGTCCTGCGGTAGTTGAACCCTTATCCTCTGCATGACCTGTCATTGCCACAGTAACTAGATGAAACCCAGTAGCATGTGTAGGAGTTGATTGAGCCATGTATGTGTTTCCTACCTTGCTATGCCTGCTATGCTTAGAGTTGTGTCAGGTCTGGTTCATCTGGGTGATGGGCTAGAGTGAAATGATTACATCGGTAGTGTGAGGGATGTGTTGAACATGTTTTGGTAAAGGTATCGATGAGACGCCATGTAGGGGTACATGGTGGGTTGTTTCATTGAGGCCGTCCCTAAGAACTGAGATCTGTATGCGTGATTTAAGATACAGATACTACCACACATTGGGCCCTGAAATATGACCCCGCTCGACTTACTGACCCCTCTCGTCCTCTGTCCAGGAGTTGCAACTAGTTTCTGGTGTTTATAGGTTATGTGTTGGCGGCCGTGCATAGCGCTAACCCTAGGGGTGGGCTATGATGCGGTAGATACACCGGGCCGGGTATGCCGGGCGCCCATTTGGCGTCTCGGGACCCTGTACACATCATTTGGGGCCGTTGAGGACACCCAGGCTGGATTTCCTTGCGGATGGAACCCAAATAGGCGATAAACCTGGACTAGAGACTTGTGTGGTTAGTCAGGTCGTGGTCTACACCCACATCGGCTTTTGCTTGAAGTCTGCCGAGCACATGTCGTGTGCAGACGCTAAGTGGTGGAAACATGTGTGATGAAGTACACCCCTGCAGGGTATAAAACTATTCGAATAGTCGCGACCGCGGTAAAGGACTACTTGGTTGCCTATACAGTTCATAGACAAGTTAATGGTTACTACTAAAAGACTCAAGATAAGCGTGAGTACCGAGGATGGCCCTCTCGTAGGATGATGAGGGAGGATCCCCGGTGGAGTATTGTGTTGGTGATAGTGGACTCGTGTGCGAAAACTATTTTACAGTGGTGTCTCATAGGATAGCTTAGCCAAGAGTCAAAGC
This sequence comes from Triticum dicoccoides, assembly GCF_002162155.2. Classification (NCBI taxonomy): domain Eukaryota; kingdom Viridiplantae; phylum Streptophyta; class Magnoliopsida; order Poales; family Poaceae; genus Triticum; species Triticum dicoccoides. The sequence continues at coordinate 543,268,096 of NC_041388.1, forward strand.
TGGCTTGCTGCAATAACTCCACCACCTTCTTGAGAATAAGCATGTACAGTAGGATCTGTTGTAAGACTTGCTGAGTACCTTTGTACTCATGTTGCTTTAATTACTGTTTTCAGATGACAACACCGCCCCTCCGATGGGTTTTACGTAGACCTTGACGTCGATGAGTAACTTGCCACCCAGGTGGTGATTTTGGCCATGGAGGGCCCTTTGTAGATAGATAGGCTTCGTCAAGCCTTCTTTCTTTCTAGTGTCTGTACTCAGACTTATTTTCTTCTGCATGTGCTTGTATGCTTGTATGACTTGGGTGTCGGGTCATGTGACCCCTACCTGTATGAACATGTTATGTATGGGTCTCCGGAGCCTTTAAATAAAGTACTTGAGTTGTAGAGTTTTGTTGTGATGCCATGTTGTATTTACACATATCGAGCATATTGTGTGTATGATTGAAATGCCTGGTATGTGTGGGATCCGACAATCTAGTTGTTTATCCTTGGCAGCCGCTCTTATGGGGAAATGTAGTCTAGTGCCTCCTTGAGCCATAGTAGTCCACTACAGCCCGGTTCACCGGAGTCCTGCTAGCCCAGCACTACGGCTCATGACACTTGACTAGCCGGCATGTGTTTCACTTCGTTCCTATGTCTGTCCCTTCGGGGAAATGTCACGCGGTGACATCCGGAGTCCTGTTAGCCCAGTGCTATAGCCCGGTTTCACACGCTGTTGACCGACATGCTCGACGTGATTCATGTATGCCTGTCCCTATAGGTTAGTGCCGCTTTGGGTTCACGACTAGCCATGTCGGCCCGAGTTCTCTATCATATGGATGCTAGCGACACTATCATATACGTGAGCCAAAAGGCGCAAACGGTTCCGGGCCATGGTAAGGCGACACCCGTGGGGATACCGTGCGTGAGGCCGCAAAGTGATATGAGGTGTTACTGGGTAGATCGATGTGACTTGGAATCGGGGTCCTGACAGCGTTGGCATTAGAGCCGGACTGCCTGTAGGTTCATTGAGCCAAACTGGTCGATGTCGAGTCTAGAAATGCTTTAGTTATATTTAGGGGAATTGATTGTGGGATGGAACGTAAGGATCTTTTACTCCTTTACCTTATGCCTCTGATCTGAGTCATTCTCTTCTCATTCTACATGGGTTAAGGACTAGGCTCTCTTCTCTCTATCAGTTTCACGTGTTACTTTTAGTATGTTGTCAGGTGAACCAGAACCTTGATATGATGTTGTTGAGTGGTTTTGCAAACTGTTGTGAATGTCTCAAATCTTTTTCTGAGCATTTACAGCCGTTATGCTGTCCGATTCCTCCTATAAAATTCTAATGCCTTTGCATTATTCTGTGCTTTCAGATGGCCACCCATTCCCAGAACCAAGTGGTTCGTCTGACCCGGTGCCTCTATGTACCCGGTCACACGGCCATGTTGGTTCGAGTGATGGTCGAGACAGGCTATCGATGGTATTCGGAATATACCGTCGAGGAGCAGTTCCGAGACTTCAACCAGAGCCTGTACCTTTGTACTATCGGGATATATCCCTCTTATCCTGGAGCCACTAAACCCCTCCACTGCTCTTATGGACTTGGGGTCACTATTGAGATGTCCGTGCAGGATGCAGCTTACTCAATGATGACTATCATTCGAGCCAGAACTGCCTTCCTCCAGAACACCGATTTTTGCTACATGCCAGCCTCACTCCCTGGAGCACAGGGGTATTATCAGGCTTTATACTATGACTCTACACATGAGGAGTCACTACTCCGCACCAATGCCAAGATGCTCGAGGACAAGGACCGCGAAAATCGGGCCTTGCGTATGGAGCTCTTCAACTCTCGTTCTGATCATTGGGCCACTTTGACTCGGTTTGCACCTACTGTGCAGGCAGGATACATGGACATGAGGGACCTGTACACCGTACGGTCTGGATTGCCAGATTGTATGGATTGGCGTGATGTAGGAGGCATCACCCCTCCTCGTGGTCCCTGTCTGCCACCGTTTGTGGGATCAAGGCCACATCCGAGTCCCTATGGCCCGCAAGCTCCACAGGACCATCTGTTCCCAGATGATTATGTTCTGCTTCCAGGTTTTGGTGGTGACTTTTATGAGGATTACTACGGAGCCGTCTGCGCTAGTAATAGTTTCACTACTACTGTATTAGTTGTATTCTCCACAGTCCCGCGTGACCCGTGGGATACGACTTGGTGTGTATCATGCTCCGGAGGTGTAGAACATAATGTATAGGAGCTTGGAATGCCTCCGATGAGATGTAATGTCTTTCACCGTAGTTGTACTCTAGCCTGGGCTTGTACTAAACTATGTACGGTGTGTATGACCGATGGTATATATATATGGCAGTTTCTATATTACCATGTCGTGCAATGAACATCTCAGCATTCCATGTTATCCATTACATTCTGCACTTCCTTGCCAAGATTGTTCCATCCTTGTATAAACCATTGTCTTGTTTTCCTAGGATGGTCAACACCCACAGCAACCCTGCTGCCCCGGAGCAGGGGGAAGCCAGTGCAGCTAGGGGTGAGAACCTGCCTCACCCGCCTTCTCTGGCCGAAGTTATGCTGGAGGCAGAAAGAAACAAGCGTGAGACTAACCGCTTGCTGGAGCGGATTGAATAGAACACTGCACGTCATCAGTGAAACGACTTGGTGTCAATCAATGACTTTATCAAGTTGTACCCACCAAAGTTTAATCATTCCGTCGAGCCCCTCGATACGGATGACTGGCTTCGCAGCATCACCCACAAGCTACGTTCTGCCAACGTAGCCGAAGCTGATAAGGTTACCTATGCCGCCTATCACCTCAAAGGCCCTGCTAGCCTTTGGTGGGAAAATTTTGAGGCTATGCGCCCGGTTGGCCAAATCACTACTTGGGCTGAATTCAGTGATGCTTTCCGTGAGCATCACATCCTGGAAGGTCTCATGGATCGTAAGAGGGAAGAGTTCTGCAATTTCACCCAAGGCAGACTGACTGTGGATGCTTATAGTCGTGAGTTTGGAAATCTGGCATGTTATGCTGCTGAAGAGGTATCCACTGACGCTAAGAAGCAGGCAAGGTTCCGCATGGGACTTAGCCCCGAGCTTCACCGCGATCTTCGTCTGGACGAGTGCACCTCCTTCCAGAAGTTGGTCAATAAGGCCATCAGTGCTGAGACAGGCCAGACTGACTATGACGCTTCATGCAAGCACTCTCGTGATTTTGGTTCTTCATCCGGCTCTGGATCTCAGAAGAGCCGGTTGTGGATTCCAAGCACATTGCTGCCTCCTAGGTTCATTCTGAGGCCATCCTTTGAGGCGCCTCGCCCCAACCAGCAGTTTGCACCGCCTAAGCCCTATGGTGGCCCCGCTGCTAATGCTGCTCCACGCCCCAATGTTGTGACATGTTTCAAGTGTGGAGAGCCGGGTCACTACCATCGAGAGTGTCCCCAGAACAACAAACCCAACCAGTCTGGAAAGTCCGTTGGCCGTGGTAAGCCTGCGGGAAAGACATTCTACGCCAAGCCAGCCACCACTACACGTGGCTATGTCAACTATGTCTCAGCTGAGGAGGCTCATGATGATCCTAACATCGTCCTTGGTACGCTCCTTGTTAATTGCCATCCGACATCTGTTCTTTTCGATACTGGAGCATCTCATTCATTCATATCTGAGAGTTATGCTCGATTGCATAACACGATATTCTGTGACATGCCCACTACCATGGAAATTCAAACCCCTGGCTCTAGATGGCAAACCTCAAGAGTAAGCCATGGGAATGAAATTCTTGTCGATAGACTTGTCTTCCTTGCATCTTTAATAGCTCTCAAGTCCTCGAACATAAACATCATCTTGGGTATGGACTGGATGTCAGCCCATTATGCTAAGATTGATTGCTCTACTAGAACCGTTCAACTTACTCACCTATCAGGCAAGACAGTCAATGTCTTAACTCGAGTGGCCAAGCGCTAGCTTTACTCCCTAACTGCCAACCCCCTTCTAGACCTTCAAGATATTCCGGTAGTACGAGACTTCCCGGATGTCTTTCCAGAAGAACTGCCAGGTGTTCCACCTGACAGGGATGTCGAGTTCGTGATAGACCTTGTTCCAGGAACCGTCCCAATTTCTAGAAGACCCTATAAGATGGCACCCTTAGAACTAGCCGAGCTTAAGAAACAACTCGATGAGTCCTTGAAAAAGGATTTCATCCGTCCTAGTTCTTCTCCTTGGGCTTGCCCCATCCTCTTCGTCAAGAAGAAGGATGGAACGGATCAGATGGTTGTAGATTACCGACCTATCAACTTGGTCACTATCAAGAACAAGTATCCACTCCCCAGGATCAACGATCTGTATGATCAACTCGCTGGATCCTCAGTCTTCTCCAAAATCGATTTGAGGTAGGGCTACCATCAAATCAAAATAAAAAATGGGGACATTCCCAAAACGGCCTTTGTTACTTGTTATAGCCAATACGAGTACACCGTTATGTCCTTCGGTTTAACCAATGCCCCAGCCACCTTCTCTCGGTTAATGAACTCGGTCTTCATGGAGTATTTGGATAAATTCGTCGTAGTATACCTCGATGATATACTCATCTACTCCAAGAGTGAGGAAGAACATGCCGAACATCTAAGGCTGGTGTTGACGAAACTTTGAGAGCATTGCCTTTATGCCAAATTCTCCAAGTGTGAATTTTGGTTGCCATAAGTGACCTATCTAGGCCATGTAATCTCTGGTAAGGGTATTGCTGTCAATCCCGAGCAAGTTCAAGCTGTCCTTGATTGGACTCCACCTGAAACGGTCAAGCAAGTTCGGAGCTTCCTTGGCTTAGCGAGCTATTGTCGCCGCTTCGTCGAGAATTTCTCCAAGGTTGCTAAACCTCTAACTGAACTCCTTAAGAAAGATAAAAAGTTCGAGTGGACCCCACAGTGCGACTTCAGCTTTTAGGAACTGAAAAGACGCCTGACATCTGCTCCCGTACTGGTACCACCAGATTTCTCCAAGGACTTTATTACCTATTGCGACGCCTCGCGACAAGGACTAGGTTGCATACTAATGCAAGATCGTCAGGTAATTGCCTATGCTTCATGGAAATTACACCCCCATGAGGAAAACTATCCCACACATGATCTAGAGCTTGCAGTTGTAGTCCATGCACATAAAACATGGCGACATTACCTTCTCGGTAATCGTCGCGAGATCTTCACCGATCACCAAAGTTTGAAATATATCTTCACCCAACCGGATTTGAATCTCAAGCAAAGACGTTGGGTCGAGTTGATCTCAGATTACGACTTAGGAATAACTTATACCCTGGGCAAAGCCAATGTCATGGCTGATGCGCTAAGTCGTAAATCTTATTGTAACAACCTGATGTTACAACAAAGTCAACCACTTCTCCACGAGGAATTTCGTAAGCTTAACCTTCACATAGTTCCTCGAGGATTCCTATCCACCCTGGTGGCGAAGCCTAACCTTATAAATCAAATCATAGCTGCCCAAAAGCGTGATAAGGGCATATCCCCGATTAAGGAAAACATCGCTAGCGGAGTTGCTAAATGTTTTTCCATGGATGAGCGAGATGTTGTCTTCTTCGAGAACCGCTTGGTGGTTCCCAAGAAACAACATCTACGTCAGTTGATTCTTAAGGAATCTCATGAATCCCCTCTCACCATTCATCCCGGTAGTACTAAAATGTATCAAGACCTACGCTAGAGGTTTTGGTGGACTAGGATGAAGAGAGAAATTTCTCAATACATCGCTAGTTGTGACGTCTGTCATCGCGTTAAATTAGAGCATCAATGGCCTGCTGGCACCCTTCAACCTTTGGCTATTCCTGAATGGAAATGGGATAAAATCAGTATGGATTTCATTACTGGGTTTCCCAGGACCAAGAGAGGGAATAATGCTATCTTCGTCGTGATCGATCGTCTTTCCAAAGTAGCCGACTTCCTACCTGTTCATGAGAGTATCACCGCTAGCCAGCTAGCTGACCTATACATCTCCCGAATAGTGTCTCTTCATGGTGTCCCATTGGAAATTAACCCAGACCGTGGGAGTCTCTTCACCTCTCGATTTTGGGAAAGTTTCCAAAATGCTATGGGAACTCGTCTCTCTTTTAGCACCGCCTTCCACCCCCAATCAAGTTGTCAAGGAGAGTGAGTCAATCAAATTCTAGAGGATATGCTCCGAGCTTCGGTCATGTCATTCAAAATGGATTGGGAGAAATGCCTTCTGTTCGCGGAGTTCACTTATAACAATAGTTATCAAGCTAGCTTGGGCAAAGCTCCTTTCGAAGTTCTCTATGGACGAAAATGTTGAACGCCTCTTAACTGGTCAGACACCGGGGAAAGACAACTCTTTGGCCCGGATATGATTCAGGAAGCAGAAGAGCAGGTTCGCGTTATTCATTAGAAATTGAAAACAACCCAATCTCGTCAAAAGAGCCAATATGACCGTAAACATAAGCTCATGACTTATGAAGTCGGCGAGAAGGCTTACCTTCGGGTTACTCCATTAAAGGGAACCCATCGTTTCGGTATCAAAGGCAAATTGGCTCCTCGTTACATTGGACCCTTTCGCATTCTTGCCAAACGAGGAGAAGTTGCCTACCAATTGGAACTACCTCCGCATCTTTCTAGAGTTCACGATGTCTTCCACATTTCTCAACTCAGGCATTGCTTCGCGGATCCTATCCATGGAGTGGACCACGAAACGCTTGATCTCCAAGATAATCTCACATATCGGGAATGTCCCATTCATATCCTTGATCAAGCCGAGCGTACCAATCGACGCCATAACATCAAGTTTCTCAAGGTTCAATGGTCACACCATTCCGGGAAAGAAGGCACTTGGGAAAGGGAGGATCGTCTTCGACTTGAGTACCCCACTTTTTTTCCACCGGATCCTAAATCTCGGGACGAGATTCTTTTGAGTTGGGGTGAGTTGTCACACCCTAGCTAGTTCATGCATTAGAATGTTGCATCATGTTTATTTTCCCAGAAAACTGAAATGGGGATGATAGAACCCCCAGCACCCCCCTGGAACAACTAGGGTTTACTAAAAACTTTTGCAATGAACCTGAAATGCCCTTCTAAAAAGTCCACCCTTTTTGTTTTGGGTTAAAACCTTTGACAAAAATGGTGCACACTTTTCTAGGACATCATAAGGTCATTGGATTAATTCATTACTAATTGCATTTGGGCAATTTAAATCCTATAAATATTTTAAAATTCCCAAATAATCCTGAAAGTATTTTCAGGCTATTGAGAATATTTTCAAATGTGCCTCTGAATATTTTCAGGTTTTTCCTAAATGAAATAGTATTTTTACTATTTCAAAACACAGAATAGGAATAAATAAAAAGAAAAACAGAAAGCAGAGAGAGAGTAGAGGATTACCTGGCGCCCACCTAGCACGCCCACCTGCCGGCCCAGCCCAGCCACCGCTCTAGCGAGCTGCTTGGCTTGGCCACGCAGGCAGGCAGGTGCTCGACGCTGGCACCTACGCGTGCCACGCAGCTGCCCGCCGCCCCGCTTCCTCCCCTCGTCGTGCTGCTGCCCTGGTTCAGTCACACACTCCTCCCCCGAGCTCGCAGACACGCCCTCTCCTCCCCAGCCCCTCTCCCTCGCTCTCCCGCACCATGGCCAACGCCGCCACGCCCGCGCCACCGTGATAACCGCATCCGTCGTCATCCCCGTGCCGCGTCACTGTGTCCACGAGCTCCGCCATCGTCAACTACGTCAAGCAGGCCGAGCCTCGAGCGCTCGCCCGCTCTGGAGTTGCCCCCGACCCCGTCTTCCCCAACTCCGGCCGCCGGAGATCCACTTCGCCTTCACTGTAGCACCAGCTCATCCCCGACATCATCGTCTTCCTCGTTGTGATTGCCATGAGCCCAGCTACCTCCTCCCCCTCTCCATTATCTCCCTCCTGCACCGTGTGCACCGCACCACGCTCACCTGAGCACCCGCCACCACCGGGCTCATCGCCGACGTGACTCCGGCCACCCACCGGCCACACCATTGTGACCAACGCACTCACGCACTCGCAGGAGCCCGTAACACCACTCCACGCGCCTCGCCATGCTCCGTAGCACCACGCCACGCGCCTCGCCCGAACTCCGGCGACCGCCAAGGTTGTTACCGGTGACGTTTGCGGCCACCCCAGCTCCACCCACTGCCACCACTCGATGCGGCTTGCTCCCAGCTACGCGTAGATGCTCTACGCCGTCGTTTTGGTCGCCGGAGCACGAAACCCGCATCACTCCGCCGTGTCTGGCCTCGCCGGCGGCTAAACGCCAGTGAGTTTGACCCTGTTTGACCCCGTGTGGGCCTAGGTTGACTTCCCCTGAGTCTATGACACGTGGGACCGCCTTGCTAATTAACTTAGATTAGCACTAACTAAAATTAGTTAGTTAATTAACTATTGACACACGGGTCCCACTGGTCAGGTTTGACCTGGACCAGCCCCGTTGACCACTGACGTCACCCTGATGCAACGCTGACGCAATAACTCAATTACTGGAATTATTCTTATACAGGAAATTCCAGAAAATATTACAAACTTCAAAAATTCATAACTTTTAATCTGTAACTCCAAATGCAATGATTTATATATGAAATTTGATCAGAAAAATTCAATCTTTCCATCTGTAATGGTTTCATGCATGACAAAACACTTTAACCTTGCTGTTTAGGTGAAACAAGCTAATACACTTATAAGGCTTAAGAACATAAGCTTCCATTTGAATCTTTGATTCAAATGGACCCAAACCAACTTGTTTCACATTGCATTAGGCAGGACACCTCATATTGCCATGTCATAGCATGCATCATATTGTTACATATTGCCATGTGATGATTGTGTTCTGTGAGATTCAAATGGACCCAAACCAACTTGTTTCACATTGCATTAGGCAGGACACCTCATATTGCCATGTCATAGCATGCATCATATTGTTACATATTGCCATGTGATGATTGTGTTCTGTGGTGTCTTTCGTGGTACGTTCTGCCTCCGAGGATATTTCTGAGTATCCAACTGAAGGGCAGTACCCTACTACTACTCCATCAGGCAAGGAGCCCCATTGATCATATTGATACAATCCCATGTTCTCGCTTCTGCTCTCGTTTACTGCATTAACACAACAACGTTTCAAACTGCTGTGTGCTGCGGTAGTTGAACCCTTATCCTCTGCATGACCTATCATTGCCACAGTAACTAGATGAAACCCACTAGCATGTGTAGGAGTTGATTGAGCCATGTATGTGTTTCCTACCTTGCTATGCCAGCTATGCTTAGAGTTGTGTCAGGTATGGTTCATCTGGGTGATGGGATAGAGTGAGATGATTACATCGGTAATGTGAGGGATGTGTTGAACATGTTTTGGTAAAGGTATCGATGAGAGGCCATGTAGGAGTACATGGTGGTTTGTTTCATTGAGGCCGTCCCTAAGAACTGAGATCTGTATGCGTGATTTAAGATTCAGCTACTACCACACATTGGGCCTTGGAATATGACCCCGCTCGACTTACTAACCCCTCTCGTCCTCTGTCCAGGAGTTGCAACTAGTTTTTGGTGTTTATAGGTTATGTGTTGGCGGCTGTGCGTAGCGCTGACCCTAGGGGTGGGCTATGATGTGGTAGATACACCGTGGCTGGGTATGTCGGGCGCCCGTTTGGCGTCTCGGGACCCTATGGACACATCGTTTGGGGCTGTTGAGGACACCCCGGCCGGATTTCCTTGCGGATGGAACCCAAATAGGCGATAAACCTGGACTAGAGACTTGTGTGGTTAGTCAGGTCGTGGTCTACACCCACGTCGGCTTTCGCTTGAAGTCTGTTGAGCACATGTCGTGTGCAGACGCTAAGTGGTGGAAACATGTGTGACGAAGTACCCCCCTGCAGGGTATAAAACTATTCGAATAGCCGCGTCCGCAGTAAAGGACTACTTGGTTGCCTATACAGTTCATAGACAAGTTAATGGTTACTACTAAAAGACTCAAGATAAGTGTGAGTACCGAGGATGGCCCTCTCATAGGATGACGAGGGAGGATCCATGGTGGAGTATTGTGTTGGCGATTAGTGGACTCGTGTGCGAAAACTATTTTATAGTGGTGTCTCGTAGGATAGCTTAGCCAGGAGTCAAAGCTGGCTTGCTGCAATAAATCCACCACCTTCTTGAGAATAAGCATGTATAGTAGGATCTGTTGTAAGACTTGCTGAGTACCTTTGTACTCATGTTGCTTTAATTATTGTTTTCAGACGACAACACCGCCCCCTTCGATGGGTTTTACGTAGACCTCGACGTCGATGAGTAACCTGCCACCCAGGTGGTGATTCTGACCATGGAGGGCCCTTTGTAGATAGACATGCTTCGTCAAGCCTTCTTTCTTTCTAGTGTGTGTACTCAGACTTATTTGCTTCCGCATGTGCTTATATGCTTGTATGACTTGAGTGTCGGGTCATGTGACCCCTACCTGTATGAACATGTTATGTATGGCTCTCCGGAGCCTTTAAATAAAGTACTTGAGTTGTAGAGTTTTGTTGTGATGCCATGTTGTATTTACACATATCGAGCATATTGTGTGTATGATTGAAATGCTTGTGTATGTGTGGGATCCGACAATCTAGTTGTTTATCCTTGGCAGTCTCTCTTATGGGGAAATGTAGTCTAGTGCCTCCTTGAGCCATAGTAGTCCGCTACAGCCCGGTTCATCGGAGTCCCGCTAGCCCAGCACTACTGCTCAGGACACTTGACTGGCTGGCATGTGTTTCACTTCCTTCTTATGTCTGTCCCTTCGGGGAAATGTCACGCGGTGACATCCGGAGTCTTGTTAGCCCAGTGCTACAGCCCGGTTTCACACGCCGTTGACCGACATGCTCGACGTGATTCATGTAGGCCTGTCCCTATAGGTTAGTGCCGCTTTGGGTTCACGACTAGCCATGTCGGCCCAGGTTCTCTGTCATATGGATGCTAGCGACACTATCATATACATGAGCCAAAAGGCGCAAACGGTCCCAGGCCATGGTAAGGCGACACCCGTGGGGATACCGTGCGTGAGGCCGCAAAGTGATATGAGGTGTTATCGGCTAGATCGATGTGACTTGGAATCGGGGTCCTGACAAGGGGCTATCGAGGCAGTCCTGGATTAGGGGGTCCTCGTGTGTCCAGGCTATGTGATATGGGCCGGACTGATGGGCTGTGAAGATACAAGGTAGAAAACCTTTCACCTTGTCCGGATGTGACTCTCCTATGCGTGAATAGCAAGGTTGGCGTCCGGTTAGGTAATTTCCTTCTTCTGCAAACCGACTCTGTACAACCCTAGGCCCCTCCGATGTGTATATAAAACGAAGGGTTTAGTCCGTAGAGGTATCGGAATTCATATAGGCTAGACATCTAGGGTTTAGTCATTACGATCTCGAGGTAGATCGACTCTTGTAACCCCTATGCTCGTCAAATACAATCAAGAAGGACGTAGGGTTTTACCTCCATTAAGATGGCCCGAACCTGGGTAAACATCGTGTTCCCTGTGTACCTTGTTACCTTCGATCCTCAGACGCACAGTTCGGGCCCCCTACCCAAGATCGGCCGGTTTTGGCACCGATAGGGAGACTGAAGGAAATATGCCCTAGAGGCAATAATAAAGTTGTTATTTTATATTTCCTTATTCATGATAAATGTTTATTATTCATGCTAGAATTGTATTGATCCAAAACCTAAATACATGTGTGAATACATAAACAAACACCATGTCCCTAGTGAGCCTCTACTTCACTAGCTTGTTGATCAAAGATGGTTAAGGTTTCATAACCATGGACATGAGTTGTCATTTGATAATGGGATCACATCATTAGGAGAATGATGTGACGGACAAGCCCCATCCGTTAGCTTAACATTTTGATCATTCAGTTTTATTGCTATTGCTTTCTTCATGTCAAATACATATTCCTTCGACTATGAGATTATGCAACTCCCGGATACCGAAGGAATGCCTTGTGTGCTATCAAACCTCACAACGTAGCTGGGTGATTATAAAGATGCTCTGCAGGTATCTCCGAAGGTGTTTGTTGAGTTGGCATAGATCGAGATTAGGATTTATCACTCCGAGTATCGGAGAGGTAACTCTGGGCCCTCTCGGTAATACACATCATAAGCTTGCAAGCAAACAACTAAGGATTTAGTCACGAGGTGATGTATTACGCAACAAGTAAAGAGACTTGCCGGTAACGAGATTGAACTAGGTATGAAGATACCGACGATCGAATCTCGGGCAAGTAACATACCGATGGACAAAGGGAATTACGTATGTTGTCATAACGGTTTGACCGATAAAAGATCTTCATAGAATATGTAGGAGCCAATATGGGCATTCAGGTTCAACTATTGGTTATTGAGCGGAGAGGTGTCTCGGTCATGTCTACATAGTTCTTGAACCCGTAGGGCCCGCACACTTAACGTTCGATGACGATATAGTATTATAGGAGTTATGTGATTTGGTGACATAATGTTGTTCAGAGTCCCGGATGAGATCACAGACATGACGAGGAGTCTTGAAATGGTCGAGAGGTACAAATTGATATATAGGATGATAGTATTCAGACGCCGGAAGTGTTTCGGGGGTACCAGATACTTATAGGGTCACCGGATGGGGTTCCGGGCACCCCGGGCAAAATATATGGGCCTTATGGGCCAAGAGCGGAAACGCACCAGGCACAAGGGGTTGGTGCACCCCCCATATGGTCCGGCCAAGGAGGAGAAGGAAAGAGGGGAAGGGAAAGGAAAGAGTGGCATAGGATTCCCCCTTCCTTCCCTCTCCCCCTCTCTTTCCTTCCCCATCCGACATATATGGCAGGGGGGCTAGGGAGGAGCCCAAGTAGGATTCGGTCTTACTTGGGGCGCCTCCTGGCCTCTCCCCTCCCCTCCCACCTATATATATGTGGGGTGGCGCCTAGCACACCCAAGTCAATTGTTTAGCCGTGAGCGGCGCCCCCCCTCCACCGTTTACATGCCGGTCATATTTTCATAGTGCTTAGGCGAAGCCCTGTGAGGATCACTTCACCATCAGAGTCACCATGCCGTCATGCTGATGGAACTCATCTACTACCTCGACGTCTTGCTGGATCAAGAAGGCGAGGGACGTCACCGAGCTGAATGTGTGAAGAACGCGGAGATGTCGTGCTTTTGGTACTTGATCGGTTGAAGCGCGAAGAAGTTCGACTACATCAACCGCATTGAGAAACTCTTTAACTTATGGTCTACGAGGGTACGTAGACACACTCTCCCCTTCGTTGCTATGCATCCCCATAGATAGATCATTGCGTGTGCGTAACTTTGTTTTGTTTTCCATGTAACAATTCCCAGCACCTTAGTCGGACGGGGAGTGGGACATGTTCGCGTCTTCTCCGTCGCCATGTCCGGCCTCTTCTCCGCCGCCATGTCTGGCCTCTTCTCCGCCGCCATTATCGGTCATCTCTTCGTTTGGCCCCATGTCGTCATTGGCTGCCCCATTGGCATCACCATCATCATCATCTTCAATTATCCATCGATTATAGCCATCCATGAAACCAGTCATGAGCAGGTGCACCTCCAAACGACCATTCTTAGAGGGGTCGAGCCAGAGTCCTCCTTTGCATCTTCAACACGGACATAATATCTCCTTCCGGTTATTTTCATACATGTTTTGCACCGCCGATCGCAACATCTTTCCACCATTGTTCCACTGACCTTCTTGATCGCCTACGCGGTATAATAAGCAAAAGGATTATAAAAATGCATGCATGCATGCATCAAAGTCATACAAAAATTCGACATGACCTTCCCTAAATATAGGACATATGGAGTTTGCCTGAAATTCACCGAAACGGAAATAAATTGACATTTCGACAAAATACAGGCAACTCTCATGTCATACCCAATTCGGGAAATACCATCCGGTTAGGTCATATCGCTCACGCGCGCGCACACACACACATTACCATTCAGGAAATGCACATTTTTTTTCATTCTCACCTACTTTGAGAGAAATCGAGCACGATGATGAGGTCGGTGTTAGACACCTAGGGATCGAAAGTGGACAAAGATGGCTTTACTTCATTAAATGGATAGATCTATTAGGAAAGTAGATAGATCATTTCATTAAATGGGTAGATCTAGCTAGTTGGGAAGGAAATGGCTCTAACTAGATAGCTAGTGGAGAGAGAGGAGAGAAAAGTTAGGAAGAGAGAAGAAAGGGTTGCATTAATGGAGATGGTGTAGCTAGGGACATCAAAGGAGTGAGAAGAGAGGTAGGAGAAGGAAGAGATAACAAAGCTAGCTAGTAGTAATGGGGGAGAAACAAGTGAGGTTGAAGCAAGTGAGGGAGAGAGGGGGGGATTGGAAAAGGTGGCTGCTGCGCCTTAGCAGCACCACTGTTTATAGGGAGGAGCTACCGCTAAGTGTGGTAGCAGTAGCGATCCTCTGCATGTCGCGCTGCTGCTAAGTGGGGACCACCATGTGGCATAGTGCAACCTTAGTTGCAACGGTTTGTCTATACCCCGCGCTACTGCTATGTATTTAGCAGTAGCGCGCACCCACAGAGCAGCACTGCTACTATTCGTAGCCTGGTGGGTACAGTGGGGACCACCTAGCAGCAGTGCTCTTTGTACCCCCACGCTACTGCTAAAGAGATAGCAGTAGCGCTTGCTTACGACCAGCGCTACTGTAAAGTAGCAGTAGTGTTGTATCTAATCAGCGCTTCTGTTAAGCCTTCACCTATGAGGTTTTTCCTAGTAGTGTGTGGGCCTTATCCGTGGAGCTCCAACATATGTGCAAGGGTCGATAGCGGTAAAGGAGCTGGGTGACCCAACTACTCCCATAATCAAGCTTCACACCATCACACGAAATCCTGCCGTCTCTGTCAATTTTTTTGTGAAATATGCTATCAATGAATGTGAAATTGTGAATAATTTGTGTACTATTTGATCTATCCATTGGGTACCCAATGGGTATGAGTACCCGTCGAGTATGGGTACGGATAAAGTTTCATAGCCATGGGTACATGTATGAGTACAGTTTTGTACCCATTAACTATATAGGTATGGGTATTGTATTGCTCTACTTGTCCCATACCCTACCCATTGCCATCCTTACCAAAATCTTGCCACAAAATACAAAACTAGCCCTTAAATTGCAGGTAAGAGAGGGAGAAGACATGGAAATGATTAGCATACAAACACATCTTAGATGCAAAAATAAAATAAAATATTAAATGTTGATTGTCAGATCACAGATTAATGTTTTTTTTTGGAAGAAAAAAATTACAGATAAATGTCTCGGATTGGCTACGCTGGAGTTGCTAGAGCTTCTATGTTAATTTTGGGAAAACCACTAACTAACAGCTATTTCCTAACTTAACATAGAAAGTTTGTTGACACAATGACCCTGTCAAAACACATATTGTATTAGGTAGTCTTATAGAGGAAGTACTATATACATAACGAGCCTCTCCGTCATGTCCCATGCCCATTTGAGATATCCACCCGTGATTTGACACCCTATCGTAACTTTTCTGTTGTTAAGGCATCTCAAATGCTGACCATCAAAACACACGTAACTATCTGAACCACGTGGTCTGGATATATTTTGTCATTCAATGCGATCTTGCATCGGTTCGGTGCGAACGTACTTTTTCCAGCAAACCAGACACAAAA
>NC_041388.1:543284419-543364214 GCF_002162155.2 Triticum dicoccoides
GTCCGAACTGCTGTCACGCCTGCTTCTGACTAATCTGGCCCACCAGAAACCCCTTCCTTGCCCGCACACTTTTCCTCCCCAAGCCTGCTGCCCGCATTGATGCTGGTCCAAAACAGACCAAAATTGAGGCGACTTGCCGGCCGAGAGCACTGCCCACGCTGCACCTCCGATGTCCACGCCTGTTCAATGCTGAAGAGACGTTTACTGGATAGGATGGGACGGATATCTACCACGTCAGTTGAATTCTCGTCCCTCCATCTGCCACCATCAAACAGTCTCACCGGCCGAGAAATCAACTCCGGTGCCCGCGCATTGACGCACCCGGACGCTTTGCATCACCTGAAACGGCTATTTAAGAGTGGCCACACCCGGATCACAACATATCTGCTCCACATCCTCCTCTCGTGCACTACATCCGCCATGACCGTTAGCGGGAGCACTTTGTGGGAGAGTCTGCCAATGGGGCAAAAGCACAAGGTTGCAGCCAGTTGCGAGCCCCAACTTCGTTCTCGAGCAACAGGCGATCGGATTTGTATGAATCTTGTCTGA
This sequence comes from Triticum dicoccoides, assembly GCF_002162155.2. Lineage (NCBI taxonomy): Eukaryota > Viridiplantae > Streptophyta > Magnoliopsida > Poales > Poaceae > Triticum > Triticum dicoccoides. The sequence continues at coordinate 543,284,969 of NC_041388.1, forward strand.
TTTGTTTAAACTTGGTCTGAAATGTATGCGGGTATCATTGGATGAACTGCTTCCACGTCCACCATGGACTGATCTTCTTTATCTGCAGACGGATGTAGAAGCAAATTTCGTGGTGAGCGTTGGAGATGCCTTTGCATCCTGAAATGCTCTTCTACGTTAGTCTTACCCGGAAGACGTGGGTAGGAGTGTAATTTTTTGTCGTCTTCCTTAAAGTGCATCTGCCTAGCACCGTTCTTAATTAGTGTAATTACATGTGTCCAGCTAAAGTGTAGGAAGATTAGACATGGACAGTTAGACAGAGCGCAACTGCAAGTATGCAAGGGATAGGAAAAAGAAAGCTGGTGGCTTCCGAAGCAGCTCCGGCCGCCGGCGGCATTGCACTTTCTTCCTTGGGTTTGGTTTTCTCACTGTCTCCTTCTTCGTCGTCACCACTCTGGCCAGGTTCAATAAAGGTAACGACCAATTAGCTGTTGTTGAGATCGAAAGCACCATCCATGCATGAATGGAGGTCGACGTGGGTACCTTGGCTGCTGCCTCCGATGGTTCGCTCTTCGTGGATGACTGAGCATCGCTTCCTTCCGCTTCCTCCGTCGGGGAGGATTTGTTACCTGTCGACGATGCAGGCGCGGATGCCTTGGCGCTGTTCGAGCCGTTCGCCTCTGTAGGCGCCGCAGCCTCCAAGGCATGAGCAGTGGCGGCCACAGGCGTTGCTGCCACTTTCGGCGGTGCCACCGGGGCGACCGACGCTTGCGCCGGCGCTGTTTTGACCTGCATCACACACGGGCGTGCATCAGAACAGCGTGTGAAAACCAGCGTGCATGTGCATGTCATCGACAACGCGTGTACGTGCTCACCGGATCTTTCATGATGCCAATGTCATACATGGGCGTGAAGTCTGGCTGGAACATCCCGAAATTGCGCTCGGCGACGGGCCCGGGCTTCAGGTCCTCGTTGAAGAGCGCGAATATGTACGTCTCGAACTTCCGCTTTGGCATGAGCGGTGTGCCTGACCCGGAGCTAACCGCACCGATGAGATATTTGTTGTATTCAGCTGCCTCGACCTGGCTCACGCCGATCTGCCCGTCCATCGCCTTAGTCGGCCACCCGGTCTCCCCAACGAGGATCTCCACGTCCTCAAACCCAAGTTTCTTCATTGCCGAGTACACCGAGTCAAGTTGTGCCACAAACATGCTCGTGTACGTGATACCCGTACCCGTGTCTAGCACGCCAGGGTTCGACCGCGCCAGTGCGTACGGTAGCGTGTCACCGTTGTACCCAAAGTACGGGTACGTGTTCACGATGAGTGGGGACTTGGTCTTCTGGAGAAATTGGAGCATCGGCGTGAAGATGGCAACATCCCAGACATCGCGAAACCGAGCCGCGGACGGCGGCTGGGCGTCAACCAGGATGCCGAGTGAGCTTGGCGTGGAAACTCGAATTTTGCTATAGCCAGCCGTGACGAGCGCAGCCTTGAGCGTCTGCATGGCGGGGACGAGGTTGCCGATGAGATTCTTGTCGGCCGTGTCCATGATCTCGTTGCCCACGGCGACGAGAGATATATCTGTGGCGGGGTAGTATGGCGCGATGTTAGTAGCGACCCATGCATCGGCGCCGTTCTGGGTGGCGAGGCCAGGGATGTCGCCATTGCTTGCTGTGACCATTACCGAGATGCCCGTGCCAGCGAAGGCCCGAATAATGTCCGGCTTGGTGTCAAACAGCTTTACACGGTCAATGTTTGTGCGGGTCATGAGGAATGCCGCAACCTTAGCCGGCGATGGAAGGTTGTCACCCTTGGTGCCGTAGTTGACACCGATCGCCATGCTGAACGGTGCTATGACGAGGAATATGCATATGACCACCTCCGCGCGGAGCATGCAACCATGCCTCGGCGGCGGCGCCATGGTGAGCCGGTGTGTCGCTGGAGGATGGCCGGCCGGACACAAGCCAAGTAGGTGGTGACGAGAGGTGCCCGATATGAAGTTTGGGCTATTATTGAGGATCCTCTAATTATAGCTACCTATACTAGGAAGGTATGCATATGCACGGAGCCGATATCTTCAAACGCATGTGTGGGCTCCGATAGGGACGGCTAGCATCGCGAGCGCGGTAGGCAGCACATATAGATGTTGCCCCCGAAATGGAATCTTATGCGAGCGCAGCGCACCCACTCGGCCTAGGTCATATGACAAGAAGGCCCTCTCCTCTCCTCCTTCTTTGGATTATTACTAGGACTGGAATATATCATCACTATGGCATCAGGTTATGTATGCATGCACGCAGATGTGACAAAAACAATGATATTGATGCTTAACTTGCTACTTGAATTTATAATAGGTCTTCAATGGTTGGCTTGGCTTTGTGTTGATGAGATCCTTTGTTACTACAAAAAATATTGGACGAAGAAAGAACAAAAGGTGGGCCACCAGCTAGCCACAAGGATGGAGGGCGCGCCCCCAACCTTGTGGGCCCCCGGCAGGCCTTCGGTGTCCATCTTTGTCTATATGGTGTGTTTTGACCTGAAAAAAAAATCAAAAGGAAGCTTTCGGGACGAAGCGCCGCCGTCTCGAGGCGGAACCTGGGCATAACCAATCTAGGGCTTCGGCTGAGCTATTCTACCAGGAAAACATCCCTTCAGGAGTGGGGATATCGAAGCCATCGTCATCACCAACGATCCTCTCATCGAGAGGGGGTCAATCTCCATCAACATCTTCACCAGCACCATCTCCTCTCAAACCATATTTCATCTCTTGTATTCGATCTTGGTCCCAAAACCTCAGATTGGTACATGTGGGTTGCTAGTACTGTTGATTACTCTTTATAGTTGATGCTAGTTGGTTTATTCGATAGAAGATTATTTTTTCAAATCCTTAATGATAATTAATACTCGTCTGATCATGATTATGAATATGTTTTGTGAGTAGTTAAGTTTATTTCTGAGGACATGAGAGAAGTCTTATTGTAAGTAATCATGTGAATTTGGCATTCGTTCGATATTTTGGTGAGATGTATGTTGTCTTTCCTCTAGTGGTGTTATGTGAACGTCCACTACATGACACTGCACTATTATTTGGGCTTAGGGGAAGGCATTGGGAAGTAATAAGTAGAGGATGGGTTGCTAGAGTGATAGAAGCTTAAACCCTAGTTTATGCGTTGCTTCGTAAGGGGCTAATTTGGATCCATATGTTTCATGCTATGGTTAGGTTTACCTTAATTCTTCTTTCATAGTTGCGGATGCTTGCGAGAGAGGTTAATCATAAGTGGGAGGCTTGTCCAAGGAAGGGCAGCACCCAAGCACCGGTGCACCCACATATCAAATTATCAAAGTAACGAACGCGAATCATATGAGCATGATGAAAACTAACTTGACAACAATTCTCATGTGTCCTCGGGAGCGCTTTGCTTTATATAACAGTTCGTTCAGACTTTTTCTTTGCTACAAAAAGGATTGGTCCACCTTGCTGCACCTTAGTTACTTTATTTACTTGTTACCCGTTACAATTTATCTTATTACAAAACTATATGTTACCGAGAATTTCAGTGCTTGCAGAGAATACCTTGCTGAAAACCACTTGTCATTTCCTTCTACTCCTCGTTGGGTTCAACGCTCTTACTTAGCGAAAGGACTACGATAGATCCCCTATACTTGTGGGTCATCAACGTCCATCGGGCCCATCATTTCCACCATGGACCTCACGTTTATCGGTGACGGACAGGTCATGAACTCCTACGAAGATGAGTAGGGCATGGGAGGTGGCAGGGGCATTGTGTCCCAAGTGGGCTTGTCTTTCTCCCATGTTCTACTCTTTCTCGTCGGAGACCACAGCTTCACTTCACGGGTCTTGTCACCGTCGTTCATCACTCACGAAGATGGATGGAAGAGATGGTCGCGGGAAGGGAACAATAATGACTTGGACGACGGATGCCGCCGTAGTCTAAGTCTAGGCCTGCCCCCCTCATCGGAATCATTGGTTGTCTAGCTCCCACATCCGTATCTGCAGGTTGGTCTACTTTATCCGTGGACGAGTGTGGGAGGAAAATTTGGTGGTGAGCATTGGAGATTCCCTATCCCTTTCCCGACCCACAAACCCGCCACAACCATCCGGACGTGGAAGCCATCTAACACGGTCATGAATCGGTATGCGGCGCGATACGAACGTGTTTTCTCCGGCAAACTAAAGACAAACATGGGGGGTGTCGGTGTCAAAACCGGCGGATCTCGGGTAGGGGGTCCCGAACTATGCGTCTAGGCCGGATGGTAACAGGAGGCAAGGGACACGAAGTTTTACCCAGGTTTGGGCCCTCCCGATGGAGGTAAAACCCTACGTCCTGCTTGATTAATATTGATGATATGGGTAGTACAAGAGTAGATCTACCACGAGATCGGAGAGGCTAAACCCTAGAAGCTAGCCTATGGTATGATTGTTGATGTGTATCTTGTCCTACGAACTAAAGACCTCCGGTTTATATAGACACCGGATAGGGTTAGGGTTACATAGAGTCGGTTACAATGGTACGAGATCTGCATATCCGTATCGCCAAGCTTGCCTTCCACGCCAAGGAAAGTCCCTCCCGGACACGGGACGAAGTCTTTAATCTTGTATCTTCATAGTTCAGGAGTCCGGCTGAAGGTATAGTCCGGCTATCCGAACACCCCCTAATCCAGGACTCCCTCAGTAGCCCCTGAACCAGGCTTCAATGACGACGAGTCCGGCGCGCAGATTGTCTTCGACATTGCAAGGCGGGTTCCTCCTCCAAGTACTTCATAGAAGATTTTGAACACATAGATAGTGTCTGGCTCTGCAAAATAAGTTTCCACATATTGCCGTAGGGAGAATAATATTTACACAAATCTAATCTGCTGACGTATTCCGTAGCGTGACACACCACGGCCAAGCCTTTATCCGAGTCGTTTCATTATCCCACCTCAGCGCGTCATGCGAGGCGGTTTCCTTGGCACGTCTTGTTAAAGCAGAGATCGTGTCCCCTTATCCCGGGATTCTCATCAATACGGGCGTGGGTAACCCAACCGCGCCATTGATTACGGCGCTTGGAGATAAGCGAGTTTTACCAGGCTGGTGGGAACATGTAGTTGCGTCCATCCATATAAGGGGATAAGGATCCACCTTTTCACCTACTCCTTCTTCCTCCTTCACCTATCCATTCTTGCACACTCGAGCTCCAGCGCCCAAGTCCGCACTCCCCACCTCAACCTTCTCCACCCATGTCCAGAGCGGGAGGCAAGTGGATGGTCTCCTCCATCATGGAGGGACATATCAAAAAGCTGAGGAAGGCCGGATACCTGTCTAACGACATCCCGTACCGGCTTCCCGAAAAGGGGCAGCTCATCCCCACCCCTAGGCCCCATGAGAGGGTGGTGTTCCTCCCCCATTTCCTCCGCGGATTGGGCTTCCCTCTCCACCCATTTGTCTGGGGGCTCTTGTTCTACTACGGCCTGGATTTCCACGATCTGGCCCCGAACTTTGTCCTCAACATCTCGGCGTTTATCGTCGTGTGTGAGGCTTTCCTCCGCATCCGCCCCCATTTCGGCCTATGGCTCAAGACTTTCAATGTCAAGCCGAAGGTGGTGCGCGGCAACTAGGCGGAGTGCGGAGGCGCCATGGTGGGCAAGATGACCAACGTCCTATGGCTCGAGGGCTCCTTTGTGGAGACCCTGAAGGGGTGGCAATCGGGGTGGTTTTACATCACCGAGCCGCGCAACACCGAATGGGTCGCATCCCCCGAGTTTCGATCCGGAACCCCTACGCGGCTCACCTCCTGGAAGGAGACGGGCCTGTCGTGGGGTTAAAAAAGGAGAGCTGACCGAACTCCAAACATGCGTCCAAACCCTAGTGGACAAGAAGCTCAAACTTGTCAACGTAGTCCAGGTTATGGTCATCCGCTTGATCCTCCCGTGTCAACAACGGGCTTTCAACCTGTGGGAGTTCGACCCGGCGCGGCACCAAACTTTGAGCAGGCTCTTCGACACGACATACGAAGATGCCTGGAAGGTGCTTTTCAAGAGCGCCGAGGCTCTCGCATCCGCTACCGAGGATCGCGGATTCAGTGCGCAGCGTCACGCTCTTGCGGTAAGCTGTTTTTTCCTTTTACAGGGTATCAGTTTTTCATAGTTTGACTCCATGTGGGATCTAAGATCCCTTACCTTTGACAGGATTGGCAGGTGACGTCCGGACAGATCAACTGTCTGGCTCCTTTGCCCGAAGGCCCAGCGGACGCTCGCTTGGCGAAGCTGCTGGTTCCGGCACCCTATGTGGTGCTAGAGGAGAAGGCCGCGAAAAAGGCCACGGGGACTCGAAAGAGTGCCCGGCGCCAGGAGGTGTCGGATCCATCATCCGACGGTTCCGAGGCGCATTCCTCCCGTGAAGACGAGGAGGAAGAAGAAGAGACCTCTCCCCCTCCAGCGGGAGGAGAGAAGAAAAGGAAGGCCGCCCTCTCTGGGGAGGCCGGAGGGTCCAAGAAGGGGAAAACCCTTCCTCCGGATTACTGCACCGACACCGACGACGGCGGAGAGGAGTGGCTGCCCAGGGCCAAGCCCCTGGCAAAATTGTAAGTATCTAGATACCAGAGTAATTCATAGTATTCATTTATTGCACAGCTTTCCCTTACGTCGAATATGTTTATGCAGCCCACCCAAAGACCGGCTCGACGCGTCGTCGAGCGGCTCACTGGACTCGTCGGATGTGAACTCGCTTCCGACGGCTTCCTCCCCCCGCCCTACAGACGACACCAAAGTGTTGTCCCAACAGGTTCCAAGCCGGGAGGAGGTGGTCCTGGAGGTGCCGCAAGGCGACCTCCCGGACTCCAGGAGTAAAGGGGATGAAACCCCCCAGGGCTCCAAGTCCGGCTCTAGGCCGGACACTGCTCCGGAACCTTCAAAGGTTCCAGAGTCCGGCAGGCGACCTCCTTCCAAGAGGAGCTAGCCCACTGTGCCGGCGACCCCCGTCCAACCGGAGGCGCCGTACAATCTGTTGGAGGCGCTCCAAGGCGCCTCCATCGACGAGGGGCACCGCACTATTATGAGTGCGGTGATCCAGAAGGTTCAGTCCGGCAAGAGCGGACTGACTGAAGCTTGTACTAGACTTTTAACAGGCTTTGAGGTAAGTAAGAATGTGTAAATAATATTACCGCATAGACAGTAGCCCCTAATGCTCTGTTTGGCGTTCGGGAAGAAAAGCCGAATAGAGGATCAAATAAAATTCGCAGGAGTCTAACGAAAAGGAGTCGATATGCGTATGCAGGCTTCTCTGCGTGCATCCGCCGCATTGACTACGGAAGTGGACACGCTAAAGTAGAACCTCGAGCGGTCCGAGCAAGAGCTCGGGCGTGCCAAGAAGCAGCTCGAGGACAATGAAGGTAAGAAATACCTTGTTTAAATATATATATAAAAAGGTGCAATTCCAAAAAATGACAGGATTATCGTGGCTATTGTAGGGGCCACGTCTGAGGTGGCGACCCTTAAGCAAGCGCTGGTCGAGGCCGAGAAGAGGGCGGCCATGGAGCGCACCGAGCGGGAGAAGTATGAGGCCGAGGTTGGCAAGGTGCGGCAAGAGCTCCAGGCTCTCATGGAAAAGCATGAGAGTTTGGAGCTTGACTCAAAGACGCGAGCGTCCGAGCTCGCGGTGACTATTGAAAATGCCAAGTCTGCTAAGGCCGAATCCCAGAAGACCTTCCAAGAGTTGGATGAGGTGAAGAAGATAGCGGCGGGTAAGGCATTCTTTATGCAAAGCAAACACATAAACGTGAGTTACTTGTTACTTACCCGAATTCGGAGCTCTCCAGGAGCATTCACAGATGTTCCCCGGAGTGTGTCCGATGCCGCCGCATTCTATCGAGCCGAGGAGGGCAGCTCGACAGAGAAGGTGTTCTGGTCTCAGTATGCTGAGGCCGGACACCCCGTGCCCCTGAGCGACCAGCTGAAGCAACTGGTCGAGCTCCACAAGGCGGCCGAACAGGCCATGAAGGGCCTCATAGTTCGGCTGTGGCCTGGAGGGGCTCTGCCTGGGAGCTATTTGGGGCTGGTGCGGTGGCTGGTGGAGGCCTGTCCAAGGCTCGAAGTCATCAAGCGCTCCGTCTGCATTGAAGGTGCCCGTAGGGCCCTTACCCGTGCTAAGGTGCACTAGGGCAAGATGGATGCTGAGAAGCTTGTGAAGGACGGGCCACCGCCGGGGAAAGAGCATCGCAAGCCCGAGAATTACTATAAGGATGTTCAAAATGGTGCCTGCCTTGTGGCGGATGAATGTTCTTGGGATGTAATTTTTGAGTGAAACTTGCTCGTTTTTTCCTATGCGCTGAAAACTTCTTCACATGCACTAAGCAATGCTGGTGGAATTTAAAATATTACCTTCTGTGCGGCTGTTTATCAATTCTGAGAGATGGCGAGTCGTCGTCTTCTGCCCTCGTGCCGCTAGTGCTGGGGTGTTCGGGGATAAACCTGAGCGCTCTTTTTCCCATGTTTGGGTCCTTCGAGGGAGGCGCTCAGCCCAACGAACAAGGCAATCGGACTATAATGCGTGAACACTCTCACTTCGCCATAGAATTCTATAATTTTAAATTTTGGCGAAGCCCTTGGTATTCAGAAGATCGAGTTCGGGGCGCTATCCACGCCTTGGCCAGACAAAGCCGGCTCCTCACCCTAAGCGGCATAAGTCTTTAGGGACTCGAAAAACCTCTCGAACAGTGACCAACTCTCGCTTCATCATGACAGTTAGTTTTAGCTTTCTCCACTGAGGTGCTCGACCCAGCTCAACTGGGGCACAATCGCAGTGGTTCTCCTAGTGCTACCTTAGCCGATATAGCGGAACGTAAGGCACCAAAGCATAGGAGCCGGGCAAACCCAACTATTGACCCAAGACATGATTCAGAGCCAATGCATATAATGCTATAAGTTCGGGGTGTCACACTTGTTAAAGTGTTTGGACTTCTCACACCATATTGAGGGGTACTAAAGCCCCTGGCATATTTTGGCCGTACCAACGTGTACGGGTGCAACATGTCATTAAGGAACATATAAAGAAAAAAGGTATTGCAAAAATAGACAAAAGCTATGCATTGTTTATTAAAAAGGGCTGCGATCAAAGCAGAAAGATACAAATAATGCGATAAGTTAAAGGTTGGACTAGTTAACATGTCCGTTCCAGGGGCAAGCTGCGGAATAGTATGCGGAACATGTATACTGCTCATGATAGAGACCACCTGGGAGTTTCATAGTGCGGCGTGGCTTGCCTGCTTCCCTGGTTCTTGCATCGTTTGTGCGGCAATTGAACTGCCGAACAGGCATTCCGAAGGATGGAGTCCTAAAAGTAAGAGAAAATTAAAAGGTCGGCAGCCCCTGGTACGGTTTAAGCCGTGTTTCGGGCGTGCCTTGATGGTGCCCCTCCCCCTGTACCCATGGTATCTCTAGAGCATAGTTGTGTATGCGAAGTACTGGCGTCTTCTTTTTGCGAGGGTTGGGGTTGGGGCCGCATTGCTACGCCTGCTCGGGTCGTGCCAGGAGGTCCTATTGTAGGTTACTCCGGGCACGCTTGACGGTGTCCGGTCATTTAGTGGCCGGACTGGAGAACTGCCTAGAGAGGTTGCTTTGTACTTCCGCTGCAAGGGCCGCCGTGTGCTCCTCCGTTCGGAGGGAGCATTCGGTGTTTCCATTGACCGTAATTACTCCTCGAGGGCCTGACATCTTGAGCTTAAGGTATGCGTAGTGCGGTACCGCATTAAACTTGGCGAATGCGGTTCGCCCGAGCAGTGCGTGATAACCACTGCGGAATGGGACTATGTCGAAGATTAACTCCTCGCTTCGGAAATTATCCGGAGATCCGAAGACCACTTCAAGTGTGACTGAGCCTGTACAGTTGGCCTCTACACCTGGTATTACACCTTTAAATATCATTTTGGTGGGCTTAATCCTCGAGGGATCTATGCCCATTTTCCGCACTGTATCCTGGTAAAGCAGGTTTAGGCTGCTGCCGCCGTCCATAAGGACTCTAGTGAGATGAAATCCGTCAATAATTGGGTCTAGAACCAATGCGGTGAATCCGCCATGACGGATGCTAGTGGGATGGTCCCTTCAATCGAAGGTGATCGGGCAGGAGGACCATCGGTTGAACTTTGGGGCGACTGGCTCTACCGCGTATACGTCCCTTAACATGCGCTTCCGCTCCCTTTTGGGGACGTGGGTTGCGTATATCATGTTCATCGTCCGCACTTGTGGGGGAAAACCCTTCTGTCCACTGTTGTTCGGCGGCTAGGGCTCCTCGTCGATATCGCTATGCAGCTTGTCTTCATTTTCGGCGTTTAACTTGCCTGCCTGCTTGAACACCCAACAATCCCTATTGGTGTGATTGGCCGGCTTTTCGGGGGTGCCATGTATCTGGCACAAGCGGTCGAGTATTCGGTCCAAACTGGACGGGCCCCTAGGATTCCTTTTGAATGGCTTTTTCCGCTGACCGGATTTAGAGCCTCTGAATCCGGCATTAACTGCCGTATCCTCAGTGTTGTCGCCGTTAATGCGGCGCTTCTACTTGTTGCAACGCGACCTGCCACTACTATCCCTGGTATCCGAATTACCAGGGTTCTTGGTCATATTGTTGCTACGAGCAAGCCAGCTGTCTTCTCTCGTGCAAAAGCGGGTCATGAGTGTCGTGAGTGCTGCCATAGATTTCAGCTTTTCCTGTCCAAGGTGCCGGGCCAGCCACTCGTCACGGATATTGTGCTTGAAGGCTACTAGGGCCTCAGCGTCCGGACAGTCGACTATTTATTTTTTCTTTGTTAGGAACCGTGTCCAGAATTGCCTGGCCGATTCCTCTGGCTGCTAAATTACGTGACTTAGGTCATCGGCGTCTGGGGGTCGCACATAAGTGCCCTGGAAATTGTCGAGGAATGCGGCTTCCAGGTCCTCCCAACAACTGATTGATCCTATTGGCAAGCTATTAAGCCAATGCCGAGCTGGTCCTTTAAGCTTGAGTGGGAGGTATTTGATGGCGTGGAAATCATCACCGCGGGCCATGTGGATATGAAGGAGATAATCCTCGATCCATACCGTAGGATCTGTTGTGCCATCATATGATTCGATATTTACGGGTTTAAAACCCTCGGGGATTTGATGATCCATTATTTCGTCTGTGAAGCATAGTGGGTGTGCGGCGCCTCTGTACTGGGCTATATCATGACGTAGCTCCGATGAGCTTTGTCTACTGTGTTTGGCCCTGCCGAATTTGTGGCCGGCGTGACGGTTACCATCTCGAGCCGTGGGGCGCCCCCGTGATCCGTAGATCGATCTTGTTTGCCTTGCCTTGTCCTCCAACATATCTCGTAAGTCCAGCGCATATTCCCGTGCCTTGGTACGGGGTGCGGCTTGAGTGGAGGGCCGAGAGGCCTCTCTATCGCGGCCACGAGGTGGTCGGTCGGCCGCATCAGGTGCTTCCTCCTCTAATCGGGGTAGCAACCTGTGCTTCGGGTAGCTCTTGGAGGGGCATTCGAGTTTATGCTCTTCGGCCGCAAGGACTTCAGTCCATCTGTCGACTAGCAAATCTTGATCAGCTCTGAGCTGTTGCTGTTTTTCATTGAGGCTTCTTGCCATGGCCATAAGCCTGCGTTGAAAACGCTCTTGCTTGACGGGATCCTCTGGCATGACGAATTCGTCATCGTCGAGGCTTGCCTCGTCTTCGGAGGGAGGCATATAATTATCGTCCTCGACCTCTCTGTCTGCCGCTCTCTCATGAGGGCTGGTTTCTCCATCCTCCTGTGCTAATTCTTGCTGGAGGGGGTTTTCTTTGGCACTTTCCGGAGTATTATTATCTCCCGTGCTGGAATCACGGTATTTGTTTTGGCGGGATTTTGAGCGGCGCCGCTGATGCCGGCGCTTAGGCTATTTTTTGGAGGGGTCATCCTCCGCTGTTCCATCGCCATCTCCTTCTTTTGGGGTGTCCACCATGAATATGTCATATGACGAGGTGGCTTTCCAGGGCCTGATAGGCGCTGGTTCTTCATCGTCTCCTTCATCGGCGTCCATACCGTCGATGTCTTCGGGGTCGAAGTCGAGCATGTCGGTTAAGTCGTCGACAGTGGCTACAAAGTGGGTGGTGGGTGGGCTTTGAAATTCTTCATCGTCCGAATCCCAACCTTGCTGACCGTAGTCCGGCCAGGGCTCTCTTGATAAAGAGAGAGACTTCAGTGTCTTCAGGATATCACCAAAAGGCGAGTGCTGAAAGATGTCCGCGGTAGTCAACTCCATGATCGGTGCCCAATCGGATTCGATCGGCAGGGGCGCGGGGGGTTCGGAGTCCGGAGATAAGTCCGACTCCTTGGAGTCACGAGTCTTGCATAGTACGGGGCTGGTGTTTGGCTCAATCGCCGTTGAGATCAAAACCCCCGAGGTGGCGTCCAACCGCCCATCCTCGATCAGCGCAGTTGGCTCCGAATTAAGGGTCGAAGCTGATGCGGGTGCGACCTCCAGGGCATTGTTCGGCGGCAGAGCTAGATCATGCTCGTCGGGGCAGTGCGGCGCGCTCGGTAGTGGCTCGAATCCGTCGAAGATCAAGTCCCCGCGGATGTCAACCGTGTAGTTTAAACTTCCAAATCTGACCTGATGGCCAGGGGTGTAGCTTTCGATCTGCTCCAGACGGCCAAGTGAATTGGCCCGCAGTGCGAAGCCACCGAAGACGAAGATCTGTCCGGGGAGGAAGGTCTCACCCTTGACTGCATTGCTATTGATGATCGTAGGAGCCATCGAGCCTGACGGCGACGGCATAGAGGAACTCTCAATGAAAGCACCAATGTCGGTGTCAAAACCGGCGGATCTCGGGTAGGGGGTCCCGAACTGTGCGTCTAAGCCGGATGGTAACAGGAGGCAAGGGACACGAAGTTTTACCCAGGTTCGGGCCCTCTAGATGGAGGTAAAACCCTACGTCCTGCTTGATTAATCTTGATGATATGGGTAGTACAAGAGTAGATCTACCACGAGATCGGAGAGGCTAAACCCTAGAAGCTAGCCTATGGTATGATTGTTGATGTGTATCTTGTCCTATGAACTAAAACCCTCCGGTTTATATAGACACCGGATAGGGTTAGGGTTACATAGAGTCGGTTACAATGGTAGGAGATCTGCATATCCGTATCGCCAAGCTTGCCTTCCACGCCAAGGAAAGTCCCTCCCGGACATGGGACGAAGTCTTCAATCTTGTATCTTCATAGTCTAGGAGTCCGGCTGAAGGTATATTCCGGCTATCCGAACACCCCCTAATCCAGGACTCCCTCAGGGGGCTTTGCGGGAGTTCGGACATGAGAAACGTCGCTCTCTAGCCCCCTGGCCCACCCAGAAGGAAGACGGAGCCCGCGCTTTTGTAGCATCCCGCACTGTGTCCGCGCCAAAATCCTCCATTCTCTTCTTCCATTTCCTGCTGCTCTCTACGCAATTCTCGCTCTTTTCTCCCACCCTCTCCTTCCTTCCGTTGCCGACGCACGGAATCATCGAAGAACTTGTTGGAGATGGAGCCGACGGAGGTGCCAGAGGATCAGCTCGGTGACACGTCAAAATCGTCGTGTCAAAGCGTAGGCCACAAAGGAGGAGAAGCTCAAGAAGCGGTTGGCCATCTGTGGGCCTGGTGGTGGCTAGGGGCATGGAGGTCATGGCAGACGAGGAGGTCGGTGCGGCCTTGGCGAACACCGCTAGATGGGTGCACCCACAGTACATACGGAGTTGTGGCCTAAGACTTAAAGCCTCCATACTACTACGCCGCCAAGCAGCTCAGAAGCCCCCACCAGTATGATGCCTTACACGGTCGATGTTAACATGCCGCCGCTCTTCTCCGAGTATTCTTTGCCGTAGCTCGTCCGGGCACGGAGGACGACCGAGGAGCAGATGGGTGCCCGCACGCTGTTCGCCGCAATGCCTAGAGATGGGGAGCCAGCGTACAACACGGACAGGGAGATGCTCAGCATCATCCATGAGGAGGCGAGGGAGGATGAGGGGGCTATGAGCATGGTAGGTGGAATAGTCGGATCCCACCCAGTCCGACAACTACGAAAAACCATAGTCCTACACCCAGAAGGCTACGCAGCAGCCCTACACCCAGGGCGGTGATGACACACAACAACAACAACAACAACAACAACAACAACAACAACAACAACAACAACAACAACAACAACAACAACAACAACAACAACAACAACAACAACAACAACAACAACAACAACAACAACAACATTGGGCCGCCGGAGAGTAGCATCCAAAGGGGGAGGAGGAGGATGGCGACGACAATGATCTGGATGATACATCCAACGATCTGAAGAAGAAGGGTAGAGGAAAAAGGTTCAACATGTGGGAGGACGAGATGATGTGGGATGCATGGTTGGCCACTAGAATTTATCTGATCCATGACACAAAGCAAAGGGGCACAACCTTTTGGAGGAACATTCACATATGGTTCCATGAACACAAGCATTTCACGCCCGAATCTGACACAGTCACCTGCAACCATGAATGGAAGTCCCTCGACCATCAACGGTACACCATCCAAGAGGCCGTGTCCAAGTATTGTGGGCACTTGAAGCATCTCATCGCATGGTGGCTTACCGGTGAACAAATCACTAAGCAAGTAAGTTGATCACTAGTCGTACATGCTTTAGTGTTGTTGATCAATAGCCGGAAATGTATTCTTTTGTTGCTCAATAGACGATTATGCATTGTCGACATTGTTTCAGTTTGTAGCCTACTCGTGCTTGTGTGGTGTACAAGAAATTCAAGAAGAAGTCCTTCACCGTCATGCATTGTCTGTTGAAGTTGAATGGGCAACTGAAGTGGAACCTTTTCATTGGCAAGACGGCGGCCCAAGCCAAAAACGAAGAAACCGGTGACCCTACCGACCTGTCACAGCCTGATTTTTGGCCCTTTCTTTTTCATTTGTTTTTCCGAATTTTTTCTTGAGTTTTCTTTCTCCGTGGCTTTGTGGTCTGGAAACTGAAGAAGATGAGCTCTTCTTTGCTTCCAGAGTGGCTTGTCAACCTCAAATCCTTCTGTAGACCTTTCCATTTTCATCCTAGCCCAAATCCCAATATTCTTTTTATTGGGGATATTCCTTTTCTATTAAAAGAATAACCCTAATTGCCCTACGTTGTGAAGCAACCTATATTTCCATCACTTCTAAATTTACCAAATAATTCCCATAAATTGTTTGGGTCATATCGTCCTCAAATATGGAAAATTATTTCATTTGCCATGTTTATCATCATGCTCAAATAATTCATTTCCTATTCTGCCCTAAATGGCACATTGTGAAGCAAGTGCTATTTTCCTTTGCCCAATTGAACTCAAACTTCTTGGACACATTTTCATGTCCAAATAATTGGCCTGTGCAAAAATGCAACTATATTTGCCTAGCCAATCTTCCTCAATGATTTTTCAAAGTTCCTATCTAAGGGAAGCCTTTGTGAAGGAAGTGCTAGCTAGGGTTATGCAAATAAGTTGAAATTTTACACACTCCTTCATGTGCTCATATAATTGACTTCCTCCAATTTTCAACCCTATACTATGAACTATGTGAGCACATGACCAAATCTTTGTTTCTGCTAATATTTTCAAGTTATGAAGCAAGTCTAATTTTTAACGCTTCATTAATTCTGATAAATTACCAGATCATGCTCCTACCCATATAATATCCCTCCACCAAATTTGGGGTCATTTTCTTAAGCCATTTGATCACCAAAATTATTTCTAGTTTCTATCCAGAGGAGATGTTTGTGAAGCAAGTACTAGTTTGGCATGTCCATTTGGTATGAAACCTTTTGAGCATCTTCATATGGACAAATAACCCTGCCTTGCCAAATTTCAGCTCAACTTGACACTCCATGTGAGTGCACCTTCCTGGTCAAGTTTCTGGACCAGATTTAGCATTTGTTAAGCAAGTGCATTAAATATTGGTCCACTTCCATCCAAAACTCACAGGATCATAGTCCTTCCTATCCTAAACACCCCATACAACTCCATTTGACCCAATCCAGTTCCCGTTGATCACCAGTGCTCCTCCAAAACTGATACAACAAACTTCAGACGATCCCTCATTCATCTCCTTGGCTCCTTTTGTCGATCCATCAACTCCCTCGGCCTCTATTATGCAGGGACTAGTCACTAGACAACTCGCTGCAGCCTCTCGCTTCCCCTCCTTGCCGGTCACAATGGTGACCGTGTCGTTTGCACGCGCTCTGGCAGCAATGGTAATGTCCAGAGCGTCGTTTTCCTTCGGGCCCCTCCTCCTCTCGTCGTCTTCGTGCACGTGAGCTTGTCTAACAGCTAGCACATGTTGTCGCTGTCCCTCTGGAGCGCTTTCCCCCTTTGTTTTCTTCCCCGGTGACCCGTTCCCGTTGAGAAACATAGCGCGTCCACGGGCGCACAGTGCCGACAAGGCATTAATGGCGTCATGGCTTCTTCCTCCCTTGTCCCCGAGCTCTGCTCGTCTTCATGACCCCTGGCGCTGATGACCCACAAGTATAGGGGATCTATCATAGTCCTTTCGATAAGTAAGAGTGTCGAACCCAACGAGGAGCAGAAGGAAATGATAAGTGGTTTTCAGCAAGGTATTCTCTGCAAGTACTGTAATAAGTGGTAACAGATAGTTTTGTGATAAGATAATTTGTAACGAGCAACAAGTAACAAAAGTAAATAAAGTGGAGCAAGGTGGCCCAATCCTTTTTGTAGCAAAGGGCAAGCCTGGAAAAACTCTTATATAAGGAAAAGTGCTCCCGAGGACACATCGGAATATTGTCAAGCTAGTTTTCATCATGTTCATATGATTCGCGTTCGGTACTTTGATAATTTGACATGTGGGTGGACCGGTGCTTGGGTGCTGTTCTTACTTGAACAAGCATCCCACTTATGATTAACCTCTATTGCAAGCATCCGCAACTACAACAAAAGTATTAAGGTAAACCTAACCATAGCATGAAACATATGGATCCAAATCAGCCCCTTACGAAGCAACGCATAAACTAGGGTTTAAGCCTCTGTCACTCTAGCAACCCATCATCTACTTATTACTTCCCAATGCCTTCCTCTAGGCCCAAATAATGGTGAAGTGTTATGTAGTCGACGTTCACATAACACCACTAGAGGCTAGACAACATACATCTCATCAAAATATCGAACGAATACCAAATTCACACGACTACTAATAGCAAGATTTCTCCCTTGTCCTCAGGAACAAACGTAACTACTCACAAAGGATAATCAGAGGGGTAATAATATGCATAAAGGATCTGAACATATGATCTTCCACCAATTAAACCAACTAGCATAAACTACAAGGAGTAATTCACACTACTAGCAACCTACTAGCACCAATCCCGGACTTGGAGACAAGAATTGGATACAAGAGATGAACTAGGGTTTTGAGATGAGATGGTGCTGATGAAGATGTTGATGGAGATTGCCCTCTCCCGATGAGAGGAGCGTTGGTGATGACGATGGCGATGATTTCCCCCTCCAGGAGGGAAGTCTCCCCGCCAGAATAGCTCTGCCGGAGCCCTAGATTGGTTCCGCCAAGGTTCTGCCTTGTGGCGGCGGAGTTTCGTCCCGAAAGGTTGCTTCTGGTTTTTTCTCGACGAAAGACTTCATATAGCAGAAGATGGTCATCGGAGAGCCACCAGGGGGCCCACGAGGTAGGGGGGCGCGCCCTAGGGGGGCGCCCCCACCCTCGTGGATAGGGTGTGGGTCCCCTGGTCTTTATCTTTGGTGAGGATTTTTCATTATTTATTATAAGGTATTCCGTGGAGTTTCAGGACTTTTGGAGTTGTGCAGAATAGGTCTATAATATTTGCTCCTTTTCCAGCCCCGAATTCCACCTGCCGGCATTCTCCCTCCATATGTAAACCTTATAAAATAAGGGAGAATAGCCATAAGTATTGTGACATAATGTGAAATAACAGCCCATAATGCAATAAATATCGATATAAAAGCATGATGCAAAACGGACGTATCAGGCGCTCGTCCGCGTCTCCCCTCGTCGCCTTGCCGCCCCTCCCCGTGACCCTTGGCCGCGCATACCCGTCGCCGGAGCACTGACACGTAGCCGCGCATGTGCCACCTCACCCCCTCGCTGCCCCGGCTATATAAGCCCACCCCGAGGTGCCCCGACCTCACCAGCAGCCTCACCCCACTCCCAGACACCTCCCAGCTAGTCTCCCGAGCCCTCGAGCCCCTCCTCGCTGCAATAGGTCGCCGTGGCCGACGGACGGCCTCGGCTAAATTCGGCCGACCCGAGCCCTTCCCCACCTCTCTAGCCACCACCGTCGTCCTCCCCAACTCTCCTGGAGCCTTCCCAGCCCATTCCCCCGTCGCCAGAGCAACCGGGTCTGCGAGTCCGGCGATGCCCGAAGCACTCCTACACCGCGGCCATCGTTCCTCCCACGTCGATGCTCTCCGGCTTGGCCAGATACCTCAGGCGGGTGCGGCTCGTTGTCCTGGTCACTCCGGTGGCCGGAACGTCGCCGGAGATGGCCGGAGCAGCCCAGACGAGAGTCGGTGCCGGCGGCCTGCCTCTGCTTTGCGTGCTTCGTCGGGAGGAGAGGAAGAAGGAGATGGGAGGAAAGAGAAGACGTGGCGGGCCCCACACGTCATTGACCCAGCTGGCCGGCCCCGCCCCTACTGACGTGGTTAAGTGGAGACGTACTCCCTAGAGTACGCTTTCCATTAACCGAAAGTGTATTCTCTTCTTCTTCGGGCGTAAGTATGTTTCCTCTCTGGAAAGCGTATTTTCTCAAAACTGCCTCTGTCTTATCCACTCAGGGACCCGGCTGTGAATATTATTTTTACAGAAAAGTCCATGATCTTCTACACCTCATATCTACGCAACCGTAACTCCGATTTAGGTGATTCCAAAGCCCACATCTTCATCTCTTCGAGCCCGAACCTTTGGTACCATTTTCACTATGGTTTGACATACTGAAAATGACCATTTTGCCCTTGCCCCTAATCAGCCCCCTCCGAGAGCGAACCCTTTCCTGCGAATCTTTCTGCGGTTTCACCACACTTCTTCTCGGAGTCTTCTTCATCCGCAGGAAAGCCACAAACACCATTTGCATGATAGCCATGCATAAGAATTGGTTTTCAACTTGAATCTTTAATAACTATTTGATTGTTTTGCTACCACTGACAGTATTCTGGTTAAGCTTACGGATTCATGTTTACCGTCATGCTATGTTTTCTTGCACTCTATTATTATGTTCCTCATGCTAGTATTACTTTAATATTGGCAATGTTTGGTAGTTGTAAATGTTGGTGATGGTCTTCGGTGCATGACTATCGTCTGTTCTGAGTACCGCCGTTATGCATGTTCCTTTGCATCTAGTTGATTAAATACTTGCATGGTAGTTTTATCGGTATATTCTTGCATGATGTTATTGTTGATGCTAGTGGTCATGTTATGCTATGAGTAGTGTTATACCTGTGATATTCATGCTCGCCACTATGCCATGCTCAGTTGGATATGATTTATTATTCATATGGTTAATAGTTATGATGCACCCCATGCTTATGTTGATATCATGTTAAAGCATTGTAGTTGCATCCTGTTATTTTTGTCATGGTTTAGCATATTGCATTCAAATTTAACCGGATTAAATTGAACTTGAACAACTGTTGGCTGAGTCATGGTGCCACCATATCGATCTGACCAGTGCAACCACACTTACCCTATGGGAGGGTGCTAGCTGGGTCTATTGTCATGACTCTCATCGGTGCCACCCGCGAGGGAAGGTTATGCGCGGGCGCTACCTTGGCCAGATAGGACGACATAAGCCTTGTGTGCCCGTTGTTTTTGTAAGGATCGTTGTCCCCGTGTGGGACCATTTTGCCACGACGGTGGCCGTTGGTGGCTTTGGTAGGCACAGGGCCACCCAGGACTTAGCTCAAAGGGGAGTTGGTCGGAGTGGCCGGGAGAGTGTCATGGCAGTAGGCGGTTTTGTCGGAACACTTTGGTCCATCCAAATGGGAGTGCGAGGCCAGGGTTCCGTGGTGTGGGTACAATGTGCTAACCTCTGCATAGTGTGTGTTTAATCTATCGGTAGCCGTGCCCGCAGATAAGGGCCCAGTTCGTGTCAGCCACACTATAGGTCAACAGTAATAATAATAATAATAATAATAATAATAATAATAATAATAATAATAATAATAATAATAATAATAATTTGCTTAATAACAACCCCGGTTCGATGATGAAAGAAGTTGGTTGATATTTATTGTGATAACGAGAGGATTACTATGGTATCGTTGGTACCGAGTTGTGGATATTTTTTGTGTTATGCGAAAGTCAAGGGTAAAGGTCAAGCTCCTTGTGATCATAAATGATCACTACTGTATTGTTAATACCAAGCTTGATTGGATCCTGAGATGATTGTGTGATGTCCGTGATGGTAAGTGATGCATGTGATGGTTACGAGATAACCCGAGCAGAGTAAGTTGGTGCATGATAGTTCATCATGTTGCATGCTAGTCTCATCATGTTCATATGTTCATGCCATTGTTCGTATTGTACTAGCTGTATCATCTTGTTCATGCTATGATTGATCTGATAGTACCATGTTAAACATTGTTAACCTGTAATTGCCATGCTATTGTTTGTCATGATTGCTTTGGTTGCCGTGAGCTTGCAAGTACATTCAATGTACTGACCTGGCATGCCATGCCAGTTTGCAGGTCATGCTAGATATGATTGCTTGTTTGTAGTGGATTCCTTGTTTGCGAGCTAGGATAAGCATTCCAGCCAGAGTCCCCGCGGAGTGGAGTTCATCGCCGCCGTCATTGTTCCGCTGCCAGTAGTCATTCCGCTGTGTCGAGTTGTTCTGCTGCTTGCATAGAGCAAACGTGGAAGACGTAGTGTCACCGTGCTGATGTAATCCCCTTGTACCCAATATAGCTTGCAATAAAGATCTGGTTTGTTCTATGCTAAGTAGTGCCGTATACCAGAAGACTTCACCTCTATCTCTGGGCTGGAATACGGGGTGTTCCAGTTTTTGTGAGCCGGGGTGCCATGGGCTTCGTATCAGAGAAGGTCTGGCTGTAGGATGCCCTAGCCCGCGCGAAAGTTAGAAATGGTAGTATAGACCCAAATTGATTTCTTGCACTTGATTGTTGTATTTGTTTGTTTCATCGCATGCATATAGATTATTATTTAGTCACTAACGGTTAATCTTGTGAGTGTAGGTGGCATCGGTTTCGATCCACTACCTGCACCCTCCTTCTTATCATGCCTGCTTTTCGGTGTTTGCCGTCATCTCTGTCCCAGCAGAGTGATGCCCTGGTACCACGTGTTCCAGACACCATTTGCCGGAGTTATGCTCAGGTATCACATCGATATCTTTCCGCCACTCACCCATATTATTTCGGTGATAGACTTGTCTCTATCCCAAATCATGCCATCCATCTCGTCCCTTCGGCAACTCTTACTGATATTTGTTATCGAAAAAGGTCAATGCCATCAAGTCTTACTGTTCCTCCACTGTACTTCCCTGTCATTCCATTCATTGAACGTGTACAGTTCCTTTCGTACGCTTGATGATGATGTGGTCATGACCTTTGTGTTCAACCCCATGATCCCCAAGACCGCCCTCGCCTCCATATCCATCCAGTTGCAACTGGTGTTCAACCAGCGCTTGATGTAGCCTTGGTTATGCCAACTCTTTCCACACACAGATTTACTTCCGTGCAGACCGCCATAGCATAATAGACCGCAATACCGGAGTTTCCGCGAGATTTGTGTGCTTAGGTGTGCATGCATATTATTGTGTGAGTAGCAGTAATATGTGATGTTGCTTGATTATTTATATTATTGGTATGCTTGTGTGTTTGTTTTGTTGTTTCATCGTTTCTTTTGCTTCTTTCTTTGGGCCTTCGGTGTGGCATTATTTTCCCCTCATTAAAGTTGCTTGTCAACCAACACTGGACCTGAAGAATCAGTAAGGAATTCAAATATTTGGAAGCTCAGCCAAACAGAATGGAATTATCAGCAGGCTGCAGAGAAATTGGAATATCTCGTCTGAATGCAAAAAGGAATACCGGATGGACAATCAGTATCATGTTTGCCTCAGGGTGCACTCTTCATGACAGAAATGATCAAATCAGCAAGAAGATAAGATATGTGCAAGACCAACAGAATAATCTCAGTCAAAGAAAGGAGGATGGTCCAGCAATTCCTGTTGCATGCAAGTAATCAACAGCAGAAAATATTAAGATGGTACGCATATGTGGTAATCGGTCCGCATATCACAATGAGAAGCTTCTGTAGAACGGAACCCAATCTTCCTCAGCAAGATACTCTCGATGGTTTTCAGCATAAGCCATCCAATCGTCCTTAGTATGGCACTGGTGCAAGATAGTACATCATGAAATGACAGCAGATGGCAGAATCAGATCCGCAACAGTTGGTCAGAAGCAAGCATCAGTCAGAACACAAGTCTGCCTCGGGAATCAGATTCTCAGATATATGTGAAGGAAGCCAAATATACACCTCAGTGTGACAAGGGATTATGAAGATTGACGACAACGCTGAGCTCTGTACAAGTATCGGTGAACCTGGAATATGATCCTGATGAGCCCTTGTCTTCGTTTCTCGGGTAATGGCACCATGCCTGTGTTCTGAGCTTTTTTGGCCATGCGGGGTGGATGCAGATTTTTATTTCTCTATTCAACAACTGTCACGAGTTCTGAGCTATTTTCCGGCCGTCTCGTGCAACTGTTTAGTTTCTTTTTTTGAGAGTGGCCCTATGCTTTTAGCTACTTTTCGGCTATCTTAGGGAGCTGCCACTTTCTTCTTATCAACACGGTCTGATGCTCCGAGATGCTTTTCGACCGTCCTGAGTCGTTGTTGAGCTATTTCAGTGATGTCCCAGATCTGAGTTGTAAAGACCATTCTGGTGGCTACTGATCTATTTGCCGATTTCTTGCATGGGTTTGGATGATCATTTTTCTACGGTCAAAACTTGAGAGGTGATAAATAGGCAATTTGAATAATGCTACCATGTCAGGGAATGAGGATAAGAGTACGCATGTCAGAATATTGCACATGACAGAAGATATGGTCACACAAAGAAACAATATGACCCCGCTCCTTCACCCAAGGATCTAGGCAAAGAAAGCAGAATGAAGGAGCAGGGCTAATAATTTTTGCATGACCCACATGGTGTAGATACCCCGGACAGTCTACGTCAGTATGAATCACCATGGATATTCAGCTAAAGGGTCTGCTCGGTTTTGGATGGTGAATAACAGTCTGGAAGCATGTGCCCTCACTTATGTGAAGCATCAATGGATAGCCTGTCATGGACAAAATTCTTTCACAAGATTCACCATCAGTCAAGTCTGCGGATACTATCATATAAGGCCATACCCCTTTATGATGTTCAGGATAGGCGATAGTCAAATATTTGGAATGAATATGAGACTCAAGACGGTGGAACCAGTCAATAATGTTAAGAAATTCCCGTGATAAGCCAGAATCTGTCAGGAAAAGCGGTTATGCCGCAACTCACTGTTTGGAAACCGAAGGCCGAAATTTAGTGGAGGAACCGAATGCAAGGAGTCAGAGCTTGGGTGTTAATCAAGAAAATCTGATCACCAGTTCATGGACAGTTGTCAGTACAAACACAACAATCGGAAATCACCCTTAGATTTGTGAGACAGACATATATTTCAGTCATGGCAATCTCAGGTAAGTCAGCGGATATGAACAGAAATGGAGCCAGTATAAGAAGAAAAATGTGAGATAAGCTCTGTCAGGATATGGATACAGTAAAGCAAACCACCCAGAGCCAGTCAGATGAGTCAGACGAAGAATTTAATGGGAACAATCAACAAAGGAAAAAGGATACCCGAGTTGGAAACAGTTTCCTTAAGTCAGTATATTCATACTTGTTCCTTGAGCAACCAAATCTCGAGGACGAGATTTCTTTAAGGGTGGAAGGTTTATCACATCCTGATTTTTGGCCCTTTCATATTCATTTGTTTTTCCGAATTTTTGCTTGAGTTTTCTTTCTCCGTGGCTTTGTGGTCTGGAAACTGAAGAAGATGACTTCTTCTTTGCTTCTAGAGTGGCTTTTCAACCTGAAATCCTTCCCTAGACCTTTACATTTTCTTCCTAGCCCAAATCCCAATATTCTTTTTATTGGGGATATTCCTTTTCTATTAAAGGAATAACCCTAATTGCCCTAGGTTGTGAAGCAACCTATATTTCCATGACTCCTAAAATTCCCAAATAATTCCCATAAATTGTTTGGGTCATATGTTCCTCAAATATGGCAAATTATTTCATTTGCCATGTTTATCATCATGCTCAAATAATTCATTTCCTATTATGCCCTAAATGGCACATTGTGAAGCAAGTGCTATTTTCCTTTTACCAATTGACCTCAAACTTCTTGGACACCTTTTCATATCCAAATAATTGGCCTGTGCCAATATGCAACTTTATTTTCTTAGCTAAGCTTCCTCAATGATTTTGCAAAGTTCTTGTCTGAGGGAAGCCTTTCGGAAGGAAGTGCGAGCTAGGGTTATCCAAATAAGTTGAAATTTTGCACACTCCTTCATGTGCTCATATAATTTGCCTCCTCCAATTTTCAACCCTATCCTATGATCTATGTGAGCACAGGACCAAATCTTTATTTCTGGTAATATTTTCTGGTTATGAAGCAAGTCTAATTTTTAATGCTTCATTAATTTTAATAAATTACCAGATCATGCTCCTACCCATATAACATCCCTGCACCAAATTTGGGGTCATTTGCTTAAAACATTTAATCACCAAAATTATTTCTAGTTTTTGTCCAGAGGAGATGTTTGTGAAGCAAGTACTAGTTTGGCATGTCCATTTGGTATGAAACTTTTTGAGCATATTCATATGGACAAATAACCATGCCTTGCCAAATTTCAGCTCAACTTGACACTCCATGTGAGTGCACCTTCCTGATCAAGTTTCTGGACAAGATTTAGCAGTTGTTAAGCAAGTACATTAAATATTGGTCCATTTCCATCCAAAACTCACAGGATCGTAGTCCTTCCTATCCTAAACACCCCAGACAACTCCATTTGACCCAATCCAGTTCCCGTTGATCACCAGCGCTCCTCCAAAACTGATACAACAAACTTCTGATGATCCCTCATTCATCTCCTTGGCTCCTTTTGTCGATCCATCAACTCCCTCGGCCTCTATTATGCAGGGACTAGTCACTAGACAACTTGCTGCAACCTCTTGCGTCCCCTCCTTGCCGGTCACAGTGGTGACCTCGTCATTTGCACGCGCTCTGGTAGCAATGGTCATGTCCAGAGTGTCATTTTGCTTTGGGCCCCTCCTCCTCTCGTCGTCTTCGCGCGCGTGAGCATGTCTTATAGCTAGCACACGTTGTCGCCGTCCCTCTGGAGCGCTTCCCCCTCCGTTTGCTTCCCCGGCGACTGTCCCCGTCGAGAAACATAGCGCGTCCACGGGCGCACAGTGCCGACAAGGCATTAATGGCCCTGTGGTTTCTTCTTCCCTTGTCCCCGAGCTCCGCTCGTCTCCGTGACCCCTGGAGCTCGTCCGCGTCTCCCCTCGTCGTCTTGCCGCCCCTTCCTGTGACCCTTGGTCCCGCGTGCTCATCGCCGGAGCGCGGACACGTAGCCGCGCGCGTGCCACCTCACTCCCTCGCTGCCCCGGCTATATAAGCCCACCCCGAGGTGCCCCGACCTCACCAACAGCCTCACCCCACTCCTAGACCCCTCCCTAGCTAGTCTCCTGAGCCCCGGAGCCCCTCCTCGCCGCAGTAGGTCGCCGTGGCCACCGCACGGCCTCGGCTAAATTCGGTCGACCCGGGTCCTTCCCCTCCTCTCTAGCCACCACCGTCGTCATCCCCAACTCTACTGGAGCCTCCCCATCCCATTCCCGCGTCACCAGAGCAACTTCGTCCGCGAGTCCAGCGATGCCCGAAGCACTCCTCCGCCGCGGCCATCGTTCCACCCGCGTCGCTGCTCTCCGGCTTGGCCAGACCCCTCAGGCGGGTGCGGCTCATCGTCCTGGTCACTCCGATGGTCGGAGCATCACCGGAGCAGCCCAGACGAGCGTCGGCGCCGGCGGCCTACCTCTACTTTGCGTCCGTCGTTGAGAGGAGAGGAACAAGGAGATGGGAGGAAAGAGAAGACGCAGTGGGTGAGGGAGTCCTGGACTAAGGGGTCCTCGGGCGTCCGGCCTGTTATCTATGGGCCGGACTGATGGGCTGTGAAGATACGAAGACCGAAGACTACACCCGTGTCCGGATAGGACTCTCCTAGGCGTGGAAGGCAAGCTTGGCGAACAACTATGAAGATTCTGTATTATGTAACCGACTCTATGTAACCCTAGATCCCCCCGGTGTCTATATAAATCGGAGGATTTAGTCCGGAGGGGGATACTCAATACCATAGTCATACATGGTAGACTTCTAGGGTTTATCTATTACGATCTCGTGGTAGATCAACTCTTGTAACACTCATATTCATCTATATCAATCAAGTAGGACGTGGGGTATTACCTCCATAGAGAGGGCCCGAACCTGGGTAAACATCGTGTCCCCTGTCTCCTGTTACCATCAACCTTAGAGGCACAGTTCAGGACCCCCTACCCAAGATCCACCGGTTTTGACACCGACAGTGGGCCCCACACGTCATTGACCCAGCTGGCCGGCCCCGCCCCACTACCGTGGTTAAGTGGAGACGTACTCCCTAGAGTACGCTTTCCATTAACCGAAAGCGTATTCTCTTCTTCTTCAGGTGTAAGTATGGTTTCCTCTCTGGAAAGCGTATTTTCCCAAAACCGCCTCTGTCTTATCCACTCAGGGACCCGGCTGTGAATATTATTTTTACAGAAAAGTCCCTAATATTCTACACCTCATATCTCCGCAACCGTAACACCGATTTAGGTGATTCCAAAGCCCACGTCTTCATCTCTTCGAGCCCGAACTTTTGGTACCATTTTCACTATGGTTTGACATACTGAAAATGACCATTTTTCCTTGCCTCTAATCATCCCCCTCCGAGAGCGAACCCTTTCTGGCGAATCTTTCAGCGGGTTCACCGCACTTCTTCCCAAAGTCTTCTTCATCCCCAAGCAAGCCACAACCACCATTTGCATGATAGCCATGTAGAAGCATTGGTTTTCAACTTGAATCTTTAATAACTGTTTGATTGTTTTGCTACTGTTGATGGTATTCCGGTTATGGTTATGGATTGGTGTTTACCGTCATGCTATGTTTTCTTGCACTCTGCTATTATGTTCCTCATGCTAGTATTACTTTAATATTGGCAATGTTTGGTAGTACTACATGTTGGTGATGGTCTTCGGTGCATGACTATCGTCTGTTCCGAGTACCGCCGTTAGGCATGTTCCTTTGCATCTAGTTGATTAAATACTTGCATGGTAGTTTTATCGATATATTCTTGCATGATGTTATTGTTGATGCTAGTGGTCATGTTATGCTATGAGTAGTGTTATACTTGTGATATTCATGCTCGCCATTATGCCATGCTCAGTTGGATATGATTTATTGTTGATATGGTTAATAGTTATGATGCACCCCATGCTTATGTTGATATTATGTTCACGCATTGTAGTTGCATTCTGTTATTTTTGTCATGGCTCAGCATATTGCATTCAAGTTTAACTGGATTAAATTGAACTTGAACAACTGTTGGCTGAGTCATGGTGCCACCATATCGATCTGACCAGTGCAACCACGCTTACCCTATGGGAGGGTCCTAGTTGGGTCAATTATCATGCCTCTCACCGGTGCCTCCCGCGAGGGAAGGTTATGCGCGGGTGCTACCTTGGCCAGGTAGGACGGCATAAGCCTTGTGTGCCCGTTGTTTTTGTAAGGATCCTTGTCCCCATGTGGGACCGTTTTGCCATGACGGTGGCCGTTGGTGCCTTTGGTAGGCACGGGGCCACCCAGGACTTAGCCCAAAGGGGAGCTGGTCGGAATGGCCGGGAGAGTGTCATGGCAGTAGGACAGTTTTGTCAGAACACTTTGGTCCACCCGAATGGGAGTGCGAGGCTAGGGTTCCGTGGTGTGGGTACAGTGTGCTAACCTCTGCAGAGTGTGTGTTTAATCTATCGATAGCCGTGCCCGCAGATAAGGGCCTAGTTCGTGTCGGTCACATTATGGGTCAATAGTAATAATAATAATTTGCTTAATACCAACCCGGTTCGATGATGAAAGAAGTTGGTTTATCTTTATTGTGATCACGAGAGGATCACTGAGGTATCCTGGATACCGAGTTGTGGATATTTGTTGTGTTATGCGAAAGTCAAGGGTAAAGGTCAAGCTCCTTGTGATCATAAATGATCACTCTGGTATTGTTAATACCAAGCTTGATTGGATCCTGAGATGATCATGTGATGTCCGTGATGGTAAGCGATGCATGTAATGGTTACGAGATAACCCGAGCAGAGTAATTTGGTGCATGATAGTTCATCATGTTGCCTGCTAGTCTCATCATGTTCATATGTTCATGCCATTGTTCGTATTGTACTAGCTGTATCATCTTTTCCATGCTATGATTGATCTGATAGTACCAAGTTAAACCTTTTAACCTGAAATTGTCATGCTATTGTTTGTCTTCATTGCTTTGGTTGCTGTGAGCTTGCAAGTACATTCAATGTACTGACCTGGCGTGTCATGCCAGTTTGCAGGTCATGACGGATATGATTGCTTGTTTGCCGTGGATTCCTTGCTTGTGAGATAGGATAAGCATTCCAGACAGAGTCCCTGTAGAGTGGAGTTCATCACCGTCGTCATTGTTCCGTTGCCAGTAGTCATTCCGCTGCGTCGAGTTGTTCTGCTGCTTGCATAGAGAAACCATGGAAGGCGTAGTGTCGCCCTGCCGATGTAATCCCCTTGTACCCAATATAGCTTGCAATAAAGAGCTGGTTTGTTCTATGCTAAGCAGTGCCGTATTCCAGAAGACTTCTCCTCGATCTTTGGGCTGGAATACAGGGTGTTCCAGTTTCGCTGAGCCGGGGTGCCACAAGACCCAACCCAAGAATCGCCGAAGATGGTTAGAAGAAATTTTTGGGGGAAGAAGTGGAAGGATGAGAAGGCAAAGTGAGAAGGTGTGGTGGCCAAGCTGACAGATAGGTTTGAGGATATCTTGGTGAAGAAGGAGGAGGAATGCATGAGGTACTCGGACATCAATGAGGAGAAGAAGGCGGAGAGGTTCAAACTATTGATGGAGGTGACGGACAAGAAGCTCAAGATTGAAGAGAGGAGGGCCATGATCGAAGAGAGGAAGGCTGCGCTAGATGAAAAGAGGGTGAAGATTGCCGCCAATGCGGAGGACGCCAAGATGTTGACCTTGAATGTCGACTCTTTGGATGCCGACAAGAACGATCATGCAATCCTCCGCTACTAGATGTTGCAGCGGCTGAAAGATGAGTTTGTCGCGGCGGACTATGAGGACACGACTAAGCCGAACATGGACGCGGACGTGGAGGATGCCTATGCGGCGGCGATTACACCTCCTTGATCAGGGAGCATTGAAGGAAATACGCCCTAGAGGCAATAATAAAGTTTTTATTTATATTTCCTTATATCATGATAAATGTTTATTATTCATGCTAGAATTGTCTTAACCGGAAACTTAGTACATGTGTGAATACATAGACAAAACAGAGTGTCCGTAGTATGCCTCTACTTGACTAGCTCGTTAATCAAAGATGGTTAAGTTTCCTGACCATAGACATGTGTTGTCATTTGATGAATGGGATCACATCATTAGAGATTGATGTGATGGACAAGACCATCCGTTAGCTTAGCATAAATGATCGTTTAGTTTTATTGCTATTGCTTTCATCATGACTTATACATGTGCCTCTAACTATGAGATTATGCAACTCCCGAATACCGGAGGAACACCTTATGTGCTATCAAACGTCACAACATAACTGGGTGATTATAAAGATGCTCTACAGGTGTCTCCGATGGTGTTTGTTGAGTTGGCATTGGTCGAGATTAGGATTTGTCACTCCGATTGTCGGAGAGGTATGTCTGGGCCCTCTTGGTAATGCACATCACTATAAGTCTTGCAAGCAATGTGAGTAATGAGTTAGTTGTGGGATGTTGCATTACGAAAGGAGTAAAGAGACTTGCTAGTAATGAGATTGAACTAGGTATGATGATACCGACGATCGAATCTCGGGCAAGTAACATACCGAAGACAATGGGAACAACGTACGTTGTTATGCGGTTTGACCGATAAAGATCTTCATAGAATATGTAGGAGCCAATATGAGCATCCAAGTTCTGTTATTGGTTATTGACCGGAGATGTGTCTCGGTCATGTCTACATAGTTCTCGAACCCGTAGGGTCCGCACGCTTAACGTTCGATGACGATTTGTATTATGAGTTATGTGATATGATGTACCGAAGGTTGTTCGGAGTCCCGGATGAGATCATGAGCATGGTGAGGAGTATCGAAATGGTCGACAGGTAAAGATCGATATATTTGAAGGCTATATTCGGACATCGGAAAGGTTCCCAGTGATTCGGGTATTTTTTGGAGTACCGGAGAGTTACGGGAATTCACCGGGGGAAGAAGTGGGCCTTAATGGATGAGGGAGTCCTGGATTAGGGGGTCCTCGGACAGCCGGACTATATACTTTGGCCGGACTATTTGACTATGAAGATACAAGATTGAAAACTTCGTCCCGTGTCCGGATGGGACTCTCCTTTGCGTGGAAGGCAAGCTTGACGATTCAGATATGTAGATCTCCTCCCTTGTAACCGACTCTGTGTAACCCTAGCCCCTTCGATGTCTATATAAACCGGAGGGTTTTAGTCTGTAGGACAACAACAATCATACCATACAGTAGCTTCTACTGTTTAGCCTCTCCGATCTCATGGTATATCAACTCTTGTAATACTCATATCATCAAGATCAACCAAGCAGGAAGTAGGGTATTACCTCCATCGCGAGGGCCCGAACCTGGGTAAACATTGTGTCCCCCGCCTCCTGTTACCATCCGCCTTAGACGCACAGTTCGGGACCCCCTACCCGAGATCCGCCGGTTTTGACACCGACATTGGTGCTTTCATTGAGAGTTCCACTGTGCCGTCACAATCAAGGCTTGATGGCTCCTTCAATCATCGACAACGATGCGATTCAGGGTGAGGTTTTCCTCGCCGGATAGATCTTTGTATTTGGTGGCTTTGTACTGTGGGCCAACTCGCTTGGCCATCTGGAGCAGATCGAGAGCTACGCCCCTGGCCATCAGGTCAGGTTTGGAAGCTTGAATTATACCACTGACATCCACGGAGACTTGATCTTCGACGGATTCGAACCCATGTCAGGTACGCCGCACAGTCACGATGAGCATGATTTAGCTCTGCCATCGGACAATGTTCGGGAGATCACACCTGTAACTACCCCGTCCCCCAAACCAGAACAGATCACGCCGTCCGAGGATGGGTGGATGGACCCCGCCACGGAGGCCGCACACTCAGCGGCGATAGAGCCAAATGCTAACTTCACCCCCTATGACACTTGTGTTGCCGGACACTCGGATTCGTCCCCGGTCCTAGACTCCGAACTGCTCGTGTCCGCGCCCATCCAATCTAATTTGGCACCGATCATGGAGTTCACCTCCACGGATATCTTTCAGCGCTCGCCCCTAGGCGATGTGCTAAACTCATTACGGTCTCTCTCCTTGTCAGGAGACCCTTGGCCAAACTATGTCTGGCTCAAGTGGGAAGCGGACGGCGAAGAAATTCGTTCCCCACCCACCACCCACTTAGTAGCCACTGTCGACGACCTAACTGACATGCTCGACTTCCACTCTGAAGACATCGATGGTATGGATGACGATGCGGGAGACGAACAGGAACCACCGCCCACAGGGCGCTGGACTGCCACCTCATCTTATGATATATACATGGTGGACACCCCCAAAGAAAGCGATGGCAATAAGGCAACAGAGGATAATCCCGCCGAGAAGCAATCCAATAACCGGCGTCATCGGTGCCGCTCTAAGCCCCGCCATAGCAAAAGTAGTGATACCGCCACAGGAGACAATAACGCTGCAAATAGTGCCAAAGACGAAGACAATCCCCTCCAGTCAGGCTTCGAGTAGGAGGATGGGCAAGCCATCCCTAAGGAACAGGCAGCAGACGGAGAATCAGAGGATGACAATTACATGCCTCTCTTCGAAGACGAAGTGAGCCTCGGCGACGAAGAATTTATCGTGCCTGAGGATCCTGTTGAACAGGAGCGCTTCAAGCGCCGGCTTATTGCCACGGCAAAAAGCCTGAAGAAAAAGCAACAATACCTTCAAGCTGAGCAAGATCTGCTAGCGGATAGATGGACTGAGCAAGATCTCCTGGCAGCCGAGGAATACGAACTCGAGCGCCCAATCAAAAGTTTCCCAAAGCGCAGGTTGCTACCCCAACTTGAAGAGGAAGCATTAAAGCCTGCGCTCCCTGCGTATGATGCGGCAGACCGGCCACCTCATGTCCGGGATAAAATGGCATATAAGCCCGAAGTCCAGCCCGCACCCCGTCGCCAGTCAAACAAGAACAGCAAGGCCTGGGGTAACACGCAGGACCTGTGAGACGTATTGGAAAACAAAGCAGGACACAAAAGATCGATCTTTGGATCACGAGGGCACGCCCCAACACATGACGACGACCGTCATGCCGGATATACCAAAAGCAAATCCGGCCGGACCGAACACAGCAGACAAGACTCGTACGAACTGCGTCGTGACATAGCCCGGCCCAGAGGCGCCGCACACCCCCTATGCTTCACTGATGAAGTAATGGATCATGAATTCCCAAAAGGGTTTAAACCCGTGAACATTGAATCATACGATGGAACCACTGACCCCGCGGTATGGATAGAGGATTTCTTCCTCCACATTCACATGGCCCACGGGAATGATCTACATGCCATCAAGTACCTCCCGTTAAAACTCAAGGGACCAGCTCGGCATTGTCTAAATAGCTTGCCAGCAAACTCCATCGGAAGTTGGGAGAACCTGACAAACGCATTCCTGGACAACTTCTAGGGCACTTATGTGCGACCACCGGATGCTGATGATTTAAGTCACATAACACAACAGCCTGGAGAGTCAGCCAGGAAATCTTGGACTCGGTTCCTAACCAAAAACAACCAAATTGTGGCCTATCCGGATGCCAAAGCCCTAGAGGACTTTAAACATAACATCCGTGATGAGTGGCTCGCCAGACATCTCGGCTAAGAGAAGCCAAAGTCCATGGCTGCCCTCACAACACTCATGACCCGCTTCTGCGCGGGCGAGGATAGCTGGTTGGCCCGTAGCAACAACACAGCAAGAAACCCTAGCACAACAGAGGCCAGAGACAGCAACGACAAGCCACGTTGCAACAGATACAAGCGCCGCAGCAACGACGATAACGCAGAAGACACGACAGTCAATGCCGGATTTAGTGGCTTTAAGTCCGGTCAGCGGAAAAAGCCGTTCAAAAGAAACAATCTGGGCCCGTCCAGTTTGGACCGCATACTCGACCGCTCGTGTCAAATTCACGGCACCCCCGATAAGCCAGCCAACCACACCAACAGAGAATGCTGGATGTTCAAACAGGCCGGCAAGTTGAATGTTGAAAGCAAGGAAAAGGGGCTACATAGCAACGACGAGGAGGAGCCCCGGCCGCCGAACACAGGTGGATGGAAGAAATTTCCTCCCCAAGTGAATAAGGTGAACATGATATACTCAACCCATATCCCCAAGCAGGAACGGAAGCGTGCACTCAGGGATGTCTACGCGATGGAGCCAGTCGCCCCAAAGTTCAACCCATGGTCTTCTTGTCCGATCACTTTTGATCGTTGGGACCACCACACTAGTATCCGTCATGGCGGTTCTGCCGCATTGGTCCTTGATCCTATCATTGACGGATTCCACCTCACTCGAGTCCTTATGGACGGTGGCAGCAGCCTGAACCTACTTTATCAGGATACAATGCACAAAATGGGTATAGACCCCTTGAGGATCAAACCCACAAAAACCACCTTCAAAGGTGTCATACCAGGTGTAGAGGCCTGTTGCACGGGCTCAATCACACTGGAAGTGGTCTTCGGATCTCCGGATAACTTCTGAAGCGAAGAGTTATTCTTCGATATTGTCCCCTTCCGTAGTGGCTATCACGCACTACTCGGACGAATCGCATTCGCTAGATTCAATGCGGTACTGCATTATGCATACCTCAAGCTCAAAATGCCAGGACCTCGCTGGGTTATAACAGTCAACGGAAACACAGAACGCTCGCTCCGCACGGAAGAGCACACTACGACCCTTGTAGCAGAAGTGCAAAGCAGCCTTTTGAGGCAAACCGCCAACTCGGTGACAAGGTCCAGAGACACATTCAAGCGAGTCCGGAATAACCTGCAACAGAATCACCAGTCGTGTTTAGAGCTCGCCTAGCAATTCGGCTCTGTCCTAGTCCCCGCAAGCAACGAAATTTGCGCCGCGCGTACATAACTACGCACTAAAGATACCATGGGTATAGGCAGAGGCACGGCGATGGCACGTCCCACAATGCGGTTCAACCACCTCAAGACCAGTATATCTTTATCATTTTCTTCCTTTGAGGACCCTATTCTCTGGAGGCCCTCTCCGATAGCTAGATAATCAGACCCATCACGGGAGGGAAGCATTAAGGGAGCAAGAAGCTTTGATGTACAAGGGAATACCCAGGTGGTCTCTCATACCGATCGTTATACCTGTTTTACATACCCGCACGCAGCTCGCCCTTGGATCGGACATGTTAGATAATCCTATTTTTGCTTATTGTACTACTTATACACATACGCTTTGACGTATCCTATAAATAACAATGCACATCGTCAGCTTATTATTACATTTCTTCATCTTCTTATTTTTTCCTTGTTTGTCTATTCAAGACAAGTTGCTCCCGTACATCCTGGTACGTTCAGTACGCCAGGGGCTTCAGTGTACCCATAACACGGCAAGAAAAGTCCGAACACTTTCGACAGTGCGGCACCCCGAACTTATAGCATTATATGCATCAGCTCTGAATCATGTCTTGGGTCAATTGTTGGGTTTTCCCAGCTCCCATGTTTTGGTGCCTTATGTTCCGCTATATCGGCTAAGGTAGCACTGGGAGAACTACTGCGATTGTGTCCCGGTTTGTCGGTGTACTAGAGTAGGGGTACCCTAGTATCCCGAACTTGTGCACGGGCAGTCGCAGCATCCCGCGGCAAGGCTTGCCGGGTGACCGCCAAGGTCCTCCGTGGTTCCTTTGGAGCCATTCAAGCACAAAGTATCCAAGCCAAGGGGACAAGACCCCGGCAAGAGGAGCTTGCCGGGAAGGCCAACCAAGGCATCTCAAGGAACTTGCCGCGACGCGCCACGCGTCCCGGCAAGGCCCGGTGAGCGACAAGCTCCCGGACGCGACAAGACAACGACCGCGGCAAGCCACCACTCTGTGCCTACGCTCCAGCACATCCACCAACGTGTCGCTCTGGGACCCTTCCAGGCATACGTGGCGGGAGGATGTGCAGCCAGCGGTGCGCGGTGGCAAGCGACACTGACAAGATTGCCATTGTGGCGAGCGGTGGCGTCCCTGACGGTCCCTTTTGCACTATTTAGGCGACGCAGACGGGCATTTAATGCCCTGGTCCCCTGCCGTCAGGGTTAGGTATGATACACTGTAGCAGGTAGCTGTACCAACCGCAACACCTTTCCATTTTTACCCTTGTCTACGTTGCCACCTGTCGGTGACCCCTTGAGCATATAAAAGGAGGCCCATGCGCAACGTAGGAGGGAGGAAGAGAACACTCACGCTCGGTCTCGTTGGCTGCTGGAGAGTACTGTAGCACTCCGCGCTCCCGAGCAAGAACTCAATACAAACCACAAAGCAGGAGTAGGGTTTTACGCATCCGTGCGGCCCGAACCTGGGTAAACTGCTCGTGTGCTTCGCCTCGATCCGCTCTTCGTGCGACCCTCGCCCCCGCCGAACCGAAAGGGACTCGGTCCGCCGGTCCCATAGGTGCTCGTGGATTAGTCCCCCGACATCTTTGGCGCGCCAGGTAGGGGGGTCGAGGTTGTGTGAACCAGATCCGGCGTTCACACGAGCTAGATCTTCATCATCTTCATCGACATGCCGCCGAAGAAGAAGGCTTCGGAGGCGGCTGCTCCGTCTGCGCCGAACCCACCACCGCCGGAGCAAACGGCTGATGGGGCAGACGCCGGCGGAAGAACGGGCGTCGACGAGGGAGCTCGCGGTGCTGCCAGGTCCAAGGACAAGGCTGCGTTGCCCATCAGCGGCGTAGCCGGCTCCCACAACGACCGGGCGCACTCCAAGACCTCGGTGTCCGTACATGCACCGCGCCCATCTCAGGAGGCGCGGGACCGGCAGCATCATGGTACTCACGGTACCATGCGTTTGCTGGACCAAGATCGAGCTGGTGGATCTCAGAGTGCTCAAGACCAGCATGCACGCCAACATGCTGGCACGAGCGAGGCACGGTCGCCTGGACGGGATACTGCTCCTTCTAACATAGTTAGAAGTCCGAGCATATCCCGCTCTTTGCACCGTTCGCCACCGCCACCCGCCACTACAGCAGAAGCTTTGGCGCGAGCCCAACTGCTCCTGGACTACCCTCCAACGGCAGACAAGATGGACGACTGGAGGGCCACCATTCAGAGTCTCATCGGCTTCGCCAACGGCGACACTCAACGGCAGCCGAGCACGTCGCAACCGCTGCAAGTCAGCTAGGCACGAGCCGGTGGCGACAAGACCGGTGGGGGTGCAACCACTGTGCACTCTCCGCC
The DNA here is from genome assembly GCF_002162155.2 of Triticum dicoccoides. NCBI lineage: Eukaryota > Viridiplantae > Streptophyta > Magnoliopsida > Poales > Poaceae > Triticum > Triticum dicoccoides. Next base: position 543,321,794 of record NC_041388.1, read on the forward strand.
CCAAAGACCAAGATCGTCGAGGAAGCAAGCAAAGAGTGGCTGATGTACTTTGATGGTGCCTTTTCGTTGCAAGGCACTGGCGCTAGCGTGCTGCTTGTCGCACCCACCGGAGAGCACCTCAAGTACATAGTCCAGATGCACTTTCCCAAGGAGCAAGCAACAAACAATACTGCAGAGTATGAAGGCATGCTTGCCGGTCTCAGGATCGCGGCAGACCTTGGGATCAAGAAGCTCATTGTCAGGGGAGACTTGCAGCTTGTCGTCCGCCAAGTGAACAAGAGTTATCAGAGTCCGTTGATGGAAGCCTACGTCGACGAAGTGAGAAAGCTAGAAGAGCACTTTGACGGCCTACAGATGGAGCATGTTCCAAGAGCTCAGAACGCCATTGCCGATGGCCTATCAAAGTGCGCCGCACTTAAGTTACCTGTGGAACCAGGGATCTTTGTGCTCAAGCTGACTCAACCGTCTGTAACGCCATCAACTGGACAGAGCAAGAAGAGGAAGTTGATTTCTAGTGACTATTTTCCGGCAGAGCTTCCCGAAGCCGCCGCCAAGAAGGTCCTTAAGATCAACGCCAAGAGCGCTGAGGAGCAGTCTGCTCCGGCTAGGCCTAGGGTTTGTTCCGTTGAAGCAGAAGCTCCTGACAAGTTTTGCTCCGGCAAGCTTGCCGGGGAACATCAAGCTCCGGCAGAGCCGCAAGTTCTCGCCGTAGAAGCGGATGTTCCCGCAGCAGCAGATTTGCCTTTAGTCCTTATTGTCGAGCCACAAGCTCCAGCATGGACACAACAGATTGTCCATTTCCTTCAGACAGGAGAACTTCTCGAAGAACAAGAAGAAGCGGAAAGAGTAGCCCGGCAGTCAAGTATGTACCAGTTTGTCGACAACACACTGTACAGAAGAAGACTCAACGGTGTGAAATTGAAGTGTATTCACCGGGAAGACGGACAAAAGCTGTTGGCAGAGATACATGGAGGCATATGTGGTCACCACATTGGCGCAAGAGCACTTGCCGACAAAGCATTCCGGCAAGGTTTCTTTTGGCTGACAGCCCTCCAGGATGCAACTACACAAGTAACCAAGTGCGAAGCGTGCCAGTTCCATTCCAAGCAGATACACCAACCAGCTCAAGCTATCCAGACGATCCCTTTATCCTGGCCATTTTCGGTCTGGGGACTCGACATCCTCGGCCCCTTTCCCCGAGCAGTCGGGGGCTTTGAGTACTTGTACGTTGCAATCGACAAGTTCACAAAGTGGCCGGAAGTGGAAGCAGTGAGGAAGGTGACAACACAGTCAGCAGTCAAGTTCTTCAGGTCGATTGTTTGCCGCTTCGGGATCCCTAACAGGATAATCACCGACAATGGTACACAATTCGCGAGCCGCACCTTCATGTAGTATGTCCAAGATCTTGGCGCCAAGGTCTGCTTCGTTTCTGTTGCTCACCCGAGAAGCAACGGTCAAGCGGAGAGGGCAAATGCTGAAGTGCTGCGTGGGCTCAAGACCAGGACTTTCGACAGGCTGCACAAGTGCGGAAGAAACTGGATCGAGGAGCTGTCGATGGTTCTTTGGTCGATCAGGATGACGCCAAATCGAGCCACTGGCCAGACACCTTTCGCTCTAGTCTATGGAGCAGAGGCAGTTCTCCCCACGGAACTCGTATATGGGTCACCTCGAGTGCTCGCTTATGATGAGCTTGAGCAAGAGCAGCTGCGACAAGATGACGCGCTACTCCTTGAGGAAGACCGTCTTCAGGCTGTTGTACGAGCTGCTCGCTACCAGCAAGCTTTGCGCCGCTACCATAGCCGCAAAGTTAACGCCAGAAGTCTTGAGGAAGGCGACCTTGTTCTTCGGCGTGTTCAGTCCGCCAAGAATTCCAACAAGTTGACGCCGAAGTGGGAAGGCCCTTACCGGGTGAAACGAGTCACTAGGCCTGGCGTTGTCCGCCTTGAGACCGAAGATAGCATTCCGGTAAGCAATTCCTGGAACATTGAGCATCTTTGTAAGTTTTACCCGTAAGGCGCGGTTGCCGGAACCTGTCCAGGCAACCACCTTTTGTACAAGTCTTGCCGCTGTTGCATGTAATCCTTTGTACAAAGTCGGGCGCAGACCCCATGCATAAGTAAAGCTCATATGCTCCGCACATCTTGTCAATTTCGTGCTTTCTATTTTTTGCATATGTGATCTGACACTTTGTGCAGCACCTACTCCCCGGTAAGCAATAACGAGCCGTAAGGCTCCTTATCTTTATTTTCTCCTCTTTCTTTTTTCTCAAGGAAAGGAAGGTTCCCTCGCCCACAAGTTTGCCGGGGGGGGGAGGAGAAGATAATAGTATGGACCAGGCATCGTTCAAGAAAGTTTCGCCTCACCGGGAAGCAAGCAACAGAAAAGCTAAGTTGCCAAAGTTTGAGCAATCAGATTTTTTAAATTCTTAAGTTATCTCCCTTGAACGACCGCACTTTGTATGGAAAAACTGTGCGCAGAGGAACCAACTCGTAGCTAGTTGCGCCCTTACTTTGTTTCGAGTCCGCTCAACAACTTAAGTGAGTTGCGACTAGTTGCGATGAGGTTTCTTGTCGGTAGCGGCACCGCCAGCAGGCTGCTGACGTCCCGCACTCAGCGCTCGCGGCTAAGGTGCCTGCACCGGCAAGTTCCCTAAAAGCGTAGGGCAAAAACATACAAAGGGAGGAATCAAGTAAAGGTTATAACATTGCAATCATTACTCGGAATAGAGTTATATTACAAGGTAGCTTGTCGCGGATCTAACAGATTGTTCTCATAACATGACCAGCAGCGACAAGAAAAGAAGAAAACAGGCGGCCTAGTCTACGCGATCGCCCTCAATCCTCTTCATCCCGCTCACCTTGTCCACAATGGGTGCGACAAGGGTCTTGAGCGCCTCTAGATCAGCATCTGACGGCAGGGTCTTGAGGACGTTGGTGAGGTTGAGGCCCGGGTTGCGGAAGGCCACCTTCACCAACACCTTTTGAAGAGCTCCCGCGCAGATCTTGCGCAACTCATCGGCCAGCTGCTTTGGGATCTTCTCCTGGAGCCGCTGGAGGGCCGTCGCCATGCCTTTGAAGAACAAGGTGAGCTTGGCGCTGGGTTGGAGGTTCTCATCAGAGGGATACCCGAGATCCTCCACCCCTAGCTGCGCCAGCTCCCTGTCGATATCCGCGGCAGCTTTCACGAGACCCTCCGTCCAGTGCTCCACATTCTCCCTAAAAGCACTCTAGGCGGCGGCAGCACTCGCCAGCAGCGCCTTGTCGGCCTTGATCTCCTCCTTCAAGGCCACCTCCTGCTCCCTGGCGCCGTCCAGCGTCTTGGTCAAAATGGTTAGCTTCAACTCAAGATCTGCGTTGGAGTCCTTGGCGGCGCTAAGCTCTTCACCACTCGCCTTGAGATCGGCCTCCAGCTGCGCCACCTTCGTCTCCAGCTCCTTCTTGGCGGCCTCGGCAAATGCGGCAGCATCCTCTGCTTGCTTAAGGGCTCTTCCGGATTTTTGCTCACGCGCGGCAAGCTCCTCCTCGTAGCTGTCGAGATTAAATTTCCGCTGCACCAGCTCGCCCTCCTGCGTAGAAAGCTTCTCAGCGGCAAGCCGCTGTTGCTCTTCAACTTCGGCCTTCTCGAGGAAGAAGGCCTTCTGCTCTTCGGCGAGTTGCTCCCGCTCCTTTGCCAGGGACCGGAGAGCTTCCTGGTTGAGACCCCGGAGCTCCTCCGCATGCTTCTCGATGTCCGCTCCCGCCTTCGCGACAAGCGCCTCGCGGGATTCCAGCTTGGCTTGCCACGCGCGGTAGAGCGACAACAGCTTCCGCAGCAGCCGCTCCTCCTCAGGCTCGCCGCTGCTGCTGCTCGGCGCATCAACTAGCATCAGCCCAGCGTAGGCGAGCACCTCTCCATCAAAGCTCTCTCCCTCGACCGGCGCCCTGGAGCTTGACGCCCAGGGGAGGTTGATGAAGACGCCATCGCCGGCCTTCAAGTAGACGCCTGGCTGGGGCTCTTCGGAGCCTGGCGCTGCGGCAGCGACGGACGGGTCGACGGTCGACGTAGCGCCTGGCGCTCCTGCGGCATCAGGGCCGTTAGTGCGATCGCCAAACCCCTCGCCAGCTGCTGCGGCGGCAGCTTTGGCGGCCTCGTCGCCGGCGGGATCATCAGCGCCGGCTGCTTCTTCAGTGGCAGCAGCGTCGTCGGCAGCAACCTCGGTCTCCATCGGCTCCGCAGCAGATGGGTCTGATAGCCGGAAAAGTGAGAAAAGTCAAGCAAATACCCAAAAAGAAGAAGAACCCAAGGGAAGCTTTGAAGAGAAGATTACCTGTACTGGGTTCGGCAGTCGTAGTCTCCACCGCCGGGGGGACGCTGGTGCTGTCCCTTGCCGGAGAACTCGACTCTCCCTTGGCATTTCGGGGGCGGCCTCCGGGCGCTCCTGGTGGGGCTGCTCTACTCCTACACAAACCAACAGTCAGATGTCAGCAAAGAAAGAGTATCCATGCGCGCCTAACAGCGGAAAGCGAACCATATACTTACGCTGGGGGCTGCTCTGGAGAACAGTTGCCGGGTCTGGCAAGGTTGTCTCGGACGCACCCCCTGCTGTCGTGGTGGGTTCGTCCTCGATGACAATCACCGGGACCTTGGCTCTCTTCGCTGCTCTCTGGGCCAGAGTCCTAAAAAGGAATAAGTTCAGAGTAAAGCAAATGAGATACAAGACAAAACAGCAAGAATTGAAGAACTACAAGTACACCAAGAGAATCTTACTCTTCTTCTTCCTCGTCGGAGCAGAAAGCGGAGAAGTCGAAGTCCGGCTCACGTCCGGCGCGAGGAAGCGGAGGAGTAGTTTCCCTTGGCCGCTTGGCGGGAACAGTGGAGGTGGTCTGAGACGACCCCGCTCCGGCTGCCGCCGCGGCATGAGAAGTGGCAGGAGCAGAAGCGGTGGTCCGGGTGGACCCCGCTCCAGTTGCCGCAGCAGCACGAGGTGCTCCCGTGGCAACAGTGCTTGCCGCGGTGGAGCGTGTCGCGCGGCGCGGCGACTGTTGACTCGCCCGCCGCCCCGCTACGTCCCCGGCCTTGCGGAGACGCCTTCTTGGTCGGGATGGAGGCTCTGCTTGCGGCAAGCTGCCTAAAGATGAGGAGGAAGAGGAGTTGATCTCCAACGAGCCGCTCGTATCCTCGGCGGGCTCGCTCGACTAGACGTCATGCCCGGCAAGCTCTTTCTCGCCGACGAGCTCCTCTCGCTCGCCACGGCTTGCCGCCTCTGCTGCCTCTGCCTCCTCCACGGTGAATCCAAATTCGCCCGCGGCTGCGGCTGCCGCCGCCTCTTCCAGCCTAGTGGCGATGCGTGTCATCTCCGCATCGGTGGTGTCGCGGGTGAGGCTATTCTTTTCGTCGGAGCAGACCGACACTTCTACCAAGCCGTCAAAGAACTCCTGCACGACGTCGTCTGCAGGCTCTTGCCAAGTTGGGACAATTCCATGCGAATCGCACAGCGGCATCATTGCACGGATGCGGTCGAGCGCGGAGTTGTTGCACAGCGGAACGACACCCTTCGGCAACCTGAACACTTCGGGATGTTGAGGGTCGTACTTGAATAGCTCCTGGAGCATCGCGTTAAGCTCCAGAACAGTGAAGTTGAAGTTGAGGCCCGGACGCAGCCTCATGATATCCGCCGCATTCTTGAATTCCCAGGCGGGTCTCCTCCGTTCCTGCAGGGGGGCGATGCGGCGGTGAAGAAAATCTGCGCCAACAACGCCTACAGTGAGCCCGGCAAACCTGAGGCGTTGGATCCGGGTGACGGCAATCTTCAGCCTATCATCTTCCGAGGCCACGTCACTCCAATCGCTGCCGCGTGCTACTGGGGTTTGGCGCCGGGCGGTAAACGGCTGCGGGTTCTCCTCGACAATCCAGCACCAGTCTGCTCTCCATTGCTCCCACTTGCCGCGGAACTCTCCCTCCAGATAAGTGTCCTTCTTGCCGGCCCTCGAGATCCAGGCGATTCCGCTGGATAAAGGCTCTCCTCTCTCTACTCGGGGCATAAAGAAGTGGCGAAAAAGGGCTACATTGGGATAGACTCCGACAAAGTTTTCGCAGAGATGTGTGAAAACTGCCATGGTCAGAACAGCATTGGGGGAGAAGTCTAGGAGGCGGAACCCGTAGGTGTTCATAATATCGCAGAAAAACTCAGAGAAAGGCGGGCAGAGCCCGCAGTAGAAGAACAAGGCGAAGAAAGGATATCCATTTGGAGCCATTTTCCAAGCGGCGGCTGGAAGTACCTTCGTGCGCGGATGCGCTCGCGTCTCCGTCGACCAGAAGAGGTAGTAATTCTCCCTCAGCTCCCTCGCGGCGAGCTTGGGGGGGAAGATTGCCCGCTCCTTTCGCAGTGCCGCAAGCCGCTGCGCCTCGGTCGACTTCACAACCTTCCCTTTGTTGGCTCTCGGAGCCATGGCGGAAGTGGTGGAGGAGGTCGACGGCGTTGGTGGTGCTGGTGGCGATGGGGGGCGGGGTGCTGCTCTCTTTCAGCTTTGGGAAGACGAGGGAGCGGCAGAGGTTTCCGAGATTGGAGTAGCAACCGGCGAATGGGCGAACTACCCCTGTTTCCCATGCTTATAAAGAGGGAGGGGGCAGGTGTTCCGCCTTTCCAAATAAAGAAACCACCCACGACCTCTCCCACGACGCCGCATTCAACGCGTGCCGTTCGGGGAGAGCGCGGTCGATACGGGGAGAGATACGGTGTAACCCAGGCCGCGAGTGCCCGTGCCCTATTTTGGGCCTGGCCCAACAGCGCTCGGCACCGTGTATGGCCCAGGCCCAGGGGCTCCTGTCGGTGTACTAGAGTAGGGGTACCCTAGTATCCCGAACTTGTGCACGGGCAGTCGCAGCTTCCCGCGACAAGGCTTGCCGGGTGACCGCCAAGGTCCTTCGTGGTTCCTTTGGAGCCATTCAAGGACAAAGTATCCAAGCCAAGGGGACAAGACCCCGGCAAGAGGAGCTTGCCGGGAAGTCCAACCAAGGCATCTCAAGGAACTTGCGGCGACGCGCCACGCGTCCCGGCAAGGCCCGGTGAGCGACAAGCTCCCGGACGCAACAAGACAACGACCGCGGCAAGGCGCTTGCCGCGGCAAGCCATCACTCTGTGCCTGTGCTCCAGCACATCCACCAACGTGTCGCTCTGGGACCCTTCCAGGCGTATGTGGCGGGAGGCTGTGCAGCCAGCGGTGCGCGGTGGCAAGCAGCACTGACAAGATTGCCATCGTGGCGAGCGGTGGCGTCCCTGACGATCCCTTTTGCACTATTTAGGTGATGCAGACGGGCATTTAATGCCCTGGTCCCCTGCCGTCAGGGTTAGGTATGATATACTGTAGCAGGTAGCTGTACCAACCGCAACACCTTTCCATTTTTACCCTTGTCTACGTTGCCACCTGTCGGTGACCCCTTGAGCATATAAAAGGAGGCCCATGCGCAACGTAGGAGGGAGGAAGAGAACACTCACGCTCGGTCTCGGTGGCTGCTGGAGAGTACTGTAGCACTCCGCGCTCCCGAGCAAGAACTCAATACAAACCACAAAGCAGGAGTAGGGTTTTACACATCCGTGCGGCCCGAACCTAGGTAAACTGCTCGTGTGCTTCGCCTCGATCCGCTCTTCATGCGACCCTCGCCCCCGCCGAACCGAAAGGGACTCGGTCCGCCGGTCCCATAGGTGCTCGTGGATTAGTCCCCCGACATGGTTCTTCCGGACGAGCACGTCAGTAGAGAAAGTAGAAAACTGACTGTCATGATGCGGCGAGAGCTGGTCGCTGTTAGAGAGGTCCCAAATCCCTAAAGATATTTTCGCTTCAGGCGAGGAGTCGGCCTTGTACGATTTAGGCGTTCATAGTGCCCCAAGTTCGGCCTTCTGAATACAAGGGGCTTTGCCAAAATTTAAAATTGCAGACTTCTATGGCTAAGTGAGAGTGATAAAGCTTTATAGTCCAATTGCTTGGTTCGTTGCGCTGAACACCTCCTTCGAAGGACCCAAAACTGGGATAAAGAGTGATCAGATTTATCCTGAACACCTCAGTACTAGCTACATGGGGGTAGAAGCCGATGACTAGCCAACTCTCAAATTTTATAAACGGCCGCACAGAAGGTAATATTTTAAATCAACAAGCGTTATATAGCGCAGATGAACTCGTTTTCATATTATAGGATCACATGAGTACATTCATTCAAATATTATATCCTTAGAACATTCCTCCGCCGCAAGGCAGGCACCCTTCAGGACGCTGTCATAATACTTTTTGGGGCGGCGATGCTCCTTGCCCTCCAGCGGCCCCTCCTTCACCAGCTTCTCGGGGTCCATCTTCGCCCAGTGCAACTTCGCTCGGGAAAAAGCCCTGCGCGCACCCTCAATGCAGACTGACCGCTTTATGACTTCAAGCAGTGGGCAGGCATTCACAAGCCACCTCACCAGGCCGAAGTAGCTGCCAGGCAGGGGCTCACCAGGCCACATCCGGACTATGAGGCTCTTCATGGCCTGCTCGGCCGCCTTGTGGAGCTCGACCAATTGCTTCAACTGGTCGCTCAAGGGCATCGGATGTTTGGTCCCAGTATACTGAGACCAGAAGAACTTCTCCGACGAGCTCCCTTCCTCGGCCAGATAAAATTCCACGGCATCGGACACACTGCGGTGAAGATCTGCGAATGCTCCTCGAGAGCTCCGAACTCGGGTAAGTAAAAGGAAAGTTTCCTTCACATGCTTGCTTTGCATAATGAATTCCTTACCCGCCGCTATCTTCTGGACCGCCTGAAGCTCCTGGAGGGCCTTGTGGGCTTCGGCCTTGGCATTTTTTGCGTTCTCAAGGGCCTTCGCAATCTCAGACCCTTGCGTCTTAGAATCATGCTCCAAGGACTCGTATTTTTTGACGAAATCCTGGAGCTCTTGCTGCACCTCGCCAACTCGAGCATCTTGCTTCTCACGCTCGGTGCGCTCCTTGGCCGCTTTGTCTTCGGCCTCGGACAGCGCCTCCTTCAGGGCCACCACTTCGGTCGTGGCCCCTAGCAAAATTCATGATGATCCTGTGACTTAACAACCACATTCTTTTTTATTCCTTCTCAATATACGGACGGGTATTACTTACCTTTGTTCTCTTCGAGCTGCCTCTTGGTAATGCCGAGCTCTTTTTCAGACTGCTCAAGGTCCCGCTTCAGGGCGGAGACCTCCGCAGTACGAGCGGCAGCGGCCAGCAGCGAAGCCTGCTTATTCACATAAGACACATTCTGATTAGACTCCTATGATTATTATTTGATCCTCTGTTCGGCCTTTCTTTGTGAACGCCAAACAGAGCATCAGGGGCTACTGCCTATGCTATAACATTTTCTTATAAATTGATTACTTATCTCAAAGCCTGTTAGGAGGCTGGCGCAGGCTTCAGTCAGTCCGCTTTTAGCGGACAGAACTTTCTCTACCACCGCACTAATGACAGTGCGGTGCTCTTCAATGGAAGCACCGCGAAGCGCTTCCAGCAAGTTGTCCGGTGCCTGCTACATCTTGAGCTTGCGTTGGTTTTCCCTGAAGAGGAAGGGATGATGCAGCAGAGTAGCGTAAGTATTTCCCTCAGTTTTTGAGAACCAAGGTATCAATCCAGTAGGAGGCCATGCTCAAGTCCCTCGTACCTGCACAAAATGATAGCTACTCGCAACCAACGCGATTAGGGGTTGTCAATCCCTTCACAGTCACTTAGGAGAGTGAGATCTGATAGATATAATATTTTTGGTATAAAGATGCAAAATAAAAAGTAAAGGCAAAGTAAAAAGCAAAGCAAGATTAAAGTGATGGAGATTGATATGATGAGAATAGACCCGGGGGGCATAGGTTTCACTAGTGGCTTCTCTCAAGAGCATAAGTATTCTATGGTGGGTGAACAAATTACTGTTGAGGAATTGACAGAATTGAGCATGGTTATGAGAATATCTAGGCATGATCATGTATATAGGCATCACGTCCGTGACAAGTAGACCGAAACGATTCTGCATCTACTACTATTACTCCACTCATCGACCACTATCCAGCATCCATCTAGAGTATTAAGTTAAGAACAGAGTAACACCTTAAGAAAGATGACATGATGTAGATAGATAAATTCATGCAATATGAAATAAACCCCATCTTGTTATCCTCGATGGCAATGATACAATACGTGCCTTGCTGCCCCTTCTGTCACTGGGTAAGGACACCGCAAGATCGAACCCAAAGCTAAGCAATTCTCCCATGGCAAGAACTACCAATCTAGTTGGCCAAACCAAACGGATAATTCGAAGAGACTTGCAAAGATAACCAATCATACATAAAAGAATTCAGAGAAGATTCAAATATTATTCATAGATAGACTTGATCATAAACCCACAATTCATCGGTCTCAACAAACACACCGCAAAAAGAAGATTACATCGAATAGATCTCCACAAGAGAGGGCGAGAACTTTCTATTGAGATTCAAAGAGAGAGAAGAAGCCATCTAGCTACTAACTATGGACCCGAAGGTCTGAGGTAAACTACTCACACTTCATCAGAGAGGCTATGATGATCTAGAAGCCCTCCGTGATGACGGCCCTCTTCAGGTGGAGCTCCGGAACAGGCCCCAAGATGGGATCTCATGGATACAGAAAGTTGCGGCGGTGGAATTAGATTTTTGGCTCCTGTTCTGATCGTTTGGGGGTACGTGTGTATATATAGGAGGAAGAAGTATGTCGGAGGAGCAACGAGGGGCCCACGAGGCAGGGGGCGCGCCCCCTAGGGCGCGCCCCCCACCCTCGTGACCGCCTCTTTTGTTCCTTGGAGCAGGGTCCAAGTCTCCTGGATCACATTCGATGAGAAAATCACGTCCCCGAAGATTTTATTCCGCTTGGACTCCGTTTGATATTCCATTTCTTCGAAACACTGATATAGGCAAAAAAACAGCAATTCTGGGCTGGGCCTCCGGTTAATAGGTTAGTCCCAAAATAATAAAAAGTGGAAAATAAAGCCTAGTATAGTCCAAAACAGTAGATAATATAGCATGGAGCAATCAAAAATTATAGATACGTTGGAGACGTATCATGCATCTGCAAGCTTAATTCCTGCTCGTCCTCGAGTAGGTAAATGATAAAAAAATTTGATGCATAGTGCTACTTGGCATAATTTCAATGCAAATCTTCTTAATTGTGGTATGAATATTCAAATTAGAAAGATTCAAGACAAAAGTTTATATTGACATAAAAATAATAATACTTCAAGCATACTAACAAAGCAATTATGTCTTCTCAAAATAACATGGCCAAAGAAAGTTATCCCTACAAAATCATATAGTCTAGCTATGCTCTATCTTCACCACACAAAGTATTTAAATCATGCACAACCCCGATGACAAGCCAAGCAATTGTTTCATACTCTAAATTTTTCAAAACTTTTTCAATCTTCACGCAATACATGAGCATGAGCCATGGATATAGCACTATAGGTGGAATAGAATGGTGGTTGTGGAGAAGACAAAAAGGAGGGGAAGATAGTCTCACATCAACTAGGCGTATCAACGGGCTATGGAGATGCCCACCAATAGATATCAATGTGAGTGAGTAGGGATTGCCATGCAACGGATGCACTAGAGCTATAAATGTATTAAATCTCAACAAAAGAAACTAGTGGGTGTGCATCCAACTTGCTTGCTCACGAAGACCTAGGGCAATTTTGAGGAAGCCCATCATTGGAATATACAAGCCAAGTTCTATAATGTAAAAGTCCCACTAGTATATGAAAGTGACAACATATGAGACTCTCTATATGAAGAACATGGTGCTACTTCGAAGCACAATATATGAGACTCGCTATATCATGGTGCTATTTTGAAGCACAAGTGTGGAAAAAAGATAGTAGCATTGCCCCTTTTTATTTATTTTCTTTTTTTGGGCCTTCTTTTTTCTTTGGCCTTTCTCTCTTTTTTTATTGGGACAATGCTCTATTGAATGATGATTATCACACTTTTATTTATTTACAACTCAATGATTACAACTCGATTCTAAAACAAAGTATGACTCTATATGGATGCCTCCGGCGGTGTACCGAGATATGTAGTGAATCAAGAGTGACAAGTATGAAGAAATTATGAACGGTGGCTTTGCCACAAATACTATGTCAACTACATGATCATGCTAAGAAATATGACAATTTTGAATGTGTCATGATGAACTAGATGGTGGAATGGCTATGGAAATGCCATAATAGGTAGTTATGGTGGCTGTTTTGAGGAAGGTATATGGTAGGTGTATGATACCGGCGAAAGGTGTGCGGTATTAGAGAGGCTAGCAAAGGTGGAAGGGTGAGAGTGCGTATAATCCATGGACTAAACATTAGTCATAAAGAACTCACATACTTATTGCAAAAATCTATAAGTTATCAATGCAAAGTATTACGCGCATGCTCCTAGGGGGATATATTGGAAGGAAAATACCATCACTTGTCCCCGACCGCCACTCATAAGGAAGACAACCAATAAATAAATCATGCTCCGACTTTGTCACATAACGGTTCACCATACGTGCTTGCTACGGGAATCACAAACTTTAACACAAGTATTCTTTAAATTCACAACTACTCAACTAGCATGACTTTAATATTATCACCTCCATATCTCAAAACAATTATCATGCTTCAATCTTTTCTTAGTATTCAACACACTCAAAAGAAAGTTTCACAAATCTTGAATACCAAGCATATTATTATTAAGCAAATTACCATGCTATTAAGAGACTCTCAAAAGAATTTAAGTGAAGCATGAGAGATCAATAGTTTCTTTAAAACAAATCCACCACCATGCTCTAGAAGATCTAAGTGAAGCACATAGAGCAAAATTATAACGCTCAAAAGATATAAGTAAATCACATAGAGAAAAACTACTTAGCTCAAAAGATATAAGTGAAGCACATAGAGCAAAACTACTTAGCTCAAAAGATATAAGTGAAGCACATAGAGCAAAATTATCTAGCTCAAAATATATAAGTGAAGCACATAGCGGAAAACTACATAGCTCAAAAGATATAAGTGAAGCACATAGAGTATTCTATCAAATTTTAATTCATGTATGGCTCTCTCAAAAGGTGTGTACAGCAAGGATGGTTGTGGCATACTAAGACACAAAGACACAAATAATACAAGACACTCCAAGCAAAACACATATCATGTTCGTGAATAAAAATATAGCTCCAAGTAAATTACCGATGGAAGTGGACGAAAGAGGGGATGCCTTCAGGGGCATCCCCAAGCTTTGACTTTTTGGTGTCCTTGGATTATCTTGGGGGTTCCATGGGAATCCCAAAGCTTAGGCTCTTGCCACTCCTTGTTCCATGATCCATCAAAAGAATTCACCCAAAACTTGAAAACTTCACAACACAAAACTCAAAATAGAAAACTTGTGAGCTCCGTTAGCGAAAGAAAACAAAAGACCACTTCAAGGTACTGTAATTAACTCATTCTTTATTTATATTGGTGTTAAACCTACTGTATTACAACTTCTCTATGGATTATAAACTATTTTACTAGCCATAGATTCATCAAAATAAGCAAATAACACACGAAAAACAGAATCTGTCAAAAACAGAACAGTCTGTAGTAATCTGTAGCTAGCGCAAGATCTGGAACCCCAAAAATTCTAAAATAAATTGCTGGACGTGAGGAATTTACCTATTAATAATATTCCAAAAGAATTAAGTAAACATCACTTTCCAAATAAAAATGGAAGCACTTCTAGTGAGCGCTAAAGTTTCTGTTTTTCACAGCAAGTTCAACAAGACTTTCCCCAAGTCTTCTCAACGGTTCTACTTGGCACAAGCACTAATTAAACACAAAAAACACAACCAAAACAGAGGCTAAATAATTTATTTATTACTAAGCAGGAGAAAAAAGCAAGGAATAAAAATAAAATTGGGTTGCCTCCCAACAAGCGCTGTCGTTTAACGCCCCTAGCTAGGCATAAAAGCGAGGATAGATCTAGGTATTGCCTTCTTTGGTAGGCAATCCATAAGTGGCTCTCATGATAGTTTAATATGGTAATTTTATTTTCTTTCTTGGAAAGTGTTCCATGCCCTTTTTTAATGGAAATTAAAATCTACTATTCCCTTCCTTCATATCAATAATCGCTCCAACCGTTCTAAGGAAAGGTCTACCAAGAATAATAGGGCAAGAAGGATTGCAATCTATATCAAGAACAATGAAATCTACGGGCAAATAATTCCTATTTGCAACAGTAAGAACATCATTAATCCTTCCCATAGGTTTCTTAATAGTGGAATCCGCAAGATGCAAGTTTAGAGAGGAATTGTCAAAATTACGGAAATCTAGCAAATCACACAAAGTTTTGGGAATAGTAGAGACACTAGAACCCAAATCACACAAAGCATAAAACTTGTGATCTTTAATTTTAATTTTAATAGTTGGTTCCCACTCATCATAGAGTTTTCTAGGGATAGAAACTTTCAACTCAAGTTTTTCTTCATAAGATTGCATCAAGGCATCAACAATATGTTCGGTGAAGGCTTTATTTTCACTATAAGCATGTGGAGAATTTAGCATGGATTGCAACAAGGAAATACAATCAATTAAAGAGCAACTTTCATAACTAAATTCCTGGAAATCCAATATAGTGGGTTTAGCAACATCTAGATTTTTATTTCTTTCAATCCCACTTTCATCAATTTCATCATTAAGATCTAAATACTCCAAATTTTTAGAACGCCTTCTAGGTAAAGGAAGATCATATTCAGTTTCATCAAGATTCATATTGCAAAACAAAGATTTAATAGGGGACACATCAATAACTTTTAGATCTTCATATTTATTTTCATAGGGATTGGAAGAACACGCTTTAATAAAGGCATCTTTGGAAGCACGCATCCTAGCGGTTCTTTCCTTGCACTCATCAATGGAAATTCTCATGGCTTTGGGAGACTCATTGACATCATGTTTAGGAGTAATAGATCTAAGCTTTAAAGAATCAACCTCAAGAGATATTCTATCAACGTTTCTAGCCAAATCATCAATTTTAAGCAATTTCTCCTCAAGCAAAGCATTAAAATTCTTTTGTGAATTCATGAACTCTTTAACACTATTCTCAAATTCAGAGGGCATCTTATTATAATTTCCATAAGAGTTGTTGTAGGAATTCCCATAACTATTAGAAGGATTACTAGGATATGGCCTAGGACTAAAATTCCCTCTATAAGCGTTGTTACCAAAATTATTCCTGCCAACAAAATTCACATCCATCGATTCATTGTTATTCTCAATAAAAGTAGACAAAGGCATATCATTAGGATCAGAAGAAACACTCTTAGTAGCAAATAATTTCATAAGTTCATCCATCTTTCCACTCAAAACATTAATTTCTTCTATCGCATGCACTTTTTTATTAGAAGATCTTTTAGTATGCCATTGAGAATAATTAACCATAATATTATCTAGGAGTTTAGTAGCATCTCCTAAAGTGATTTCCATAAAAGTGCCTCCCGCGAGCGAATCTAAAGATTTCTAGAAGCAAAATTCAATCTGGCATAAAATTTTGTATATTCATCCACAAATTCAAAAGATGAGTAGGGCAATTACGTATCATTAATTTCATTCTCTCCCAAGCTTGTGCAACATGTTCATGATCAAGTTGTTTAAAGTTCATAATATCGTTTCTAAGAGAGATGATCTTAGCGGGAGGAAAATACTTAGAGACAAAAGCATCTTTGCACTTGTTCCATGAATCAATACTATTTTTGGGCAAAGACGTAAACCAAGCTTTAGCACGATCTCTAAGCGAAAAAGGAAATAGCTTCAATTTAACGACATCATTATTGACATCTTTTTTCTTTTGCATATCACATAAATCAACGAAGCTATTCAGATGAGTAGCGGCATCTTCACTAGGAAGGCCGGCGAATTGATCTTTCATAACAATATTCAACAAAGCAGTATTAATTTCACAAGATTCAGCATCGGTAAGAGGAGCAATCGGAGTGCTAAGGAAATCATTATTATTGGTATTAGTGAAGTCACACAATTTAGTAGTATCTTGAGCCATCGCGACAAACAAGCACTCTAACACACGGGCAAACAAAAAAGCAAGCGGGCAAAAAGAGGCAAATAGAAAGGGAGGATAGAGAGAGATATAGGGCGAATAAAACGGAAAGGATGAAGTGGGGGAGAGGAAAATGAGAGGCAAATGGCAAATAATGTAATGCGAGAGATAGGGGTTGCGATGGGTACTTGGTATGTTGACTTTTTGCGAAGACTCCCCGGCAACGGCGCCAGAAATCCTTCTTGCTACCTCTTGAGCTTGCGTTGGTTTTCCCTGAAGAGGAAGGGATGATGCAGCAGAGTAGCGTAAGTATTTCCCTCAGTTTTTGAGAACCAAGGTATCAATCTAGTAGGAGGCCACGCTCAATTCCCTCGTACCTGCACAAAACAATAGCTACTCGCAACCAATGCGATTAGGGGTTGTCAATCCCTTCACGGTCACTTGAGAGAGTGAGATCTGATAGATATAATATTTTTGGTATTTTTGGTATAAAGATACAAAATAAAAAGTAAAGGAAAAGTAAAAAAAGCAAAGTAGATTGAAGTGATGGAGATTGATATGATGAGAATAGACCCGGGGGCCATAGGTTTCACTTGTGGCTTCTCTCAAGAGCATAAGTATTCTACGGTGGGTGAACAAATTACTGTTGAGCAATTCACAGAATTGAGCATAGTTATGAGAATATCTAGGAATGATCATGTATATAGGCATCACATCCGTGACAAGTAGATCGAAACGATTCTGCATCTACTACTATTAATCCACTCATCGACCGCTATCCAGCATGCATCTAGAGTATTAAGTTAAAAACAGAGTAACGCCTTAAGAAAGATGACATGATGTAGAGAGATAAATTCATGCAATATGAAATAAACCCCATCTTGTTATCCTCAATGGCAACGATACAATAGGTGCCTTGCTGCCCCTTCTGTCACTGGGTAAGGACACTGCAAGATCAAACCCAAAGCTAAGCACTTCTCCCATGGCAAGAACTACCAATCTGGCAAAACCAAACGGATAATTCGAAGAGACTTGCAAAGATAACCAATCATACATAAAAGAATTTAGAGAAGATTCAAATATTATTCATAGATAGACTTGATCATAAACCCACAATTCATCGGTCTCAACAAACACACCGCAAAAAGAAGATTACATCGAATAGATCTCCACAAGAGAGGGGGAGAACTTTGTATTGAGATTCAAAGAGAGAGAAGAAGCCATCTAGCTACTAACTATGGAACCGAAGGTCTGAGGTAAACTACTCACACTTCATCGGAGAGGCTATGATGATGTAGAAGCCCTCCGTGATGACGGCCCTCTTCCGGCGGAGCCCCGGAATAGGCCCCAAGATGGGATCTCGTGGATACAGAAACTTGCGGCGGTGGAATAGGTTTTTGGCTCCTGTTCCGATCGTTTGGGGGTACGTGTGTATATATAGGAGGAAGATGTACGCCGGAGGAGCAACAAGGGGCCCACGAGGCAGGGGGGCGTGCCCTTGGGGGGGGGAGCCCCCACCCTCGTGACCTCCTCTTTTGTTCCTGGGAGTAGGGTCCAAGTCTCCTGGATCATGTTCGATGAGAAAATCACGTTCCTGAAGATTTTATTCCGTTTGGACTCCGTTTGATATTCCGCTTCTTCGAAACACTAAAATAGGCAAAAAACAGTAATTCTGGGCTGGGCCTCCGGTTAATAGGTTAGTCCCAAAAAGAATATAAAAGTGGAAAATAAAGCCCAATATAGTCAACAGTAGATAATATAGCATGGAGCAATCAAGAATTATAGATACGTTGGAGACGTATCAGTGCCTCAGGATGGATAGAGGCCATCGGCACAGGCGGCTCACCCCCCTTAGTGAGGGGTCGCTCGACATAGTTTGGAACCACGGGAGGTTCCGGCGCAGTATTCGGCCGGGGGCCGGACTTGCTACCCCCGTCATTAGGGCCTATGGGAGCCTTGCCTCCCATGTGCCCGACGTCTGGGAGGTCGCCTTGGGGCCCCCAGAACTACCTTCCCTTGGCTTGGTGCCCTTCGGGACAACACCTCGGGGGCGTCCGTTGGGCGGGGGGAGGAGGCGGATGGGAGCGATTCACTGTTCATCTCCTACATGCCCAGAGACCCATCCGAAGAGGATACGTCAAGACGGTCCTTGGGTGGGTTGCTTAATCATGTTCGGCATGATAAGAAATAATAAAATGAAATATACCAGAACTGCTATGGTATCCGGATACTTACGACTTCGCCAGGGGCTTGTCCCTGGAAAACCACTCCTTGTCATTGAACGCGGCCATGGTGGAGCGGCCCGGAAGGAGGGCTCTTCCCTTCTTGGACCCTTCGGCCTCCCCGGATGGGGTGGTCTTCCTTTTCTTATCTTCCCCGGATATATGGGGAGAATTTTCCTCTTCCTCCTCCTCGTCTTCGGGTGAGGAGGGTGTCTCGGTGTTATCGGATGATGATTCCGATACAACCTTGCACCGGAGACCTTTCCTGGTCCCCACGGCCTTCTTCTTAGCCTTCTTCTCCGGCGCCTCATAGGGTGTCGGAACCAGCATCTCCGTCAGGAGAGTACTTGCTGGATCTTCGGGCAGTGGGGCCGGACAATCGATCCGCTCCACCGTCACGACCCATTCCTATCGAATAATGTGGAGGTTCAGATCCCTCACATAATTATAGTAGGGAAAGAAACGCCTTATGAGATATAAGGAGCTTACCAGATTAGCAGGGCGCTTTGCGCTGAGTCCGCAGTCCTCGGTAAGAGAAGGAGGTACCTCGGCAGACTTGAACAACACCCTCCAGATGTCCTGGTGCATCGTGTCGAAGAGCTCTCGCAGCATCTGGTGCCTTGCCGAGTCAAACTCCAACATATTGAATGCCCGTCTTTGACACGGGAGGATCCGGCGGAAGAGCATGACCTGGACCATGTTGACAAGCTTGATTTTCTTGCTTATCATGTTTTTAACATAGTTTTGGAGTCCGGTCAGCTCCACCGATGAATCCCAAGATAAGCCCTTCTCTTTCAAGGAGGTGAGCCGCATGGGGATGCCGGATCGGAATTCGGGGGCCGCCACCCAGTTGGTGTCGCGCGGCTCGGTGATATAGAACCACCCCGATTGCCACCCCTTTACGGTCTCCACACAGGAGCCTTCGAGCCAGGTGACGTTGGGCATTTTTCCAACTATGGCGCCTCCGCACTCTTGTTGGCCGACCACCACCTTCGGTTTAACATTGAAGGTCTCCAGCCATAGGTCGAAGTGGGGAATGATGCGGAGGAAGGCCTCGCACACGATGATAAACGCCGAGATGTTGAGGATGAAATTGGGGGCCAAATCATGAAAGTCCAGCCCATAGTAGAACATGAGCCCGCAGACGAAATGGGTAAGGAATACAACCCTTTCGTACGGCTCGGGGGTAGGAACGATCTGCCCCGCGCCTGGAAGCTGGTGCGCAATATATGCGGCCAGGTATCCGGCTTCCCGGAGCTTCATGATGTTCTCCTCCGTAACTGAGGAGGCCATCCACTTGCCTCCCGCTCCGGACATGTTCAGAGTGTTTTTGCGGAGAAGATGCGAACTTGGGCGCTGGAGATCGAGTGCGCGAGAATGGATGGGCAGGGAAGAAGAAGGCGTGGGTAAAAAAGAGGAGTCCTTATCCCTTTATAATTGCGATAGAAACTGTGTGCCTCCCCACTTGCCTGGTAAAACCCGCTTATTCCCCAAGGGTCGTGATTGATGGCATGGTTGGGTTACCCACACCCGTGTTGATGAGGATCCCGGGATAAGGGGACACGAACTCTGCTTCAATAAGACGTGCCAAGGAAACCGCCTCACAATATGTGCATTGGCTGGTTGAGAAAAAGAGTTCCAATAATAACCAGGGCCAGGGCGTGATGTCACGTTATGAAAAGTTGTCAGCAGATTAGATTTGTGGAAATATTGTACTCTCTACGGTGGTATATGGAATTTGTTTTGTAGAGCCGGACAGTATCATTGTGTTCAAAATCTTCTATGGGGTATTCGGAGGAGGAATCCGCCTTGTAATGCCGAAGACAATCTGCGCGCTGGACTCATCGTCATTGAAGCCTGGTTCAGGGGCCACTGAGGGAGTCCTGGATTAGGGGGTCCTCGGACAGCCGGACTATATACTTTGGCCGGACTGTTCGACTATGAAGATACAAGATTGAAGACTTCGTCCCGTGTCCGGATGGGACTCTCCTTTGCGTGGAAGGCAACCTTGACAATTCGGATATGTAGATCTCCTCCCTTGTAACCGACTCTATGTAACCCTAGCCCCTCCAGTGTCTATATAAACTGGAGGGTTTTAGTCCGTAGGACAACAACAATCATACCATAGGCTAGCTTCTATGGTTTAGACTCTCCGATCTCGTGGTAGATCAACTCTTGTAATACTCATATCATCAAGATCAATCAAGCAGGAAGTAGGGTATTACCTCCATCGCGAGGGCCCGAACCTGGGTAAACATTGTGTCCCCCGCCTCCTGTTGCCATCCGCCTTAGACACACAATTCGGGACCCCCTACCCAAGATCCGCCGGTTTTGACACCGACAAATGGGCCATACAGGAAAGGAGAAAAGGGCCTCAAGGGTTGGCTGCCCCCCATGGCAAGTCCGAATTGGGAAGCGTACCCTCTTGATTAGGGATTACCTACTCTGGCGGCACTACCGCCATTGAGTTTTATTCCCCTGCCGGATGGTCGCCGCTGTGCACTTCTCGGGCCTCCCAGCCAGGGTGATCCAGCGGTGGGGTCTCAGGTATAGGGTTTATCCGGAGTCCATCTTTGTCATTGGAATAGGTTCAAGATCTGAAGCATGGCGACTTTTGTTTCCAAGATGTTGGCAGTCCATGTCAAGGGAGTCCTCGTGCTTATGGGGATGCTTTGTGAGGAACGCCTTGAAGTGTTTCTCATGGCACTAGTGTGACGTTTGAGGGTCAAGAAAGTGCAGACTGAACCTGAATTGGAAGAGCATCATGTAGATAGGAACAAGTTTGATCTTTTGAGGAATAGGCCTCCTAATCACACTGCCTCAGGACTTCATACTACAGGAGGAGGAAGAGGACAATATACTGAAGATTCTGGAGCAGATAGTAGCAGTAGAAAGAAGAACGAAAACACTAGAGGAAACATTGTTTCAGGAGAGAAAGGAGCAGGTGCATACCCAGTTCCTCCAATACAAAATAATGATTGTGCAGATTCAGGAAAAAATAGAAATGACTTGGCAACATCGGCGGCCTCCCCAGTGGAGGACCGCCGGGCCTAATGGCTATCTTAAGTTGGAACTGCCGCGGGCTGGGCGATCCCGCGATGGTTCATGAGCTGCGCGACCTCACGCGCGAGACTGCGCCGGCGATTCTTTGCGTTGCGGAGACACAAATTGCCAAGTATCGTGTGAAAGGCTTGGTTGGTAGTCTAGGTTTTGATGGGCCTTATGGTGTTGATAGCAGTGGCCGTAGCGGGGGACTTTGCATTTTCTAGAAGAAACCGTATATTTTGGAGCTCCGGAATTTCTCAAAGTACCATATTGATATGGAAGTGAAGGAGCAAGACAAGGAACCGTGGAGAATTACGTGCTTGTATGGAGAGGCAAATAGAAGCCTACAACATCAGACATGGGACATGATGATGTTTCTAAAAGCATATTGTGATCTTCCATGGCTTTGTATAGGGAATTTCAATGAAGTCCTGCGGAGGGAAGAACAGTTCGGGCCAAACCTTCGGGATATGGCACAAATTAATTTACTCCGCGAGGTGGTTGATGTTTTCAAATTATGTGATATTGGTTACAAGGGCCTTGATTGGACTTTCGAAATAAAGATACAAAATGGAGAGTACTGCTGTGTTAGACTTGACCGTGCTCTTGCATCAAGTGACTTGTGTAATGTGTTTCCCATGGCATCAGTGCGCTGATACGTCTCCGTCGTATCTACTTTTCCAAACACTTTTGCCCTTGTTTTGGACTCTAACTTGCATGATTTGAATGGAACTAACCCGGACTGATGCTGTTTTCAGCAGAATTGCCATGGTGTTATTTATGTGCAGAAATAAAAGTTCACGGAATGACCTGAAACTTCACGGAACGTCTATTTGGAAATAATAAAAAATCCTTGCAAAAGATGAAGACCAGGGGGCCCACACCCTAGCCACGGGGGTGGGGGGCGTGCCTGCCCCCCTACCTCGTGGCCCCCCTGGAGCTCCTCCGACCTCAACTCCAACTCTATATATTTGCTTTCGGGGAGAAAAAAAATCAGAGAGAAGGATTCATCGCGTTTTACGATACGGAGCCGCCGCCAAGCCCTAAAACCTCTCGTGAGGGCTGATCTAGAGTCCGTTTGGGGCTCCGGAGAGGGGAATATGTCGCCATCATCATCATCAAACTTCCTCCATCACCAATTTCGTGATGCTCACCGCCATGCGTGAGTAATTCCATCGTAGGCTTGCTGGACGGTGATGGGTTGGATGAGATTTATCATGTAATCAAGTTAGTTTTGTTAGGGTTTGATCCCTAGTATCCACTATGTTCTGAGATTGATGTTGCTATGACTTTGCTATGCTTAATGCTTGTCACTAGGGCCCGAGTGCCATGAATTCAGATCTGAACCTATTATGTTTTTATCAATATACGAGAGTTCTTGATCTTATCTTGCAAGTCTATAGTCACCTATTATGAGTTATGATCCGTTAACCCCGAAGTGACAATAATCGGGATACTTACCGGTGATGACCGTAGTTTGAGGAGTTCATGTATTCACTATGTGTTAATGCTTTGGTCCAATACTCTATTAAAAGGAGGCCTTAATATCCCTTAGTTTCCGTTAGGACCCCGCTGCCACGGGAGGGTAGGACAAAATATGTCATGAAAGTTCTTTTCCATAAGCACGTATGACTATATTCGGAATACATGCCTACATTACATTGATGAATTGGAGCTAGTTCTGTGTCACCCTAGGTTATGACTGTTACATGATGAACCGCATCCGGCATAATTCTCTATCACTGATCCATTGCCCACGAGCTTTCCATATATTGTCCTTCGCTTATTTACTTTTCCGTTGCTATTGTTATCATCACTACAAAATACCAAAAACATTACTTTTGCTACCGTTACTCTTTGCTATCGTTACCACTACTATCACATTACTTTGCTACTAAACACTTTGTTGTAGATACTAAGTTTCCAGGTGTGGTTGAATTGACAACTCAGCTGCTAATACTTGAGAATATTCATTGGCTCCCATTGTGTCGAATCAATAAATTTGGGTTGAATACTCTACCCTCAAAAACTGTTGCAATCCCCTATACTTGTGGGTTATCATGCGCCACCTAACATCAGTTAAATCTCACCACTCTCCTATTTTGTTGATGAATCAAATGGAGTCGCGGAATGCTACCTCTTGAGCACTGCGTTGGTTTTCCCTTGAAGAGAAAAGGGTGATGCAGCAAAGTAGCATAAGTATTTACCTCAGTTTTTGAGAACCAAGGTATCAATCTAGTAGGAGACTACACGCAAGTCCCTCGTGCCTACACAAACAAATAAGAACCTCGCAACCAATGAGATAAAGGGGCTGTCAATCCCATCACGGTCACTTATGAGAGTGAGATCTGATAGAGATAATAATGATAATATGAATATTTTTGGTATTTTTATGATATAGATTGAAAGTAAAGATTGCAAAATAAACAGTGCCAGAAAATAACTTGTTGATGGGAGATTAATATAATGGAGAATAGACCCGGGGGGCATGGGTTTAACTAGTGGCTTCTCTCAAGATAGCATAAGTATTACGGTGGGTGAACAAATTACTGTCGAGCAATTGATAGAAAAGCGAATAATTATGAGAATATCTAGGCATGATCATGTATATAGGAATCACATCCGTGACAAGTAGACCGAATCCTACCTGCATCTACTACTATTACTCCACACATCAACCGCTATCCAGCATGCATCTAGAGTATTAAGTTCATAAGATCGGAGTAACGCATTAGGTAAGATGACATGATGTAGAGGGATAAACTCAAGCAATATGATATAAACCCCATCTTTTTATCCTCGATGGCAACAATACAATACGTGTCGTTTCCCTTTCTGTCACTGGGATCGAGCACCGCAAGATTGAACCCAAAGCTAAGCACTTCTCCCATTGCAAGAAAGATCAATCTAGTAGGCCAAACCAAATTGATAATTCGAAGAGACTTGCAAAGATAACCAATCATACATAAAAGATTTCAGAGAAGAATCAAATATTGTTCATAGATAGACTTGATCATAAACCCACAATTCATCGGATCTCGACAAACACATCGTGAAAAGAGTTACATCGAATAGATCTCCAAGAAGATCGAGGAGAACTTTGTATTGATATCCAAAGAGAGAGAAGAAGCCATCTAGCTAATAGCTATGGACCCGAAGTTCTGAAGTAAACTACTCACACATCATCAGAGGGGCCATGGAGTTGATGTAGAGGCCCTCCGTGATCGATGCCCCCTCAGGCGGAGCTCCGGAAAAGGCCCCAAGATGGGATCTCTTGGGTACAGAAGGTTGCGGCGGTGGAAATAGGGTTTCGTGGTGCTCCTAGATGTTTTCGGGGTATATAAATATATATAGGAGGAAGAATAAGTAGGTCGGTGGAGCCATGAGGAGCCCACTAGGGGGGAGGGCACGCCCATGGGGTAGGCATGCCCCCTGCCTTGTGGCTTCCTTGTTGGTTGCTTGACATCCACTCCAAGTCCTCTGGATCACATTTGTTCCAAAAATAACTCTCCCAAAGGTTTTATTCCATTTGGATTCCGTTTGATATTCCTTTTCTGCGGAACACTGAAATAGGCAAAAAACAGCAATTTGCACTGGGCCTTGGGTTAGTCGGTTAGTCCCAAAAACAATATAAAAGTGTAAAATAACGCCCATTAACATCCAAAACAGATAATATAATAGCATGGAACAATCAAAAATTATAGATACATTAGAGACATATCACGGAACCAACGGATAGCGAAACTAAAACCTTTCCGATATGAACTCATGTGGGAGCGACATGAGCAATTCCAGCCTTTCCTTGAGCAGATATGGGGAAGTAGCAGTGCACATACAGTTGGGAAACTTAGTGAGAAGCAACATGACACCGCATCAGCAATCCTAGGGTGGAGTATAACATCTTTTGGTGCGGTACGTTCTGAGCTCTGCACGTTACGAAAAAAGCTAGAGGTTCTGCCAGCTGCGCCTAATAGGGTTGGACCATCGCACGAAGAGCTCAAAATCAAACAGAGGATTATTGAACTCCGATTCCAAGAGGAAGTCATGTTGAGGCAAAGGGCGAGAATTCAATGGTTGGTGGAGGGAGACAGGAACACTCGCGTTTTTCAGCAAAAGGCATCGAATAGGAAGAAGAAGAATAGAATAACAAGGATTGAACAGGGCGATGGTACGATCTGTGAGGATCCTGCCGAACTTGAGAAAATGATCGCTGATTATTATGAAAACATGTATGCCACGGAAGGGGTGATTGGTATTGAGGAGGTACTCTCACATGTGCCTTGTAAAGTCAAGTGAAATGAATGAAATATTATCCCATACGTACACTGAAGTAGAAGTAAAAGTGGCACTTTTTCAAATGTTCCCGACCAAGGCGCCGGGACCGGACGGTTTTCCTTCCCACTTTTTTAGAAGTACTGGCATTTATGTGGTGATGAGGTGACCATGATTGTGATCAGAGCATTGAAGGGAGAGGACTCCTATGAGGAGATCAACAAAACATTCATTGTTACTATTCCCAAGGTACAAAACCCATTTCTCCTATCTTAGTTTCGACCCATTAGCTTGTGCAATGTGATTTTTAAGATCGCTTCGAAAGTACTATCTAACAGACTGAAGCAGTTTCTCCCTGAGATTATTTCTGAAGAGCAGTCGGGTTTCATGCCGGGTAGACTGATTACAGATAATGTCATTACGGCCTATGAGTGCTTACATTATATGAAGAGCAATAGAGGCAAGAAGAACTCGCATTGCGCAGTTAAACTAGACATGCAAAAATCTTATGATCGGCTAGAGTGGGAATATCTTGAAGCAATAATGAAGAAGCTGGGTTTCTGTAATTATTTTGTTGATGTAGTTATGCGTGGGGTGAGGACTGTAACTTTTTCGGTCTTGTTCAATGGAGGAAGCCCATGGGAATTTTCACAGAGCAGAGGCATCCGACAGGGGGACCCGATCTCCCCGTATCTTTTCCTTCTTGCTAGCGAAGGATTGTCATGTCTAATGCAACACGAGTGTCGGTCTGGAGCTCTAGAAGGCATCCAGATTGCTCCTTCCACTCCACAAGTGAGGATGCTTTTATTTCCTGATGATTATTTGTTATTCCGCAGGGCCACTATAGAGAAAACTGAAACTTTCAGAGGAGTTCTGCACAGGTACTGTCAAGCATCTGGCCAACGGATAAATAATCAAAAATCTTCCATTTATTTTGGAAAGGGGTGTCCAGCTGCAACCAGAGGTTTGGTCAAGGGAGTCTTGAATATTCAAACTGAGACCCTTAATGAGAAGGATTTTCCACTGCCGTCCGACGTGGGTCGAGAAAAGAATGGTACCTTCGCGTATATCAAAGAGCGAATTTGCAAGAGACTGCAAGGATGGATGGAGAAGATGTTAGCAGGTGCTACCTCTTGAGCATGCGTTGGTTTTCCCTTGAAGAGGAAAGGGTGATGCAGCAAAGGAGTGTAAGTATTTCCCTCAGTTTTTGAGAACCAATGTATCAATCCAGTAGGAGATCACGTGCGAGTCACCTCATACCTACACAAACAAATAAGAACCTCGCAACCAACGTGATAAAGGGGTTGTCAATCCCTTCACGGCCAATTGCAAGAGTGAGATCTGATAGACATAATGATAATAAGATAAATATTTTTGGTATTTCTATGATATAGATTGAAAGTAAAGATAAAATAGATTGGAAACTTGTATGATGGAAAATAGACCCGGGGGCCATAGATTTTACTAGTGGCTTCTGTCAAGATAGCATAAGTATTACGGTGGGTGAACAAATTACTGTCGAGCAATTTATAGAAAAGCGAATAATTATGAGAATATCCAGGTATGATCATGTATATATGCATCACGTCTGTGACAAGTAGACCGACTCCTGCCTGTATCTACTACTATTACTCCACACATCGACCGCTATCCAGCATGCATCTAGAGTATTAAGTTCATAAGAACGGAGTAACGCTTTAAGCAAGATGACATGATGTAGAGGTATAAAGTCATGCAATATGATATAAACCCCATCTTTTTTCCTTGATGGCAACAATACAATACGTGTCGTTTCCCTTTCTGTCACTGGGATCGAGCATCGCAAGATTGAACCCAAAGCTAAGCACTTCTCCCATTGCAATTAAGATCAATCTAGTAGGCCAAACCAAACTGATAATTCAAAGAGACTTGCAAAGATAACCAATCATACATAAAACAATTCAGAGAAGATTCAAATATTGTTCATAGATAGTCTTGATCATAAACCCATAATTCATCGGATCTCGACAAACACACCGCAAAAAGAATTACATCGAATAGATCTGCAAGAGAAGCAAGGAGAACTTTGTATTGAGATCCAAAGAGAGAGAAGAAGCCATCTAGCTAAAACTATGGACACGAAGCTTTGAGGTAAACTACTCACACATCATCGAAGGGGCCATGGAGTTGATGTAGGGGCCCTCCGTGATCAATGCCCCCTCCGGCGGAGCTCCGGAAAAGGACCCAAGATGGGATCTCTTGGGTACAGAAGGTTGCAGCGATGGAAATAGGGTTTCGTGGTGCTCCTGGATGTTTTCAGGGTACGTAGGTATATATAGGAGGAAGAAGTAGGTTGGTGGAGCCACGAGGGGGCCACGAGGGGGGAGGGCGCGCCCTCCTGCCTTGTGGCCTCCTTGTTGGTTGCATGACGTCCACTCCAAGTCCTCTGGATCACGTTTGTTCCAAAAATCACGCTCCCAAAGGTTTTATTCCGTTTGGACTCCGTTTGATATTCCTTTTCTACGAAAGACTGAAATAGGCAAAAAACAGCAATTTGGGCTGGGCCTCCGGTTAATAGGTTAGTCCCAAAAATAATATAAAAGTGTAAAATAAAGCCCATTAATATCCAAAACAGATAATATAATAGCATGGAACGATCAAAAATTATAGATATGTTGGAGACGTATCAAGCATCCCCGAGCTTAATTCCTGCTCGTCCTCGAGTAGGTAAATGATAAAAACAGAATTTTTGACATGGAATGCTTTCTAGAATGTATTTTTCTCTATTGTGGTATGAATGTTCAGATCTGAAAGATTCAAGATAAAAGTTTATTGTTGACATAAAAATAGTAACACTCCAAGTATGCTAATCATGCTTCATTTTCGTCACACAAAATGCTCTCATCATGCACAACCCCGATGACAAACCAAGCAATTGTTTGATACTTAGCCTTTTCAAACTCTTTCAACTTTTACGCAATATATGAGCGCGAGCCATGGACATAGCTCTATGGGTGGAATAGAATATGATGATTGAGGTTGTGTGGGAAGACAAAAAGGGGAGAAAGTCTCACATTGACGCGGCTAATCAATGGGCTATGGAGATGCCCACCGTTTGATGGCAATGCAAGGAGTAGGGATTTCCATGCAACGGATGCACTAGAGCTATAAATATATGAAAGCTCATCAAAGAAACTAAGTGGGTGTGCATCCAACTCCCTTGCTCACGAAGACATAGGGCATTTGAGGTAGCCCATCATTGGAATATACAAGCCAAGTTCTATAACGAAAAATTCCCACTAGTATATGAAAGTGACAACATAGGAGACTCTCTATCATGAAGATCATGGTGCTACTTTGAAGCACAAGTGTGGAAAAAGGATAGTAAGATTGTCCCTTCTCTCTTTTTTTATTTGGGCCTTCTTTTTTTTTCTTTTGGCCTCTTTTCTCTTTCTTTTTTAAATTTTTCGTCCGGAGTCTCATCCCGACTTCTGGGGACATTGTCTCCATCATCCTTTCCTCACTGGGACAATGCTCTAATAATGATGATCATCACAATTCTTTTTACTTACAACTCAAGAATTACAACTCAAAACTTAGAACAAAATATGACTCAGTGTGAATGCCTCCGGCAGTGTACCGAGATATGCAATGAATCAAGAGTGACATGTATGAAAAATTATGAGTGATGGCTTTGCCACAAATACGATGTCAGCTACATGATCATGCATGGCAATATGACAATGATGATGCATGTCATAATAAATGGAACGGTGGAAAGTTGCATGGCAATATATCTTGGAATGGCTATGGAAATGCCATAATAGGTAGGTATGGTGGCTATTTTGAGGAAGATATAAGGAGGCTTATGTGTGATAGAGCGTATAATATCACGGGGTTTGGATGCACCGGCGAAGTTTGCACCAACTCTCAAGGTGAGAAAGGGCAATGCACGATACCGAAGAGGCTAGCAATGATGGAAGGGTGAGAGTGTGTATAATCCATGGACTCAACATTAGTCATAGAGAACTCACATACTTATTGCAAAAATCTACAATCCATCAAAACCAAGAACTACGTGCATGCTCCTAGGGGTATAGATTGGTTGGAAAAGACCATCGCTCGTCCCTGACCGCCACTCATAAGGAAAGCAATCAAAGAACACCCCATGCTTCAAATTTGTCACATACGTTTACCATACGTGCATGCTATGAGACTTGCCAACTTCAACACAAGTATTCATCAATTTCACAATTACTCAACTAGCACACCTCTAATTTTACCACCTTTATATCTCAAAACAATCTATCAAGCATCCAACTTCTCTTAGCATTTAAAATTTATAACCAAAGTGAATTACCATGATGTTCTAATGGACTCTAAAAATGATATAAGTGAAGCATGGGAGATCAATTATTTCTATAAAATAGAACCACCGCCGTGCTCTAAAAGATATAAGCAAAGCACTAGAGCAAAAATTATCCAACTCAAAAGATATAAGTGAAGCACATAGAGTATTCTAATAAATTCCAATTCATGTGTGTCTCTCCAAAAATGTATGTACATCAAGGATGATTGTGGTAAACTAAAAAGCAAAGACTCAAATCATACAAGATGCTCCAAGCAAACCACATATCATGTGGTGAATAAAAATATAGCTCCAAGTAAAGTTACCGATGGACGAAGATGAAAGAGGGGATGCCTTCTGGGGCATCCCCGAGCTTAGGCTTTTGGTTGTCCTTGGATTTTACCTTGGGGTGCCTTGGGCATCCCCAAGCTTAGGCTCTTGCCACTCCTTGTTCCATAATCCATCAAATCTTTACCCAAAACTTGGAAACTTCACAACACAAAACTTAAAAGAAAATCTTCATGAGCTCCGTTAGTAAAAGGAAACAAACCACCACTTCAAGATACTGTAATGGACCCATTCTTTATTTATATTGGTGTTAAACCTACTGTATTCCAACTTCTCTATGGTTCATAAACTCTATTAGTAGCCATAGATTCATCAAAATAAGAAAAAAACACACAAAAAACAAAATCTGTCAAAAACAGAACAGTCTATAGTAATCTGTAGGTTTCGAATACTTCTGAAACCCCCAAATTCTAAAATAATTTTTCGGACGTGAGGAATTTATCTATTAATCATCTGCAAAAATAATTAACTAAATATCACTCTCCAGTAAAAAAATGGCCGCAATTCCCTTGAGCGCTAAAGTTTCTTTTTTTACAGCGAGATCAAAAAGACTTTCCCCAAGTCTTCCAACGGTTCTACTTGGCACAAACACTAATTAAACACAAAAATACAACAAAAATAGAGCCTAGATAAATTATTTATTACTAAACAGGAACAAAAAGCAGTGAATAAAAATAAAATTGGGTTGCCTCCCAACAAGCGCTATCGTTTAACGCCCCTAGCTAGGCATAAAAGCAAGGATAGATCTAGGTATTGCCATCTTTGGTAGGCAATCCATAGGTGGCTCTCATAATAGATTCATATGGTAATTTAATTTTGTTTCTAGGGAAGTGTTCCATGCCTTTCCTTAACGGAAATTGGAATCTAATATTCCCTTCCTTCATATCATTAATTGCACCAATCGTTCTAAGGAAAGGTCTACCAAGAATAATAGGACATGAAGGATTGCAATATATATCAAGAACAATGAAATCTACGGGCACATAATTTGTATTTGCAAAAATAAGAACATCATTAATCCTTACCATAGGTTTCTTAATGGTGGAATCCGCAAGGTGCAAGTTTAAAGAAAAATCATCAAATTCACGGAAACCTAGCAAATCACACAAAGTTTTTTGGGATCGTGGAAACACTAGCACCCAAATCACACAAAGCATAGCATTCATGATCTTTAATTTTTATTTTGATTGTAGGTTACCACTCATCATAAAGTTTTCTATGGATAGAAACTTCCAACTCAAGTTTTTCTTCGTAAGATTGCATTAAAGCATCAATAATATGTTTAGTAAAAGTTTTATTTTGACTATAAGCATGAGGAGAATTTATCATGGATTGCAACAAGGAAATACAATATATCAAAGAGCAATTATCATAATTAAATTCCTTGAAATCCAAGATAGTGGGTTCATTGCTATTTAAAGTTTTGACCTCTCCAATCCCACTTTTATCAATTTTTGCATCAAGATCTAAAAACTCTGAATCATTGGGACGCCTTCTAACTAAAGTTGAATCATCTCCAGTCCCATCATTATCAAGATTCATATTGCAAAACAAAGATTTAATAGGGGACACATCAATAACTTTTAGATCTTCATCATTATTATCATGGAAACTAGAAGAACACGCTTTCACAAAGCAATCCTTTTTTGCACGCATCCTAGCGGTTCTTTCTTTGCACTCATCAATGGAAATTCTCATAGCTTTGAGAGACTCATTGATATCATGCTTAGGTGGAATAGATCTAAGTTTCAAAGAATCAACATCAAGAGAAATTCTATCCACGTTCCTAGCCAACTCATCAATCTTAGACAATTTTTCTTCAATCAAAGCATTGAAACTCTTTTGCGAACTAATAAATTCTTTAATATTAGATTCAAAATCATAGTGCATCTTATTACAATTTACATAAGAATAGTTGTAGGAATTAGCATAATTATTAGAGGAATTACCAGGAAATGGCCTAGGATTAAAATTACCTCTATACGCGCTATTACCAAAATTGTTCCTACCAACAAAATTCAAACCCATAGATTCATTATTATTCTCACTCAAAGTAGACAAAGGCATATCATTGGGATCAGTAGTAGTACTCTTATTAGAAAACAATTTCATAAGTTCATCCATCTTTCCACTCAAAACATTAATCTCTTCAATTGCATGCACCTTTTTACTAGTGGATCTTTCAGTGTGCCATTGAGAATAATTAACCATAATATTATCTAGGAGTTTGGTAGCTTCTCCTAAGGTGATTTCCATAAAAGTGCCTCCTGTGGCCGAATCTAAAAGATTTCTAGAAGCAAAATTCAATCTGTCATAAAAATTTTGTATAATCATCCATAAATTCAAACCATGTGTAGGGCAATTATGTATCATTAGTTTCATCCTCTCGCAAGATTGTGCAACATGCTCATGATCAAGTTGCTTAAAATTCATAATATCGTTTCTAAGAGAGATGATCTTAGCGGGAGGAAAATACTTCGAGATAAAAGCATCTTTGCACTTACTCCATGAATCAATACTATTTTTAGGCAAAGAAAAAAACCAAGCTTTAACATGATCTCCAAGCGAAAACAGAAATAGCTTAAGTTTAACAATATCATTATCCACATCATTCTTGTTTTGCATATAACACAAATCAACAAAGTTGTTTAGATGGGTAGCGGCATCTTCACTAGGAAGGCCAGAAAACGGATATTTCATGACAAGATTCAGCAAAGCAGTATTAATTTCACAAGATTCATCATCGGTAAGAGGAGCAATCGGAGTGCTAATAAAATCATTATTGTTGGTATTGGCAAAGTCACACAATGTAGTATTATCTTGAGCCATTGTGACAAGCAAGCAATCCAACACACAAGCAAACAAGAAACAAGCAAAAGAGGCAAACTGGAAAAGAGAAGGTGTTGGGGATATTATTATTGGACATAAACCAGCCAGGAGTGGCCGGGTTATCTTTATGAGGATTAGAAGCCCAGGAAGACAAAGGATGTTGGCGCTTTATGAAGGCCCAAGGCCCAAAGGCGGGTTAAGGCCTGTAGACATAAACCGACATTATCATGGAACTTGTATTGTAAGATAGAGGAATAGAGACCGGGTTGGACACGTTGATGATCCGGCCTCGGGACTCTGTAAACCGACGGGCGTCAACCTATGTATATAAAGGGACGACCCGGCGGCGGTTTAGGGACAACAGACAACAACTCAAGAATCAGGCAAAGCAGATTCGATCCCCGGTCATCGAAACCCTAGCAATTCCATCATAACTGGAGTAGACTTTTACCTTCATCGTAAGGGGCCAAACCAGTATAAAACTCTCGTGTCCTTCTTCCGCTTTAACCCCTTTAAGCTAACCCATTGCGATGGCTCCACGACTAAGTCCTTTCACAAGGACATCTGCCGTGACAAAACCACGACAGTTGGCGCCCATCGTGGGGCTATCGCTGGTCGAGTTCTTGAAGGGAAGCTTCGAAGGACTCAAGGGATACACTGTGGGCCTAATGACTAAAAGTTGTCGTGGCAACCTCTACATCGACGATGCAGGATGGGGTCCCGAGGCCGGTTCAGTCGAGTACGGGTACCGGGTCCCCTTTGGTGGAATTCATGTCTTCGTCGGCAAGATCGGCGAACCGGGCCCTGAGCCGGACATCTGCATCGACATCATCGAGACGGCTCGGCATGCAAACTCTGCCTAGGTTCAGCCCACCGAAAGCCGTTGTCTGCTCTGATGACGAGTCTTCAACCGGAGAGACCGAATCGCTGTACCAGCTACAGGATGGCCAGATTAATGGAGGTTCTGATGGCAACAGTATTCTGGACCCCCTCGATCTGCCAAGCCATGTCGCGGTCTTCATGGCCGGTACACAACCAGTGCAGCACTCTTCTACCACCGCGACAATGCTCTCCAGTTCAGCAACAGCAACAACAGCGGGAGCAGGGGGATCTGTGCCACCTCTGGCTCAGGTTTTGTCCAATCTATTCGATGCTTTAGCAATGTTGCTGGCAGCGGAGGTGGACACGGCAAACCGGGATCAGCACAACGCAGAGATTGCAAAGGTGAATGTTTAGATAACTCAAGCAAAACTGGACCTGGCAGCAGAAAACACCAGGATGGCTACAGAGCGGGCCAGATTGGAGGCTCTGTGCTGGATCAGAGTGCATCAGATGACGTCATGAGGAGAAGATACTGATCATGCCTTTCATCGGTCTTGGAGGCGAGGAATCTCTTTAACATACCAGGAGCGGGTACCAGCAACCAACCTGTGGTAAACCGGGCGGAGGCACCTGGGACCAGGGCACCAGTTCAGCCTCGTGTGACGGATCCGCCACCTCCGCCTCGTCAAAACGACATTCCATCATGTCGCGTCTCAACACCTCCGGGTCATTACTCTAACCCATTGGATAACATCGTTGCTGCCGCTTCACGATTGGCAGCTCTCTCGATTGATGGCGAGTCCCCAGTAGCAGTTGAGACACGACGGGCTAGGGAGCTCCTTCAAACGGCTTTGACTCAGCAGCAGGCCTATTCATATAGCCGCGAAAGGATTCATTCTACTCCCCCCCTAAGACGGAGCTACATCAGGCATATCAATGAACCGGCCGTATCAAGCAGTGCAAGGAATCGTAATCTGCCCCATGGCAATAACCCGGCGGGAGGCGGTGGCAATGCCCAGGATGTAGTGGATCGCACTAGGGCACGTCGGGAAGCCGAATTAGCGGCACAGTACGAAGCTCCGGTTTGTCAGTTCACCCCGGTTCGTCCAACAACATTGGTGGAACGAGCGGTTACTTCAAGTTCTTTGGGAGTGCCATGTCTTGTCCCAGCGCTACACAATGTACGGTTACCCAAGGATTTCAAAGGCCCGCGTAAGGTACCGAATTACACCGCCGATTTATCCCCTGAGTCATGGGTGGAGAGTTATGAGATAGCAATGGAGATGCTGGACGTGGACGAAGCGATGTGTGACAAATACTTTACCATGATGTTGGAGGGAACAGCTCGAACGTGGTTGAAAAATCTTCCAGCCAACTCTATTGGATCATGGGCCGAGTTAAGGGCCCGGCTTATCCAGAACTTCAAAGATACGTGCAAGCAGCCCATGTCCATCGTGGATTTAGCTGCCTGTGTCCAGGAGGAAAGAGAATCAACAACCCACTGGGTGCACTGGGTTTCGGAGATTTTGCATTCATCAGACCGCATCAACACTGACACAGCCGTTTTAACATTGGAAAGCAATTGCCGGTTTGCACCTTTGAAGCTGAAATTGGGACGGCTCAAACGCCATTGTAATGACATGAGAATGCTCATGGCGGCTCTGGTAAAATATGCCGACTCTGATAGTACCAAGGACCCTGAGTCTGATGATGACAAGACAGGAAGGGAAAGAAGAGCGGCAACGCCAAGTGGCAGCAGCATAATCCGACAGGGCATGGGAACAATGGAAAACGCAAGGCGGGTAATAGCTTGGACTTTGTGGCTAACACCAATGCCTAGGACAACGGTCAGCGGCGTAAGGGTAAACCGCCCCAGCGGGGTGGAGGGTCAGGCCCCTATCTAGAGCGCCTGTTAAATCAGCCTTGCCCAAAACACTGATCAAAGGAGAGACCTGCTACACATCTTTGGAAAGATTGCTTCATTATGCGGGAGTTCAAAAATTCAAACCCTTTTCAATATGATAATGGACCGCCCGGCGGTATAAGAGGTGGTTTCCATGGGCCGGGTTCTGGTGGTGGCAGTTCTGATTCAAGGTTCCAGGGCAACCAAACCGGACATGGCAATCAGAATAGCCAGGGCAACCAGGGAGGTTACAACCATCTGGGGAATCAACATCAGCGGCAATTGGGTTATCAGAGCAATGCAAAACAGTTCAATAGTGGGCAGTATCATGTCTTCACCACTAGCTTATGTAAGCGCGATCAGAAACTTCATCAAAGAGCTGCGAACTCCGTTGAACCAGCGGTACCTCATTATCTGCGCTGGTCTGAACAACCCATCATGTGGAGTCGAGAGGATCATCCACCCCGGGTTGACAATCCGGGTCATCTGGCTTTAGTGGTGG
Source organism: Triticum dicoccoides (assembly GCF_002162155.2). Taxonomy (NCBI): domain Eukaryota; kingdom Viridiplantae; phylum Streptophyta; class Magnoliopsida; order Poales; family Poaceae; genus Triticum; species Triticum dicoccoides. The sequence continues at coordinate 543,358,115 of NC_041388.1, forward strand.
TACCCCAGGTTGGGGGTATAAATTTACAAAGGTGCTTATGGATGGAGGAAGCAGTATCAATATCCTTTACTATGAAACCTTTCGTCGCATGGGGTTAACAGATAAGAATCTTAAACCGTCGAACACTGTGTTTCATGGGGTAGTGCCTGGTAAATCGGCATACCCAGTTGGCAAGATAGCTCTGGAAGTTGCTTTCGGAGACGATCATGATTCAAGATCAGAGGTGTTGACTTTTGAAGTGGTGAAAATCAAGAGTCCCTATCATGCCCTGTTTAGACGGCCGGCTTATGCTAAGTTCATGGAAAGGCCTTGTTATGTTTATGTGCAGCTTAAGATGCTGGGTCATAAGGGGACCATCACGGTGCATGGGAGCCGTAAGATTGCTTTGGAGTGTGAAGAAGGTGATGCAGCTTATGCTGAGTCGGTTTGTGCCACGGAGGAGCTGGAATTTTACAAAGACAATGTTGATCCGGCAGACATGACTTCTTTGAAAAAGCCAACTACTGAGCATGATTCGGCACTGAAGTTTAAATCGGCTGAGGAAACTAAACTGGTTGACTTTGTTCCTGGCGATTCATCCAAGCAGTTCAACATCAGCGCTAACCTGGATCTGAAATAGGAAGGCGCGCTCATCGAGTTCATCCGTGAGAACCGGGACATCTTTGCATGGAAGCCTTCTGACATGCCAGGTGTATCGAGGGAAATCGTTGAGCACACCCTTAATATAGATCCTAAGTTTAAACCAGTCAAGCAGTTTCTTCGCCGCTTCAACAAAGAAGGGTGTAAAGCTATTGGAGAGGAGGTAGCCCGGCTCTTGGCAGCATGGTTTATTGTGGAGGTCTTTCACCCTGAGTGGCTAGCTAATCTGGTGCTGGTACTTAAGAAAAATGGCACTTGGTGTATGTGTGTGGATTACACAAATTTAAACAAAGCCTGTCCAGCTGACCCCTTTCCTCTCCCTCGAATCGATCAAATTATTGATGCTACAGAAGGTTGTGACCATTTGTGTTTTCTGGATGCTTATTCTGGTTATCATCATATCAAAATGGTTGTTAAGGACCAGGAGAAGACGACCTTCATAACTCCCTTTGGAGCCTTCTGCTATGTATCTATGCCTTTCGGGCTCAAGAGTGCCCAGGCAACTTATCAGCGCTGTGTTCAGAATTGTCTACATAAACAGATTGGGCGCAACGTACATGCATATGTGGATGATATTGTGGTGAAATTCAGAAAGGATGAGACATTGATGGGTAACTTGAGGGAAACTTTTGATAACCTCCGGGTTTATAAGATGATGCTTAATCCGGCCAAATGTGTCTTCGGTGTATCGGCAGGCAAGCTTTTGGGTTTTCTGGTGTCTAACAGGGGGATTGAAGCTAATCCAGAGAAGATCACAACTATCATGTCTCTGGCTAAACCGTCATGCATTAACGATGTTCAACGTTTGGCAGGCCGGATTGCAGTCTTAAGACGGTTTATCAGTCACCTTGGAGAGAAGGCTATCCCTTTGTATCAGATGCTAAAGAAAACGGATCACTTCGTCTGGAGTGATGATGCTGATGAAGCACTTGCAGATCTGAGAAGACAGTTAGCCGAGCCACCTGTCCTTGCGGCTCCAGTTGATAAGTAGCCCTTATTGCTATATGTGGCTGCTAATGCTCGACCTATTAGTGTGGCTATTGTTGTGGAGCGCAAGGAGGATGGGAAAGAGTATCCGGTTCAACGGCCCGTTTATTATATCAACGAGGTGCTTATCGAGTCCAAACAGAGATACCCACATTGGCAGAAACTGGTGTATGGAGTTTTCATGGCGAGCCGGAAGCTCAAGCATTATTTTCAGGGTCATCCTATCATCGTGGTTATATCAGCCCCCTGGGAGATATCATCCAAAATAGAGAAGCAACTGGCCGGATTGCTAAGTGGGCTATTGAGCTTGGACCTCACGGGCTAAAATATACACCTCGCACAACAATAAAATCCCAAGCACTTGCAGACTTCATCAATGATTGGACCGAGTCGCAAGAACTGGAGGAAAAACCAGACAACACTTATTGGACTATTGACTTTGATGGGTCCAGGCAATTGGAGGGCTCGGGGGCTGGAGTCATATTAACTTCCCCACGAGGTGATAAGTTTTGTTATGTTCTCTGTTTAATGTTCCCTTGTACTAACAATGCAGCTGAGTATGAGGCCTTGCTCCTTGGTCTTCGGATGGCTAAGGAAATGAACTTAAGCTGGGTTAAATGCTTTGGTGACTCGGAGCTGGTGGCTCAGCAGGAATATGGCACTCGGGATTCCAAGGACCCACTTATGGCAGCATATAGACGAGAGGTGGATGCAGTGGCTGGTCACTTCAAGGGTTATCAAGTGGACCACATAGACCGGTGGAAGAATGAAGCAGCAGACGCTTTAAGTCGCTTAGGCTCTCAACGTAAAGCTGTGCCACCCAATACCTTCCTCGATGTAATGCATAATACGTCAGTGAAGATACCTACGAAGGAGGATTTGGCTGTGCCCGACCCAAAGGCTCAATTGGTGGAGGCTCTTCATGTTATTCCGGATTGGACGGTCCCGTACCTGGCATACATGAACCAGGGCGAGTTGCCAGACGATGAAACTTTGGCCCGGCAGATAATCCGGCTATCCAAGTCAATGACTGAGGGAGTCCTGGATTAGGGGGTGTCCGGATGGCCGAACTATACCTTCAGCCGGACTCCTGGACTATGAAGATAAAATATTTAAGACTTCGTCTCGTGTCCGGGAGGGACTTTCCTTAGCGTGGAAGGCAAGCTTGGCGATACGGATATGCAGATCTCCTACCATTGTAACCGACTCTATGTAACCCTAACCCTATCCGGTGTCTATATAAACCGGAGGGTTTTAGTCCCTAGGACAACATACACAACAACAATCATACCATAGGCTAGCTTCTAGGGTTTTAGTTCGTGGTAGATCAACCGACCCTTGGAGGATAAGTATGCAGAAGTATGGTATTATGAAGTCCCGGTGTTTGATTACTATCATAAATCGGCCCTTGGGAGCTACTGGAATTGGTACTTACAATTGGACTTAAGTGAGAGGCGGATTTGTACTTACGTCATATTGTTCCTTCATCAAATTCACTAAACCGGCTTCATAGTCACGGTTTGAGTAGAGACAGTTCAGAAAACCAGAATGGAGCTCTTGGGCGTTAAGGTGGGCATAGCTTGATAAATCGGTGCTCCACTTGCCTTTCTCCATGGCAGCACGTTCTTCTTTGGCACTATGTTTTGCCAATACAACAGGATGGCCAGGGGATGTGTGGCCAATGCTAGTGATGATAACCTCATCTTCCTTGTCGCCAGCAGCTTTATCTAGAGTTCATGGAATATTAGTAGCTTTAACTGGACTAGAAGGTCCATCATCAGTTCGAACTGGACTTGCCGGTTTATCAGCTTGCACAGCGGTATCAACTTCTTCTTGTTCATCAACATTATGATCTTGAGGGGGCGGTTCATCAAATGTGGCCTCGGTATTTGGACCTTCCGGTTCCGTAGTTGGTTCCGGTTCAATCACCACATGGTCTTCATATGGGTTATTCACCCGAGCCTTCTTACTGGGTCTAGCTTTGGCTCTAAAAAGAACAGATGCAAAGGTTTGCATAGCATACAAAGTGTAAAACATCAAAATATTGAGTTGAAATACTTACCCAGCAACGGTCTTAAGAGGAGGGAGTTGTGTGGCCGTTGATTTGCCGGATGATGAAGGAGGTGTTACTTGATAATTCGAATCGGACGGATTAAGAGGTTCTCGGAAATAGCCTGCATTGGGATAAGAAGGGTTAGAAGTGGGTGAGACCTCAGGTCGGTGTTTTCGAACCGGGGTGTTCGGTAAACCGGTCGAAGTGACCATTTGGCTGCTGTGCCGGGTTGTGCGGCGAGCCTCGTGCTGCTGCTTATTCAAAAGAAATTTTGGATCCAAGTGAGCAAGCGGGTGAGAAAATCTTACTTTCCGGACTGCTTGACGGATTTTTTGTGTTGGCAGAGGGTCTGAACTGGAGGAAAGGATAATTACCTCTACATCATTACCTTGGCTGCCCTCAGCGTCCTCCTGATAAATATCATTGTCAATGAGGTGCATGAAAAGTGAACCAAGTGAATCAAGTTCTACCTCTGCTTCCGGTTCATCAGGGTCGTCATCAAGCTCTAAACCGATGGGTTCAGTTGCCCTCTTCTTCGCAGTTTTCTTGACAGCTTTCGTTTTAGGTCGAGAAGGCTTCACCGCTTTCTCCTGAGGTTTCTTTTTCCAGAGAGGATCATCACCATGTTTAAAAAATGGGTAGAGGGTATTCAAAGTTGCATAGTTCAAAAATATCAGGTGTAAAGCAGAAGCAAAAAAAATACTTACAGCGGGCGGTTTGTTCTGTGTGTAAAAGGGACTTAACCCGGTCTTGCTACAGACAGCTTCCGGTTCATTCAGCAATTTCTTGACAGACTCAGTAACTTCTTCATCTGTTAGCTGAATGTCAACATGACATTGGGAGTCTTTTACATCACCGGTGTATGTCGGCGTTCTGGGAACGTGGGTCCCCAGACTTGCCTGCCTGCGGCCCGCCGCGTGGCTAAGCCAGCAAGCTGTATGGCCCATCCTCACCAACAAAGCACCCAAGACCCTCGCGAGGGGCCAAGCCTCGCGAGCCGGACGATGCAAGACCTCCTATGGAGTGGCCTAGTCAGGCAGGCTCACAAGGAGCAGAGATATCAAGGCAAGGCGAACCTCACAAGGTTCTCGTGATGTGAGCCGTGACAATCGACACCAGGCGGGCGCCAGCGCGCACATCATCCTTGTTTCCTCTTTGGTGCAAAGGGGGCAAGCGCAACCGCGGAGTACCGAGGCCTCAGGCAAAGGTTGCCATTTCGGTGCAACAATACCAAGACCATGGACTGCAAGACGGAGGTCACTTTGGAGCCCAGAACAACATCACCACCAGAACTTTGTGCAGGCGAAGACTACTTTTGTCAGGATAGCTTGTACTAGATGTCCCATTTCAAATTAGCCGCCATTGTTGGCTCCCTTCCCGCTCGATATTTGGGAAGAGGACCAGGGCCTCTATAAATAGGACTAGCCACCACAGTAGAGCAGGAGGATCGGATCTGGGCTTGGGGGGATCGAAAGAGACGATCTTAGCTTGAGAGAGACCACCCCGACGCACACAAGCTCACCGAGCTCAAGAACGCCTCAACCTCAGGAGGACGTTCTTCCCCTGTATTGTTCATCATCAGCCCAAGAGGCAATCCACCACCACCACACTGGAGTAGGGTATTACACCACAACGGTGGCCCGAACCAGTATAAGCCCTGGGTCCTTCTGTGTTGTGAGTTCGTCGAGTTCGTCCGCGAGATCTAGTGAGCTAGGGCATTGATCGGCAGAAGGGAAAGACTTCGTGCGCACCCTAGTGTTCGAACCTTTAGGGTTTTCCAGGACCCCATACCCCGACATTTGGCGCGCCAGGTAGGGGTGCACCGTAGCTTCCTTTCCGTCGCTCCATCGCTCCGTCGCTCCATCGTCTCCATGGCGGACGCTCGCCATGCTCGAGCTGAGCATCGGGCCGCCCTCGCCGCCCGTGTTGCTCAGACGGCTCCCGTTGGTGGGCTGCCTCGTCGTTCTCCGTCCCCCGCCACCAACGCTGCCACCGGCCCAGTGGGAAACGAGCAGCAGGCGTCCTCGCAACATCCTTTGGTGCGGCAGGACGGCCGCACCGCTACTCCATCACTCACTCCTACTGGCTCTTCGTCCCACGTGCACCGCGCTCCCCTGGAGGCACGGGCCACGCTTGATACGTCTCCACCATATCTATATTTTTGATTGCTCCATGCTATATTATCTACTGTTTTGGACATTATTGGGCTTTATTATCCACTTTTATATTATTTTTAGGACTAACCTATTAACCGGAGGCCCAGCCCAGAATTGTTGTTGTTTGCCTGTGTTAGGGTTTCGAAGAAAAGGAATACCAAATGGAGTCCAAATGGAATGAAACCTTCGGGAACGTGATTTTCTCAACAAACAAGACCCAGGAGACTTGGACCCTACGTCAAGACACAAAAGATGAGGCCTCGAG
>NC_041388.1:543364582-543441167 GCF_002162155.2 Triticum dicoccoides
CCTCGTGGGCCCCCTGTTGGTCCACCGACGTACTCCTTCCTCCTATATATACCTATGTACGCCCAAACGATCAGATACGGAGCCAAAAACCTAATTCCACCGCCGCAACTTTAAGTATCTATGAGATCCCATCTTGGGGCCTGTTCTGGAGCTCTGCCGGAGGGGGCATCGATCACGGTGGGCTTCTACATCAACACCATAGCCCCTCCGATGAAGTGTGAGTAGTTTACCTCAGACCTACGGGTCCATAGTTATTAGCTAGATGGCTTCTTCTCTCTTTTTGGATCTCAATACAATGTTCTCCTCCTCTCTTGTGGAGAACTATTCGATGTAATCTTCTTTTTGCGGTGTTTGTTGAGAACGATGAATTGTGGGTTCATGATCAAGTCTATCTACAAACAATATTTGAATCTTCTCTGAATTCCTTTATGTATGATGGGTTATCTCTGCAAGTCTCTTCGAATTATCAGTTTGGTTTGGCCTACTAGATTGATCTTTCTTGCAATGGGAGAAGTGCTTAGCTTTGGGTTCAATCTTGCGGTGCCCTTTCCCAGTGACATTAGGGGCAGCAAGGCACGTATTGTATTGTTGCCATCGAGGATAACGAGATGGGGTTTTCATCATATTGCATGAGTTTATCCCTCTACATCATGTCATCTTGCTTAAGGTGTTACTCTGTTTTTAACTTAATACTCTAGATGCATGTTGGATAGCGGTCGATGAGTGGAGTAATAGTAGTAGATGCAGGCAGGAGCCGGTCTACTTGTCTCGGACTTGATTCCTATATACATGATCATACCTAGATATTCTCATAACTATGCTTAATTCTGTCAATTGCTCAATAGTAATTTGTTCACCCACCGTAGAATACTTATGCTCTCAAGAGAAGCCACTAGTGAAACCTATGGCCCTCGGGTCTATCTTCATCATATTAATCTCCTACTACTTAGTTATTTCCTTTGCTCTTTACTTTGCCTTTATTTTACTTTGCATGTTTATCACAAAAATACCAAAAATATTATCTTATCATATCTATCAGATGTCACTCTCGTAAGTGGCCGTGTAGGGATTGACAACCCCTATTCGCGTTGGTTGCGAGGATTTATTTGTTTTGTGCAGGTACGAGGGACTCGCGCATAGCCTCCTACTGGATTGATACCTTGGTTCTCAAAAACTGAGGGAAATACTTACGCTACTTTGCTACATCACCCCTTCCTCTTTAGGGAAAACCAACACAGTGCTCAAGAGGTAGCAAGAAGGATTTCTGGCGTCGTTGCCGGGGAGGTCTACGCAAAAGTCAACATACCAAGTACCCATCACATACCCTTATCTCCCGCATAACATTATTTGCCATTTGCCTCTTGTTTTCCTCTCCCCCACTTCACCCTTGCCGTTTTATTCGCCCTCTCTCTCTCGATCCTCCCTCTCTTTCCCATTTTCCTCTTTTTGCCCGCTTGGTTTTTGTTTCCTTGTGTGTTAGTTCGTTTGCTTGTCGTTATGTCTAGTCCCTTATCTTCTCCATTGTCTCCCGAGAGTGAAATTCTAAATTTTAAGCAAAGGGAGGGAGAAAATCTAAAAGATGCTTCGTATAGAATTTGCAATGCTCAAAATAGATCCACTAGGACGCAATCTACCTTCGTTCTTCTTCGCAATTTTTATGTAGGCATTACTCCTTGGCCCAGATATGTCCTTGGCACTATTACTGGAGGGAACTTTTTGGGTAGCCATACTTTTGATTCTTATAATGCTATGATAGATTTGTTTGGCTCAACCCCTCTTTTTGTTAATGGAACTGTATTAACTTTGGAGCATGTAATGCAAGGACTTGAAATTATTGAAAATAAGGTTGCTACCATAGAGTTAATTGAAAAATTGGATAAAAAGATCCACAACCGAATCTCTCAATATGGATCTAAAGTAGGAGTCACTTTGAAAAATATTAAAGAGAAGGAACCCATAGTTAATGAGAAAATAAATCACGATTCCACTTGAATTGATAAAATTGAGGATATTATTACCAACTTGGGAACCGCTTTTTCTTCCGTAAAGAATACTTCAAATCCTCCCTCTAAAATTGCCAAGCTTATGTATGTTCCTAAGAATAAGGGTGAATCCTCTAGTAAGGAAACTGCGGATCTCAAATCTATAAGTGTTCATCCCAATCTTTTTGCTATCATTAAGGAACCAATTGTTACAAATGATTTTTTCGATCTTGTGCCTAAAATTTTTATAATAAACAAAAAGAAAGAAATTCCTAAAGATGGTAGATGCCTCATTGAAGAATTGCCTACCAAAGATGGCAATACCTAGATCTTGCTTGTTATGCCTAGCTAGGGGCGTTAAACGATAGCGCTTGTTGGGAGGCAACCCAATTTTATTTTTATTCCTTGCTTTTGTTCCTGTTTATTCATAAATAATTTATCTAGACTCTGTTTTGGTTGTGTTTTGTGTGTTTAATTAGTGTTTGTGCCAAGGAGAACTGTTGGGAAGACTTGGAGAAAGTCTTGTTACACTTGCTGTAAAAAACAGAAACTTTAGGGCTCACAAGAACTACTGCCATTTTTATTTGGAAAGTGCTATTTATTTATTTATTTTTTAAGATGATTCATAGATAAATACCTCACGTCCATAAACTTATTTTTAGAATTTTTGGGGTTCCAGATCTTGCGCTAGCTACAGATTACTACAGACTGTTATGTTTTGACAGATTTTGTTTTTTGTGTGTTGTTTGCTTATTTTGATGAATCTATGGCTAGTAAAATAGTTTATAAACCATAGATAATTTGGAATACAGTAGGTATAACACAAATATAAATAAAGAATGATTTCATTATAGTACCTTGAAGTGGTCTTTTGTTTTCTTTCGCTAACGGAGCTCACGGGATTTTCTACATTGAGTTTTGTGTTGTGAAGTTTTCAAGTTTTGGGTAAAGATTTGATGGATTATGGAACAAGGAGTGGCAAGACCCTAAGCTTGGGGATGCCCATGGCACCCCCAAGATAATCTAAGGACACCTAATAGCCAAAGCTTGGGGATGCCCCAGAAGGCATCCCCTCTTTCGTCTACTTCTATCGGTAACTTTACTTGGAGCTATATTTTTATTTGCCACATGATATGTGTTTTGCTTGGAGCGTCTTGTATCATTTGAGTCTTTACTTTTTAGTTTAACACAATCATCATGCTGTACACACCTTTTGAGAGAGCCATACATGATTTGGAATTTGCTAGAATACTCTATGTGCTTTGCTTATATCTTTTGAGTTATATAGTTTTGCTCTAGCACTTCACTTATATATTTTAGAGCACGGTGGTGGATTTGTTTTATAGAAACTATTAATCTCTCATCCTTCACTTAGATTATTTTTAGAGTCTTAAATAGCATGGTAATTTGCTTAAAATCCTAATATGCTAGGTATTGAAGATTAGTAAAATTTTCTTATGAGTGTTTTGAATACTAGGAGAAGTTTGATGCTTGATGATTGTTTTGAGATATGGAGGTAATAATATCAAAGTCGTGCTAGTTGAGTAGTTGTGAAATTGTGAAATACTTGTGTTGAAGTTTGCAAGTCCCGTAGCATGCACGTATGGTAAACGTTATGTAACAAATTTGAAACATGAGGTGTTATTTGATTGTCCTCCTTATGAGTGGCGGTCGGGGACGAGCGATGGTCTTTTCCTACCAATCTATCCCCCTAGGAGCATGCGCGTAGTGCCGAGGTTTTTGATGACTTGTAGATTTTTGCAATAAGTATGTGAGTTATTTATGACTAATGTTGAGTCCATGGATTATACGCACTCTCACCCTTCCATCCTTGCTAGCCTATTTGGTACCGTGCATTGCCCTTTCTCACATTGAGAGTTGGCGCAAACTTCGCCGGTGCATCTAAACCCCGTGATATGATACGCTCTTTCACACATAAACCTCCTTATATCTTCCTCAAAACAGCCACCATACCTACCTATTATGGCATTTCCATAGCCAATCCGAGATATATTGCCATGCAACTTTCCACCATTTTGTTTATCATGACACATTCATCATTGTCATATTGCTTAGCATGATCATGTAGTTGACATAGTATTTGTGGCAAAGCCACCATTCATAATTCTTTCATGCATGTCACTCTTGGTCCATTGCATATCTCGGTACACCACCAGAGGCATTCATATAGAGTCATCTTTAGTTCTAGTATCGAGTTGTAATCATTGAGTTGTAAATAAATAGAAGTGTGATGATCATCATTTTCTACAGCATTGTCCCAAGTGAGGAATTATAAAAAAAGAGAAAGGCAATAAAAAAATAAGGCCCAAAAAATGAGAGAAAAAGAGAGAAGGGACAATGTTACTATCCTTTGCCACACTTGTGCTTCAAAGTAGCACTGTAATCTTCATGATATAGAGTGTCTTGTTTTGTCATTTTCATATACTAGTGGGAATTTTCATTATAGAACGTGGCTTGTATATTCCAACAATGGGCCTCCTCAAGTGCCCTAGGTCTTCGTGAGCAAGCAAGTTGGATGCACACCCACTTAGTTTCTTTTGTTGAGCTTTCATACATTTATAGCTCTAGTGCATCCGTTGCATGGCAATCCCTACTCCTTGCATTAACGTCAATCGGTGGGCATCTCCATAGCCCATTGATTAGCCTCGCTGATGTGAGACTTTCTCCTTTTTGTCTTCTCCACATAACCCCCTCATTATATTCTATTCCACCCATAGTGCTATGTCCATGGCTCGCGCTCATATATTGCGTGAAAGTTTATAGGTTTGAGATTACTAAGGTATGAAACAATTGCTTGGCTTGTCATCGGGGTTGTGCATGATGAGAGCATTCTTGTGTGACGAAAATGAAACATGACTAAACTATATGATTTTGTAGGGATGAACTTTCTTTGGCCATGTTATTTTGAGAAGACATAATTGCTTAGTTAGCATGCTTGAAGTATTATTATCTTCATGTCAATATGATCTTTTGTCTTGAATCTTTCGGATCTAAATATTCATACCACAATTAAGAAGAATTACATTAATATTATGCCAAGTAGCACTCCGCATAAAAAAATTTGTTTTTATCATTTACCTACTCGAGGACGAGCAGGAATTAAGCTTGGGGATGCTTGATATGTCTCCAACGTATCTATAATTTTTGATTGCTCCATGCTATATTATCTACTGTTTTGGACATTATTGGGCTTTATTATCCACTTTTATATTATTTTGGGGACTAACCTATTAACCGGAGGCCCAGCCTAGAATTGTTGTTTTTTGCCTGTTTTAGGGTGTCGAAGAAAAGGAATACCAAACAGAGTCCAAACGGAATGAAACCTTGGTGAACGTGATTTTCTCGACAAACAAGACCCAGGAGACTTGGACCCTACGTCAAGACACAAAAGAGGAGGCCACGAGGTAGCGGGCGTGCCTACCCCCCCCCCCCCAAGGCGCGCCCTCCACCCTCGTAAGCCCCTTGTTGCTCCACCGACGTACTCCTTCCTCCTATATATACCTATGTACCGCCAGATATACATGATCATACCTAGATATTCTCATAACTATGCTTAATTCTGTCAATTGCTCAATAGTAATTTGTTCACCCACCGAAGAATACTTATGCTCTCGAGAGAAGCCACTAGTGAAACCTATGGCCCCCGGGTCTATCTTCATCATATTAATCTCCTACTACTTAGTTATTTCCTTTGCTCTTTACTTTGCCTTTATTTTACTTTGCATCTTTATCACAAAAATACCAAAACTATTATCTTATCATATCTATCAAATCTCACTCTCGTAAGTGGCCGTGTAGGGATTGACAACCCCTATTCGTGTTGGTTGCAAGGATTTATTTGTTTTGTGCAGGTACGAGGGACTCGCGTGTAGCCTCCTACTGGATTGATACCTTGGTTCTAAAAAACTGAGGGAAATACTTACGCTACTTTGCTGCATCTTCCCTTCCTCTTTGGGGAAAACCAACGCAGTGCTCAAGAGGTAGCAGCGCTCATCGCGGCGAACGAGCTCCTGTGTTACCGCCCCGTCGACGATGTCTATGAGGAGTGGCTCGACCGCGTCGCCGAGCTCGTTCATGTCGCGGGGGGCACTCTGGCCCCGTCTTACTCCGTGCCTCCCCCTCAGCAGGCTGCGGGCAACGGGGCTCGTGGAGCGCCTCCACCACCTTGACCACAAGATGGTGCCTTGGCGCCAAGGCGTGCGCCTCCGCGGCGCGATCCGCCGCGCCCGGCGCCCGCGCATCAAGAAAGGAGCTGCCAAGCAATCCCGCAGCCATGAGAAGCTGCACCGGCGCTTCCCGCGCCACCTCATCAAGACCACGCGCTGCCTGCAGTGGCACAGCGCAGACCTTGCCAAGACCAAGCTCCGCCCCAAGTTCAAGCCAGATCTGGCTGCACGGTACGACGGCACCGCCGACCCCGCGGAGTTCCTGCAGCTCTATGAGTTGAGCATCGAAGCGGCCAACGGCGATGAAAAAGTCATGGCGAACTGGTTTCCCATGGCTCTCAAGGATGGGGCCCGCTCCTGGCTCCTGAACCTGTAGCACGGCTCGATCTCCTCCTGTGACGAGATGCATGACCGCTTTGTCGCCAACTTCCAGGGCACTCGTGATTGCCCACCAGTCGCGGGCGACCTACGCCGCATCAAGCAACAGCCAGGAGAGATCCTCCAGAAGTACATCCAGCGCTTCAACAGCACCCGCCTCAAGATCCCGAAGGTCTCGGACGAGGCCATCATCTCCGCGTTTTCCGATGGCGTCCGCGACGTAAAGATGAAGGAGGAGCTGGCAATCCATGAGGAGCTTTGCAGATCTCAGGACTTGTTCAACATGGCGACCAGGTGCGCAAGAGCTGAGGAGGGGCGCCTCTCTCTCCTTGAGCTGCCAGCTGCAGGAGTGGAGGAAAAGAAGGCCAAGGCCAAGGACGTGAAGCGCAAGGAGGCAGTAGTGCTCACAGCAGAGCCCGACACCAAGCGAGGCAGAGATCAGCCCGAGTCATCCAAGAACGGCCGCCCATTCTGCGCCTTCCACAACATGAACACCCACAACACCAGCGACTGTTAAGATCTCAGAGCCATTCGAGAAGGACGCGTCGGCAGACGCCCCGAGCGCAATGACCGGGGCTATGGCCATGGAGGAGGACGCGGAGGCAGACGCTGGGACGACCGTGGCCTGTGCCAGGAGTGGCGTGACCAGCCTCGTGAGGACCGCTGGCAGGACCAACCACGCGAGGGCGCCTGGAGGGACCCGCCTCGCGAGGATCACCACCAGGGCAATGCTGGTCTTCCCCTATTGTCGCCGCCAAGGAGGAACGACGACCATCACTAGGACGAGGGGGCTGGGGGCTTCCAGCAGCCACGCGCAGTTACTTGCATCTTGGGCGGCGCTCAGGCCCCAGCCTCTCAACGCATCTTCAAATAGTTCACTCGCGAGGTGAACGCGGCGCTCCCCAAGCTCGAGGCCACGCGCCCACTCTGGTGGTCCCAGTGCGCCATCACCTTTAGCTCGGCCGACCAGCTCAAGTGAGCAGCCACCGCTGGCACACTCCCTATGTTGTGCTCCCCAGTCATCAGCAATGTGCAAGTCACCAAGACTCTCATTGATGGCAGCGCAGGGCTCAACATCCTATCCGCCGACACGTTCGACAACCTCCAAGTGCCTTATGTGCAGCTCCAGCCAACCAAACCTTTCTCAAGACTGAATGATGGTTCCACCACACCAATAGGGCAAGTCCGCCTGCCTGTCACCTTTGGGGAGCACAAGAATTACAGCACCGAGCTCATCGACTTCGACATCGTGCACATCCGCCTGCTGTACAATGCCATCCTTGGGTATCCAGCCCTGGCCAAGTTCATGGCAGTCACACACAATGGCTACAATGTTCTCAAGATGCCAGGAAGCGGGGAGATCATCACGGTCCCATGTGAAGAAAGGTATGCGGTGTGCTTCCTCGAGTGCGCCTTCCAAGCCGCGGCAATCGACAACCCTGACAGCAGAAGTAAAGGCCCTCCGGAGACCATCCCCAAGAAGAAGCTACCGCGCCGAGCAGGACGTCAAGAGGATGGCGTCGCATCAGGAGCCTCGTCAGGATCGGCGCCCGCTCCAGGGGCGCCTCCCTCCACCGCATAGCAAGGCGCGCCTGGCGCCCTCCTCGGGAAGGGCTCGAGGGCTCTCTTCTGGAGGGCCTCAGACCTTGCCAGTCTCACGAGGGAGGAGTTTGGGCACCACTTGGAAGCGCGCTTCGTGGCATGTGTTCCTCAGGAGAACATGGGGCAAGAAATGCCCACCACTCAGGAGTTCATCACCAAGACCACCCAAGAGCTACAAGACGCAAGGGCCATGCGTGGCGACAACCGTTCATAGAGTGTGGCTCACCACCCAGGCGAGGGTGCTGAGATGCGCACTTGCGTCGACATCCCAGGGTCAACAGGGCCGCATCTCAGGAACGCTTCTGGCCATCACGCACAGGCCGCTGTGAGGGTCCACCACACAACTTCGTTCGCATGCCCTTCGGCCTGCCGAGCGTGGCGTCGACCCATCAGCGCAATATGCGGCAAGTCCAGGCGGCTCAGGAGGCCAGGTTCCACGCCGTTCTGGAGGAGATGGCGACGGCCTTCAGGGAACCTCCTGAGCCCCCAGAGCCTCCCGAGGCTCAGGGTCCTGATGGCTCATGAGGAGTTATTCCTTCGACGTGCGGCTTTAGCTGCACCAACCCTACTTCGTCTACAGAACCAGGTGACATCTTCCAAGTTCATTTAAGCTGGGAGCGCCCCTCGGGCTGCACTATTCCCTGGACGCATGGGTCCATCCCTGTGGCATGTATCCCTTTTACTTATGTTTCTAAGCTTTCCTCGCTGGGGGCGCCCCTCGGGCCAGACCCAGTGGCATGTACCTTCCTGCCTTTATCTCAGGCAATCTACTCTCCATGCTTAACCTACCAACTGCTATCGCCTGCCAACTACTATTACCTGCTCAATCATCACCCCCGTCGGGGCCCCTACACAGGCACAGGGCTGGTGCATGGGTCCGTCCCTGCCACGACCGACAAATCTGAGTGGTCGAGCTCTGGCTCGCGGCACGCGCCGTGCACGTCACCTCATCAGGCCCTCAGTGCTTTCGCTTCATCCAGACCAACCAACGGCAGGTAGGCGGCAGTAACGACAAACCATGTTTCTCCCTATGCATGTTCACAGGAACCCCGCGGGAAGGATAGCAGGCGCCCCGCGAGTTTCCTTTCCTCTCGTGCGACTCGCTTGCACGTTAAAAGGGGGGGCTCCTGAGCATCGCGACTCAGGAGCTCTTACTGGCTCTCCAGCCCTCACCCCCTGGCCTTGGCCATGGCATCGTGACCTGGCATACCAGCGGCGGCTGAGCTCTCTCGAGGGCCGGGACCTGAGGACGTAGAGCATTAAGAGGAGCTCGGGAGAAGGAAAACTCACACGGGCCGGCCTCTCTATGTTGCGTAAGTTGGCGTGCAGCCCTAGCGCAACATCAGGAATCACCGCGAAGTCATCAAGATAAGTTTCGCCCTCAGATCAGCAAAACATTTGGGCCTAATAGTCGCTCACCCCATGCCGTAACCCCGTTGCGGCCAAGTCATCTTACTTTCTTCCCTTGCCATGGCCGCTTGGGCGTTAAGGGGGACCTCCTAAGCATCATGCCTCAGGGGCTCTTACTGGACCTCGGGCTGTGCACCTCCTGGCCTTGACCACAGCATCGTGACCTGGCATACCAGCGACGGCTGTAGCCGCCTTGGGACCGGGACCCGTTAACGTAGAGCAACAAGCTATCGCGAGGAAAGAAAGGGGAGGCCGAGCCTTAACAGGACGCGCGTTCATCAAATTTTCATAACCAAGAAAATAGGTGCAAAGGCATTGCAGATCCTTACATACCCCCATGGGGTGATTCATGATCCTTCACAGGAAACAAAAGCTGATGCTAAGGGGGATTCTATCTACATCCTCCCACGGCGGACGCCATCATCAACAGTGGGCCACGGGAGGCCGGCGCTGACCCCATCCAGATGAGCGGCGGCGCGGCTGGACGTCGCAGCCTTGCCCCGGGCACGGCGAGAGCTCAGGGGGACGTAGCTGTTGTCGCTCATCTCCGGATTCTCGTAGAGCTTAGGAGAACTGTTGGACTCCCAAGGGCTGTTGCTGCTGGAGTAGTCGCAGGCGGAGCGCGCATCAGCCTCGTGCTCTTCTTCAGAGCAGCACTCCAGGCGGCGGCCCTTGGCGTCGAAGACCTTCAAGAGAAGCGTGGAGGCGCCGTCGTACTCGAAGTGGATCGCGAGGGCACCCCTCATGCGACAGATCCGTGCAATCTCGCCCCAGCCGCGAGTCATGAAGATTTTGCCAGTGGGCACCGCTTCGACCTTCGCCTTGATCGCCGGAGCGCCACAATCGGCATGCTACAGCGAGAACTCGAGAGGTCCCCTCGGCGGCATCACGTTGGAGAAGAACCGTGGGAAGCGGATCTAGGAGTTCGGAGGCGTTGGTGTCCACAGCACCAGCTCGCGCGAGGAGTCCGCCGCATGGACGGCCCGCGTCGCCGAGGCGCGGCGACCCCGGGTGCGGTGTGGGTGACGCTGATCGCCACTCCGTCCTCTTGAGCCTACGGCTTGGGCGTACAAGTGTAGTGGGTACCCCTACGGAGGCCGCTCGCACAACGGCCCCGCTACCACCTGCAACGCCGCCTCGTCACAATGATGGATCGACCTCTTCTTCGGCGGGAGCAGCTCCGGGGCAACCCGGGGGGCTCTCCCCTTCTCCTTGGCGGAGAATCTTCTGATGGGCGCCATTGGAGCAAGCAGTGGAGCGAGAAGGAGGAAGCAAGCAAGGAAGAGATGGGCAATGGGGGCTCCGCCCCCTCCCCATTTATAGCAAGAGAAGGCCAACCGGCGTCTCGCACGATCATAGGTAATGATGGTTTCCCTTGCATGTCGAAGGGACTTGTCAAGACGTGCAGTTGCCAAGGCAGCATGGGGAAGCGGAGACACCCATGTCCAATCAACCGCCACACGTCAACCGAGGCCGCAGGCTTTTGGGGCCCGCGGTGCTTCGAGCTTGACCCTTGGGTTCGCCGCAAAGCCAAGCCCGCGCGCACCTTGGGCCCGGGGGCTACTGTCGGCGTTCTAGGAACGGGGGTTCCCAGACTTGCCTTCCTGTGGCCCGCCGCATGGCTAAGCCAGCAGGCCGTATGGCCCATCCTTACTATCGGTGTCGAAACCGGCAGATCTCGGGTAGGGGGTCCCGAACTGTGCGTCTAGGAGGATGGTAACAGGAGGCAGGGGACATGCAGTTTTACCTAGGTTCAGGCCCTCTTGATGGAGGTAAAACCCTACGTCCTGCTCGATTAATATTGATGATATGGGTAGTACAAGAGTAGATCTACCACGAGACCAGAGAGGCTAAACCCTAGAAGCTAGCCTATGGTATGATTGTATGTTTTCCTACGGACTAAAACCCTCCGGTTTATATAGACACCGGAGGGGGCTAGGGTTACACAAGGTCGGTTACAAAGGAGGAAATATACATATCCGTATTGCCTAGCTTGCCTTCCACGCCAAGTAGAGTCCCATCCGGACACTAGACGAAGTCTTCAATCTTGTATCTTCATAGTCTAGCAGTCCGGCCAAAGGATATAATTCGGCTGTCCAGAGACCCCCTAATCTAGGACTCCCTCAGTAGCCCCCGAACCAGGCTTCAATGACGATGAGTCCGGCGCGCAGTGTTGTCTTCGGCATTGCAAGGCGGGTTCTTCTCCAACTTTCAAGTATTTGTAAGCAGTGTCCGGCTCCATAAATGTTGAACCTCTTGGCTTCTGTGCCCAATAAGGGCTATCTCCCACGCGTCGAATGAATACGAGGCGCCGGGGCGTTTTTACATTCGCCCCCCTAGCCAGATAAATAAATTGTCTATTAAAGGGACGGGGATTCTTAGATCCGATCCATATTGTCCTCCCCCAGCGAGAATTCATCAAAGCATGCTTTGGAAAGATCCATTCCAGCATGGCCGACCTCCGCAGCTCCTCCTCCCGCCCCCGTAGCCCTAAGCCCGGTGATTGGGAGAGGTGTTCAGTCCCGCACAGTCGACTAGTCGAGCTGCAGACTAAGGGATTTCTCCCTCCGGCATATATGGTGCACGTTCGAGCCGGGCTCGCCACCTACAATGGCGGCGCGCAAGCGTAGAGCCTTCCTTGTCCCTCCATGGGGGAATGGGTCTGCCTTGTTCCTTATTAACTAAGGGGACTCGGATTTCCAATTCATCCGTTCCTCCGTGGGCTCCTGGAGTTCTACAGCCTCCAATTACACAATCTCACCCCTGCCTCCATTCTACATATTGCCGGCTATGTTGCTCTCTGCGAGTTGTTCCTGGGCTGCGAGGCTCACTTAGAGCTGTGGACAAGGCTATTCTGCCTTGTCCCTCGCACACAGAGGGAATCACTTTATCAAGTGGGCGGAGCCGAAATATGGCGCACCACCGATACCGAATACCTGTCCGGTACCCCGAAGAAGCCGTCCGAAGACTGGCCTTCAGAATGGGTTTATATGGAGGACGTCCCTCTTCTGGACCCTGTTCTGCGGGGTCTACCTAAGTTCAACAATGCTCCTCTGAAGAAGCGCCAAAGTTGGCGCCCACGCAGCCCCCAGGCGGAAGATAACGGAGAAGTCCTCTATCTGATGAACCGGATCAAAGCACTGCCTCGATCAAGATTGACAATAATCGAAGTCATGTCGATCTGCATAATGCGGGGAGTGCAGCCACTTCAATATCGCGGGCACCCCTTGTGGTGTTATAACGGGGCGGATGACGCCACCCGCTGCGGGCGTAAGGGTCCGGACAATGCTGCCGCTCTAGCGAAGATTCTGTCCGAACTATTCAAGGGTGAGGAAGAGGAGTTCACCAGCATCAAGCCACGGGATGGATTCTCCATGTACAATCCTCCAAGCTGGGTAAGTTATATCTCCCTGCTCCCATTTTTCCCACATTCTTAGTCGTAAGTACTCACCTTGCCATTTTGCGGTAGGAACTGCGAAAAGCCATAAAGGAGGTCAGCAGCCCTTCTCCATAACCAGAGGACCCTGACCGGGCACTCGATTCCGGACTTGAAGAAGATCCGGTTATCTCCGTGGAACTGATAGACCGGCAGTTCTATCAGTTAAGCTGCGATGATGCTCTGGTGGCCATTACGGCCGACTATCCCGGACTGCTCCCTGCATCAGAGGTAAGAAAAATCAAACAGTCCTAACTCCAAAACTAGGATCCCCTTTTTAGGCACTTCACCCACCATATACACATGGCATCTTTTATAGGGAAGGTATTCGGGACGCCCCGCCGAACCCGCAACAACTCGTCAACAAGAGGTACCAAGGCCGGGTAGGCCAAAAAGGAAGGCGGTCAGGACGGAGACGCCGGCGCAAAGGTATAGGAAAAACCCCGCTCCGTGGTTTTCGTCTTTCTCAAAATGTAATGGCGCCCGCGTTTCTTTAACAGAAAGAACGCTCGCCGGAATATCTCCGGCGATGCTGCCAATCAAGCTTCCACCAGTCGGGCCCCAGGACCGGTCATGGAGGCGGAAGCCGATATGGGGCAGGCGGCGGATAATCCCCCTACAGAGGATGCGGATAGATTATCCGTTACAAACTCAGAAGTGGAAAGCGCCATGAATCATAGGTGCCGTCGGGCCGTACTCCGCGACGCTTGTTTCTCACCAGAGGCGTTCAACGCCTTCAATTATGGAGAGGCGTACCTCCGTGCTGCTCAAGATGGTCTAGCCAGAGACACAGATCAGTATGTAAAGGATGTACGGGTGAGTAAATCTGGAGGTTTATATGTATCAGTAGCCCCTGAGACTTGAAATAGTTAGCAGAATTGATTTAAGGATCATATGCAATGTGCAGGTTCTTACAAAGAAAAATACTAGGCTGTCCCAGGAGCTGGAGGAAAGCAAGACCCAACAGGGGGGGCGCTCTTGTCGCATTGCAGGAACAGAAAAAGCCTCCCGCTAGTAACATTTACTTTAAAGAATGATGGTTACCATATAGTGTGCGGTGTAGCTGCGGTTCTAACAACAGATGTTGCAGATGAATCCGGGGAAAATCCGGAGGATCAGCATGTTATCCGACAGCTAGAAGCTGGCAAACGCGTGCTGACTGAGGTTAGGCGAGAGAAAAACAATCTCCAAGATGCCAATGTTAAGCTGAGCGTTGAACTAAAAGACGTTCGGGGCCAGCTTGCAGACTCCGAGAAGGAGAATAAGTGGCTTCGGTGCGGCATTTTCAGTAAGTGCTTGAACGAATCCTGTTAAAGGAGTTCGGCGAAGAAGTCGACTAACAGCGTTATGTCTGTAGGTATGCTGATGGGTCGTCCCAAGGAGGAAATGCCCGGGTCTGCGGGTGATCTTCTGTCCGAGCTGTCACATCTGCACGAACAAGTTCGGCAGGTGATGCAGGGTGTTGCCCAGGCCTTGTGGTCGTCCGTCTCCCTGCCAGAAGCCGTTGCAGGACTTGCGGAGAAGATGAAGGGAGCACGGCGGCGCTTCCTATTATGGAAGATATCAGCCTGTCAACAGGGTGCCAGAGAAGCCCAGGCCATGGTGAAGACGCGGTATACCAAGGCCGACCCAAATCACATGGCCGAAGTCGGACCTGTGGGGCCTGACGGAAAATAAATCCCCGTTAGCTTAGTTTATGGGCAAGTAGAATTAGCTGCAAAGTATTCCCAACAGGATTGTAAGCTAGACCGCCTATTGGATGGTATAAAGGAGGAGTTTAGTCAGTGTGCATGACTATGTAATTAAAGTGACATGTATAATGCCTTCTAGCCGGATTGTAGATCATTTTTTGTTGCGGACCTTTTCGCTTCAACCTCCGGGCCCAATAGTCTGGAGTGAATATGAATACCCGCTCGGTTATATAAAATCGGGGTATGCGTGGAGACCAGGCGTAGGGGTCATTAGTGCTTTATCAGACAAGTGCCCAACTAGTTATGTTATATTACATGGGTAGTAAGAAACATCTTCCAGGGAGAATAGTTCCGTTAAGGGTTCCTTTCCCTAGGTAAGCATGCCCTAAAGTGCATGTCCGGACTGCGATAGGAAACGCAGAAAAAACATCTGGGGGCGGATATGGATAATAAATAAAAATCATCTTTTGTTCACCGACCGAATATTCCCTTATGAACACTAGCTTTCGGCTTTACCCAGTCTGAGGTACACATCTGGCTGACCCAGCAGTAACAATCACAGAGGTGCTCCCCTTATGCCCTAGCCAAATTAACGGGAATGTAGGGCATAAATGCAAGAGCCAGGCAACCCAGCTTGGCCAAAACTTAAGTCATATCGATGCATATAATGGTGAAAAAAGGTACATGCTGAAGTATAACACATGTGTTGGGCGTGAGGCCCAGATAAATAATTTAAGCTTCTGTGAAAGAAGCCCTCAGGTATGAAGAGTGCGGCTAGCGCATCTGTAATGTACAAGCGAGGCACAAGGTGACCCTTGAAGGCCTAGAGAAGTAATAAAAGAAAGAAAGAAAGGGAAACAAGACATATGATGTATATGCAGAAAATGGACAAAGGGAGGGGACTAACATAGAGTCCGGTGCTAGGCGTAGAATCTTCGGAGCCTGGCCGCGTTCCATGGGTTCGGCTCGAGTCGACTAGTCGATGCATCCCGCCGTCGGTACGCTCCACCGGTCAGAACTTGATCAATAATGAAGGGACCTTCCCATTTGGGCTCGAGCTTGTTCTTTTTCTTATCCGGCAGGTGTAGACTAGTTCGCCAACGTTATAAGTTTTGGCCCGTACTTCTCTGCTTTGGTATCTACGAGCCTGTTGCTGATAAAATGCGGAACGAGCTCCTCCTCCAAGGTGTCCAGACTGTCCTGTCGATCGAGCTCGGCTTGTCTTTCTTCGTGCACACTCGAGGTGAGTCATGAATTATGTCACAGGGCAAGACTGCCTCTGCACCGTACACCATAAAGAGGGGTGTATATCCGGTACTACGATTTGGCGTGGTCCGCAGCCCCTAGAGTACGGAGTCGAGCTCCTCTACCCAGTGCGTGTCAGACTCCGTTAAGGAACGCACTAATCTGGGTTTAATGCCGCTCATTATAAGGCAGTTTGCTCACTCGACTTGACTGTTGGTTTGTGGGTCATAGACTGAAGCATAATCGAGCTTGATGCCCATTTTGCTGCACCAGAGTTTTACTCCGTCGGCCGTGAAGTTCGTGCCATTGTCAGTGATGATGCTGTGGGGGACGCCATAACGATGTACAATCCCGGATATGAAGTCTATCACCGGTCCGAATTCGGCTGTTTTAACAGGTTTGGCCTCTATCCATTTGTGAATTTATCCACCATGACCAGTAAGTATTTTTTCTTGTGGGTTCCCCCTTTAAGGGGTCCAACCATGTCAAGCCCCCAGACCGCAAAGGGCCATATAATGGGGATTATTTGGAGGGCGGTGGGTGGCATGTGGTTTGATTTGCAAAGAGCTGGCAACCGGTGCAACATTGGACCAAGTCCTGTGCATCTGCCCGGGCTGTTGGCCAATAGAATCCTATGCGGAAGGCCTTGCTTACAAGGGCCCGGGCTGCAACGTGATGACCGCCGAGTCCGGCGTGAATTTCTGCCAAAAGATTCCGCCCTTCCTCTTTGGAGATGCACCTTTGAAGGACTCCGGTAGTGCTTTTTTTGTACAATTCTCCCTCATGGACCGTGTAGGCCTTGGATCGCCGCACTATGCAGCGTGCCTCATTTTGGTCCTCTGGAAGTTCCTGTCTAGTTAGGTAGGCCAGGAATGGTTCTATCCACGGGGCGATAATGGCCATGATTACGTGGGCTGAAGGTGTTATTTCGGTGGCAGAGCCTCCGATTGTGTCAGAGTATTCGGTATCGGGCATTTTGGTCGGGTCCGGACTATTGTTACCGGTGTCTCCTTCCCACACTACGGATGGCTTGAACAGCCCTTCCAGGAATATATTGGGGGGACCATATCGCATTTTGCGCCGATGCGGGCGAGGACATCCGCCGCCTGATTGTTTTCCCGAGCCACATGGTGAAATTCGAGCCCCTCGAACCGAGCTGACAATTTTAGGACGGCGTTTCGATAGGCCGCCATTTTCGGATCTTTGGCGTCAGAGTCTCCATTTATTTGGGATATTGCGAGGTTTGAATCCCCACGCACCTCCAGGCGTTGAATGCCCATGGAGACTGCCATCCGAAGACCATGCAACAGAGCTTTGTATTCGGCTGCATTGTTGGAGTCTGTATACAATATTTGCAGTACGTACTGAACGGTATCCCCGGTTGGGGATGTCAGGACGATGCCAGCCCCTAGACCGGCCAGCATTTTAGAACCGTCGAAGTGCATGATCCAGTTGGAGTATGCGCCATACTCTTTAGGGAGTTCGGCCTCCGTCCATTCGGCGACGAAGTCAGCCAATACTTGCGATTTAATGGCTCGTCGAGGTTTGTATGTTATGTCGAACGGGAGGAGCTCAATGGCCCATTTGGCAATCTGGCCCGTAGCATCGCGGTTGTTTATAATATCATTAAGTGGCACTTCCGAGGCTACCGTAATCGAACACTCTTGAAAGTAGTGTCGTAGCTTCCAGGACGCCATGAATACCGCATAGGCTATCTTTTGATAATGTGGGTACCATGATTTGCATGGAGTGAGGACAGTGGATACATAGTATACCTGCTTTTGAAGAGGGAATTTATGTCCGGCAGCTTCTCGTCTGACGACGAGCACTACGCTTACAACTTGATGAGTTGCCGCAATGTACAACAGCATTGGTTCACCAATATTTGGCGCGGCTAGGATTGGGTTGGTTGCCAAAATGGCCTTTATTTCTTCCAATCCGGCTGTGGCAGCGTCCATCCACTCGAAGTGTTCGGTGCGCCGAAGAAGGCGATAAAGGGGTAAAGCCTTTTCTCCTAAGCAGGAGATAAAGCGACTTAGAGCCGCCACACATCCAGTTAACTTCTGGATTTGTTTGAGGTCTGTTGGTGTAGCCAACTGTGACAAAGCTCGGATTTTGGCCAGGTTAGCTTTGATACCTCTACTGGAGACAATGAAACCCAGGAACTTTCCGGCTGGTACGCCGAAAACACATTTTTCCGGATTGAGCTTGATGTCGTATCTTCGGAGGTTGTCGAATGTGAGCCTCAAGTCGTCTATCAAAGAGTCGACGTGTTTGGTTTTGACAACCACATCGTCTATGTATGCCTCTACTGTCTTTTCGATTTGTTTCTCCAGACATGTCTGAATCATGCGCTGATATGTTGCGCCGGCGTTCTTGAGCCCAAAAGGCATTGTGTTAAAACAGAAGGGACCGTATGGTGTGATGAATGTCGTTGCGGCTTGGTCGGACTCCGCCACCTTGATTTGGTGGTAACCAGAGTATGTGTCGAGGAAGCACAATGACTCATGTCCTGCGGTGGCATCAATGATTTGATCGATGTGTGGGAGGGGGAAGGGATCCTTTGGGCAAGCTTTATTGAGGTCTTTGAAATCGACACAAAGGCACCAGGATTTGTCCTTCTTTGGTACCATCACCAGGTTTGCTAGCCAGTCCGGGTGTTTTATTTCTTTGATGAATCCGGCCTCCAATAACTTGGCTAGTTCCTCTCCCATGCCCTGTCTCTCAGGTTCGGAGAAACGCCGAAGAGCTTGCTTGACTGGCTTGAATCCCTTTAGGATATTGAGGCTATGCTCAGCCAGCCTGCGTGGGATTCCTGGCATGTCTGAGGGATGCCAAGCGAATATGTCCCACTTCTTGCGCAGGAATTCTCGTAGTGCGGCGTCCACAGTGGGGCTTAACTGTGCCCTGATGGAGGCTGTTTTTGTAGGGTCCGTTGGGTGGACTTGGAATTTGACTATTTCATCCGCTGGTTTAAAAGAGGTGGACTTGGATCTCTTGTCGAGTATCACATCGTCCCTGTCCACTGATGAGCGTAGCGTGGTTAATTCCTCGGCCGAGAGGGCTTCGGATAGTGCCTCGAGGGCCAATGCGGCTATTTTTTTCGGCGTGGAGTGTTGTGTCCGGATCGCTGACGAGAGTGATGATTCCATTGGGCCCGGGCATTTTGAGCTTCATGTACCCGTAATGAGGTATGGCTTGGAAGATTGTGAATGCCTCCCGTCCTAAAAGAGTGTGATAACCACTGCTAAACGGGGCCACTTGGAATGTAATTTCTTTAGACCTGTAATTATCTGGCATGCCGAATACCACATCTAGTGTGATTTTCCCAGCACAGCGTGCTTCCCGACTGGGGATGATTCCTCTAAAGGTTGTGCTACTTTGCTCAATGCGGTTCCAGTGTATTTCCATCTTTTGAAGAGTTTCCTCATAGATGAGGTTTAATCCGTTGCCATCGTCCATGAGTACTTTAGTGAGTCGAAAGCCGTCCACGATTGGACTGAGGACCAATGCGGCTGGTGCTCGGGCTGTTCGGAATTTAGGTTCGTCACTGGCATTGAAGGTAATAGCCGTGTCACTCCATGGATTTATTGCTGCTACTTGGCAGATTTTGGCCATGCTGCAGAGTGTTCGCTTGCGTCTATTATTTGACGCGAAGGTCTCAAAGACCGTTAACACCGTACTTTTATCCACGGGATGGTGCTCTGTGGTATTTGGGAGAAGAAGATCCTCACCACTTTTGGCCACCCGCCAGAGTATCCAACATGCTCTAAGGCTGTGCGTTGGTATTGTATCCGCTGTACTATGAATTTTGCAGGGTCCGTTGAGACATCCCTCCAGTACGGTTCCATACCCTATAGAGGGTTTTTGCTTTTTGGCATTTGACCCGGGTGTATTGTGATAATGCACCCTTTTGTTTCGGACTGGGTTTGTATTCAGGGCCGGATTATCCCAAAAGTTTATTTCGGTTTTCTAGGCACTTTCCATCGCATAGTACTTTCATACCATGGACGCCAAGTCAGCGAAGCATGTTATCTCACGGCGATTTATGGCGTTAAGGATTCCCTTGTCTGTGCAATTATTGCAGAAAAATAGGATTGCGTCTTCCTCGCGACAGTCCTTAACCTTGTTCATCGCAAGGAGGAATCTGGCCCAATAGTGATGTACTGTTTCCTGGGGCTCTTGCCTGATGTGGGAAAGATCACTTATGTTTGGGTGGGTGGGTGGAATTGAATCCGAACTCTCACCTGATCTGGGATCCAGGGGCCAAGGAATTTCCAATTTTGGAAGTTCCGGTTCCGGGGTGTGACTCGATAATCCTGGCCCGCTGCCTAACTCTAAGTTCAGGGATTGGATGTTGTCCTCCCGCGAACGGGCGTCCAGCTCAGAGAGCTCTGGAATCCGGACATAGTTGGTCCTCAAGATGGAGGAAAGGTCGCCGCATTGTTCCTCCACCACTGCAATATGATGGGTGACCCTTGGAGAGTTAATCTCCCTTTGATCGGGTTTAAGCCCAATCGATCATAGTCCGTAGCGACTCCCAAGGCGGCGATGCGATCTAAAAGCTCGTTTAAGGAGGCGAGCTCCATTGGATCCATCTATTCGGCGAGTGCCGATTTGACGTGGAGGCTGTTTTTGATGACCCGAGAAGTCATCGTCGGCGCGGCGACCGAACAGGCGGTCATGATGAAACCGCCTAGCCGGAGAGTTTGGCCGACAGCCAAAGCTCCCCCGGCAGTAGTACCATCTTTAAAGACGAGACAAGACATCCTTCCTTCTGGCGACGGCATAGAGGAACTCTCAATGAAAGCACCAATGTCAGTGTCAAAACCGGCGGATCTTGGGTAGGGGGTCCCGAACTATGCGTCTAGGCGGATGGTAACAGGAGGCAGGGGACACGAAGTTTATCCTAGGTTCGGGCCCTCTTGATGGAGGTAAAACCCTATGTCCTGCTCGATTAATATTGATGATATGGGTACTACAAGAGTAGATCTACCTCGAGATCGGAGAGGCTAAACCCTAGAAGCTAGCCTATGGTATGATTGTATGTTGTCCTACGGACTAAAACCCTCCGGTTTATATAGACACCGGAGGGGGCTAGGGTTACACAAGGTCGGTTACAAAGGAGGAAATATACATATCCGTATTGCCTAGCTTGCCTTCCACGCCAAGTAGAGTCCCATCCGGACACGAGACGAAGTCTTCAATCTTGTATCTTCATAGTCCAGCAGTCCGGCCAAAGGATATAATCCGGCTCTCCAGAGACCCCCTAATCCAGGACACCCTCACTCACCAATAAAGCACCCAAGACCCTCGCAAGGGGCCAAGCCTCGCGAGGCGGACGATGCAAGACCTCCTTTGGAGTGGCCTAGCCAGGCAGGCTCACGAGGATCGGAGATATCAAGGCGAGGCGAACCTCACGAGGTTCTCGTGACGTGAGCCGTGATGATCGACACCAGGCGGGCGCCAGCGCGCACATCGTCCTTGTTTCCTCTTTGGTGCAAAGGGGGCAAGCGCAGCCGCGGAGTAACGAGGCCTCAGGCAAAGGTTTCCATTTCGGTGCAACAAGACCAAGACCATGGACTGCAAGACGGAGGTCACCGTGGAGCCCAGAACAGCGTCACCACCAGAACTTTGTGCAGGCGAAGACTACCTTTGTCAGGATAGCTTGTACTAGTTGTCCCCTTTCAAATTAGCCCGCCATTGTTGGCTCCCTTCCCGCTCGATATTTGGGAAGAGGACCAGGGCCTCTATAAATAGGACTAGCCACCACAGTAGAGCAAGAGGATCGGATCTGGGCTTGGGGGGATCAAAAAGAGAGGATCTTAGCTTGAGAGAGACCACCCTCACGCACACAAGCTCACCGAGCTCAAGAACGCCTCAACCTCAGCAGGCCGTTCTTCCCTTGTATTGTTCATCATCGGCCCAAGAGGCAATCCACCACCACCACACTGGAGTAGGGTATTACACCACAACGGTGGCCCGAACCGGTATAAGCCCTGGGTCCTTCTGTGTTGTGAGTTCGTCGAGTTCGTCCGCGAGATCTAGTGAGCTAGGGCGTTGATCGGTAGAAGGGAAAGACTTCGCACGCACCCCAGTGTTCGAATTTTAAGGGTGTGCCGGGACCACATACCCCGACAGTGTACTCGCACATTAAACCGGAGCGGCGACTTAACGGCAAGATACTCCAGGATATCCAGCAACGGACAAAGTCCACACCTGTTAAACCGTTGGCCATGAAAGCTCTAAGCTTGGCAAGTTGTGGTGTGTACAAGGCTCGTTCCTTGGCACTTAGTCGTTGCGAAAGCGGATGAGTATTGGCGAGCCGGTGAGCACAGTAACCCGGCAGAGGGTTCTCATCTTCAGGAGAGGTCTCCTTGCAATAGAACCAAGTTTGATTCCACTCCTTTGGGTGACTGTGAAGTTTGGCGTGAGGAAAACTAACATCCTTCCTTTTCTGAATGGAGACGTGACTGAGTTAAGTATTGAGCCCGTCTACGAACTCAGTGCGATGGTTTAAGTGGAAGAAATCCCGGAATAGCTCAACAGTCGGTTCCTCTTGTATATACGCTTCACAAAAAACCTGAAAGTTGCAGATATTGGATACAGAGTTGGGTCCAATATCTTGAGGGTGGATCTGAAAGCCGGCAAGTACATCTCGGAAAACCTTGGATCCAGGCGGTTTAAAACCACGGCCTATATGATCATCAAACACCACTACTTCACCCTCTCTGGGGGTAGGAGGATTTTCCGGACCAGGAACTCGCCACCGGATTTCATTTTTCTTCGGTAAGGTGCCGATTTTGACACATCTGTTCAGTTGCTCCTTAGTAACCCGGGAAGGGACCCGGTTACAGGAATAGAATTGTTTGGCCATTGCAAGTGAAGAGCTGGAGAGAAATAATGCCAGTTTATGGTTCATTAATGACAATGCATAAGGTACAACAGGTTGAGGAAAAAGGAATTCAAGCATATAATATTGATAAACCGGAGGAGGTTATAAACCGCGTACGACAGAGTGTTTTTAAGTGGTAAAGCAATGAACGGTTTACAAGGGGACTAATGTCATATGACAGATTATTTTCTACAAAGATAAACCGCCTGTGCAGGTAAAGAATGTATAGATCTGAAGCAAAAAATGGCTAAGTGAAGAAAAACAGGTTTCACAAAATCATGTTCGCGTTTTGGATCTACCGCAAGTCAAGAAAAGGAAAAAGATTTTGACCTAAAAACAGTATGGTGCTGAAGCAGTAAAGATCTGGATCAAGTTCTTATATGTATATGGTTTCGTTTAATGGCTGAGATAAGGACTATCATAGTTATTACATGAAACGCATCAAGTCTTAGGTCTGCTATATATGGACTGATGAAGAATAGGAAGGGAGCACCATGAACTCATATGAACCCTAAGTGGATCTACAGAGAAAGGGGGAGGCTTACAGTAGTTATTGAAGTAGCGGAGGTGTGTCGCGTCTCTCTGGAGCGATCAGGTCGATGCAGCGGCCAACGATGAGGCAGAGACGAAGCTCGACGACGGCAGCGGCGCTCAGGTGTAGAGGCATCACGAGGAGGAAGAAGAGAGGAGAGGGCAACAGAAGGAAAAGGAAGGGGTCCTCTGCTCTATTTATAAGGACAAAGAGATAAGCGACAGGCGCGGGAATCGAGGAGCCCAAAAAATGGATAGATAACAAGATTGTTGCCTCGATTATTGGATGCTCATTAATAAAAGGGGTATCTTCGGCTTTAAATGAACAGGTGATGTCATGGCGGTTTACTACAAATCCGGAGGATGACGTCAGGGCGGTGTACAAGATCTATGCGAAGGTGCAAGGGGAGGAATTTTCTAAGTGTTGAAGATCGACATGAACAAGTTCAAATCAATCTGGGGCCTAATGTTGGGGATATTATTATTGGACTTAAACC
Source organism: Triticum dicoccoides (assembly GCF_002162155.2). Lineage (NCBI taxonomy): Eukaryota > Viridiplantae > Streptophyta > Magnoliopsida > Poales > Poaceae > Triticum > Triticum dicoccoides. The sequence goes on from NC_041388.1 coordinate 543,388,437, forward strand.
GGCCAGGAGTGGTCGGGTTAGCTTTATGAGGATTAGAAGCCCAGGAAGACAAAGGATGTTGGCGCTTTATGAAGGCCCAAGGCCCAAAGGCGGATCAAGGCCTGTAGACATAAACTGACATTATCATGTAATTTGTATTGTAAGATAGAGGAATAGAGACCGAGTTGGACACGTTGATGATCCGGCCTTGGGACTCTATAAACTGATGGGTGTCGACCTATGTATATAAAGGGACAACCCGGCGGCGGTTTAGGAACAACAGATAACAACTCGAGAACCAGGCAAAGCGGATTCGCTCCCTGGTCATCGAAACCCTAGCAATTCCATCATAACTGGAGTAGGATTTTGCCTTCATCGTAAGGGGCTGAGCCAGTATAAAACTCTCGCGTCCTTCTTCCGCATTAACCCCTTTAAGCTAACCCGTTGCGATGGCTCCATGACTAAGTCCTTTCACAAGGACATCTGCCGTGACAAAACCACAACAGAAGGGGAACAGAAAAAGGGCGAATAAAACGGCAAGGGTGAAGTGGGGGAGAGGAAAATGCCAAATAATGTAATGCGAAGGATAAGAGTTGTGATGGGTACTTGGTATGACTTGACTTGGCGTAGATCTCCGCGGCAACGGTGCCAGAAATCCTTCTTGCTACCTCTTGAGCATGCGTTGGTTTTCCCTTGAAGAGGAAAGGGTGATGCAGCAAAGCAGCGTAAGTATTTCCCTCAGTTTTTGAGAACCAAGGTATCAATCCAGTAGGAGACCACGCACGAGTTACCTCGTACCTACACAAACAAATAAGAACCTCGCAACCAATGCGAGGATTGTCAATCCCTTCACAGCCACTTGCAAGAGTGAGATCTGATAGAGACAATGGTAATAAGATAAATATTGTTGGTACTTTTATGATATAGATCGAAAGTAAAGATTGCAAAATAAAATAGATTGGAAACTTGTATGATGGAAAATAGATCCGGGGGCCATAGGTTTCACTAGTGGCTTCTCTCAAGATAGCATAAGTATTACGGTGGGTGAACAAATTATTGTCGAGCAATTGATAGAAAAGCGAATAATTATGAGAATATCTCGGTATGATCATGTATATAGGTATCACGTCCGTGACAAGTAGACCGACTCCTGCCTGCATCTACTACTATTACTCCACACATCGACCGCTATCCAGCATGCATCTAGAGTATTAAGTTCATAAGATCAGAGTAACACTTTAAGCAAGATGACATGATGTAGAGGGATAAACTCATGCAATATGATATAAACCCCATCTTTTTATCCTCGATGGAAACAATACAATACGTGTCATTTCCCTTTCTGTCACTGGGATCGAGCATCGCAGGATTGAACCCAAAGCTAAGAACTTCTCCCATTGCAAGAAAGATCAATCTAGTAGGCCAAACCAAACTGATAATTCGAAGAGACTTGCAAAGATAACCAATCATACATAAAAGAACTCAGAGAAGATTCAAATATTGTTCATAGATAGTCTTGATCATAAACCCACAATTCATCGGATCTCGACAAAGACACTGCAAAAAGAATTACATTGAATAGATATCCAAGAGAATCAAGGAGAACTTTGTATTGAGATCCAAAGAGAGAGAAGAAGCCATCTAGCTAATAACTATGGACCCGAAGGTGTGAGGTAAACTACTCACACATCATCGGTGGGCCATGGAGTTGATGTAGAGGCCCTCCGTGATCAATGCCCCCTCCGGCGGAGCTCCGGAAAAGGACCCAAGATGGGATCTCTTGGGTATAGAAGGTTGCGGCGGTGGAAATAGGGTTTCATGGTGCTCCTGGATGTTTTCAGGGTACGTAGGTATATATAGGAGGAAGAAGTAGGTCGGTGGAGCCACAAGGGGGGAGGCCGCGCCCAGGGGGGTAGGCGCGCCCCCTGCCTCATGGCCTCCTCGTTGGTTGCTTGACGTCCACTCCAAGTCCTCTAGATCACGTTTATTCCAAAAATCACGCTCCCGAAGGTTTCATTCCGTTTGGACTCTGTTTGATATTGCTTTTCTGCGAAACACTGAAATAGGCAAAAAAACAACAATTTGGGTTGGGCCTCCAGTTAATAGGTTAGTCCCAAAAATAATATAGAAGTGTAAAATAAAGCCCATTAATATCCAAAACAGATAATATAATGGCATGGTACAATCAAAAATTATAGATACGTTGGAGACATATCAGCAGGAAGTGGCAAAGAAATTCTCATCAAATCTATTGTACAGGCAATCCCTATATATTCCATGTCATTCTTAAAATTACCAAGGGGTTTATGTCAAGCAATCACGTTGATGGTGCGCAAATTTTTGTGAGGCAGTAAAGCCGGTGCAAGCTTCCTAGGTGTCATGGGACACGATGACTATGCCTAAGTACAGAGGTGGTTTGGGATTCCGTGACATGGAACTTTTCAACCTAGCGTTGCTAGCACGTCAAGCATGGAGGATTTTCCAAGATCCGGGTTCATTAAGCTGCCGAGTTTTAAAAGCAGTATATTATCCGCATGGAGATTTCCTAACTACTGAACTAGGGAATAAGCCCTCTCAAGTGTGGCGTTCTGTGTGCGAGAGGAAGGATGTTTCGAAGCTTGGGTTAATCAAGAGGATAGGAAATGGCAGGGATACTAAATGTTTGGATTGATAACTGGCTGCCGAGAAATTTTAAACTGAAGCCGGTCTGTGCCTTGTCGCTACACCCACCAGCCAAGGTTTCTGATCTAATTATTTTAGCTACGCGGGAGTGGAATCAAGCAGCACTGAACGAGCATTTGCTTCCCATGGACTCATAACATATTCGTCAAATACCGTTAAGCCATTCAAGTTGTCAGGACCGATGGGCATGGCATTATGAAAATTTTGGAAGTTTCACAGTACGTTCGTGTTATAACCTACTTGTAGATACAAAGTTGCAGCATGAAGCCTGGCTTAATGGGGATGCACAAAATTTAAATATTGAGAAAGAAGAGAAGGGATGTAAGAAATTGTGTAAGACTATGGTACCACCGTAGCTGTGAATGTTTGCATGGAGATTGGCGCAAGCATCTCTCCCAACTGGTGAAGTCCGGGCTCACTGTAACATGGCACTGTCTCCGGTCTGCGAAATATGCAACGCAACAAACGATTCTTGGCATCCCTCGCTCCTCGATTGTAACATGGCCAAAATTGTCTGGGCATTGAGGGAGGATGATCTATCAGTACCAATCTATGGAGATGAAACCCCAGATCCAAAGCTTTGGCTTTTTGGAATGAGTGAAACTCTAACCAGTGACAAATTCATTGAGACCTAGTCACATTGTGGGCTATATGGTACGCTCGAAGGCGACTAATTCATGAGAAGGAGCACCAAAGTCGTCCCTTATCCACACATTTATTTATCACTAGATATATGGATGAGATCGCATCTCTTAGTCCCATGCAACAACCAAGATCCATTCGGCAATGTGTAGTACCATGATGGATTCCACCGACCCCTGGATATATGAAGTTAAATGTTGATGCGGTGGTAGAAAAGTCAACTAATAAGGGCTCGGTTGGGGTGGTATGCCGTAATGAGTAGGGGAAGTTCATAGGTGCATCTTCTGTGGTTTTTGAAGGAATGACCGATCTTGAAACTCTAGAAGCACTCGCATGCCGCGAGGCGATTGCTCTGAGCGGAGACCTAGGCCTTGAGAATGTGCAAATCTCATCTGACTGTCTGAGAGTCGTCCGGGAGCTCGCGTTCGTGACAAATCTGGGGAGCACATTGCATGATTCTACATGACATCAAAGACAGAAGCAATCTATTTCAGTCTTGCATCTTTAGCTTTGAACAATGCAACAACAATGGGGAAGCTCATAGGCTAGCTAGGATGACATCCTCGCTTGATGCGGGACAATATGTTTGGCTAGAATATCCTCCTAATAATTTATGTATCCCTGTAAATGTTGTTAACTTACGGTAAAGTGCGTTGTGATCCTAAAAAAGGCAGGTCCGAATTGGACTAGGGAGGGGGCGTGCCCCCTCTCTTTCCTTCTCCCTCTCCTACTCCTTCCCTCTCTGCCCTCTTGGAAAAGGAAGGGGACTCCAACTAGGATTGGGAATCCTAGTTGGACTCCCCCTATAGGCGCGCCCCTCCTAGGCCGGCCTCCACCTCCTCCCTCCTCTATATACTTGGGCAGGGGGCACCCCAAAGGCACTCCAAGATTTGTCTTAGTCGTGTGCGGTGACCCCCTCCACAGTCACACACCTCGGTCATTTCATCGTAGAGCTTAGGCGAAGCCTTGCGCTAGTAACTTCATCATCACCGTCGCCACGCCGTCATGCTAACGGAACTCTCCTTCGGCCTCAACTGGATCAAGAGCCCGAGGGACATCATCAAGCTGAACATGTGCTGAATGCGGAGGTGTCGTACGTTCGGTACTTGGATCGGTTGGATCGCGAAGACGTTCGACTACATCAACCGCGTTACTAAATGCTTCTGCCTTTCGGTCTACGAGGGTACGTAGACACACTCTCCCCTCTCGTTGCTATGCATCTCCTAGATAGATCTTGTGTGATCATAGGTAATTTTTTTGAAATACTGTGTTCCCCAATAGTGGCATCCGAGCCAGGTCTATGCGTAGATGTTATATGCACAAGTAGAACACAAAGGAGTTGTGGGCATGGGTATATACATATTGCTTGCCGTCACTAGTTGATTCTTGACTCAGCGGTATTGTTGGATGAAGCAGCTCAAACCGACATTACGCGTACGCTTACGCGAGACTGGTTCTACCGATGTGCTTCGCACACAGGTGGCTAGTGGGTGTCTGTTTCTCCAACTTTAGTTGAATTGGATTCAATGAACATGGTTCTTTCTGAAGATCAAAAAGCAATCACTATACCGCATTGTTGTTTTGCATGCGTAGGTAAGAACGGTTCTTGTTAAGCCCATAGCAGCCACGTAAAACTTGCAACAACAAAGTAGAGGACGTCTAACTTGTTTTTGTAGGGCATGTTATGATGTGATATGGTCAAGACGTGATGAGATATAAATTGTTGTATAAGATGATCATGTTTTGTTGAAGTTATCGGCAACTGGCAGGAGCCTTATGGTTGTCTCTTTATTGCATAAGATGCAAACGCCATATAATTGCTTTACATTATCCCCATGCGATAGCAATAGTTGCAAAAGCAATAGTTGGCGAGACGACCATGTGATGACACGTTGATAAAGATCAAGATAATGGAGATCATGGTGTCATGCCGGTGATGATGGAGATCATGACGGTACTTTGTAGATGGAGATCAAAGGCACAAGATGATGATGGCCATATCATGTCACATATTTTGATTGCATGTGATGTTTATCTTTTATGCATCTTATTTTGCTTAGTACGACGGTAGCATTACGAGGTGATCCCTTACTAAAATTTCAAGGTATAAGTGTTCTCCCTGAGTATGCACCATTGCAACAGTTCTTCGTGCTGAGACACCACATGATGATCGGGTGTGATAAGCTCTACGTTCACATACAACGGGTGCAAGCTAGTTTTGCACAAGAAGAATACTCAGGTTAAACTTGACGAGCCTAGCATATGCATATATGGCCTCGGAACACTGAGACCGAAAGGTCGAGCGTGTATCATATAGTAGATATAATCAACATAGTGATGTTCACCATTGAAAACTTCTCCATCTCACGTGATGATCGGACATGGTTTAGTTGATATGGATCACGTGATCATTTAGATGACTAGAGGGATGTCTATCTAAGTGGGAGTTCTTAAGTAATATGATTAATTGAACTTAAATTTATCATGAACTTAGTCCTGATAGTATTTGCATATCTATGTTGTAGATCAATTGCTCGCGTATAGCCTCCCCGTTTTATTTATGATATGTTCCTAGAGGAAACTATGTTGAAAGATGTTAGTAGCAATGATGCGGACTAGCTCCGTGATCTGAGGATTATCCTCATTGCTGCATAGAAGAATTATGTCCTTGATGCACCACTAGGTGACGAACCTTTTGCAGGAGCAGATGCAGACGTTATGAACGTTTGACAAGCTCGATATGATGACTACTTGATAGTTTAGTGCGCCATACTTTACGGGTTAGAACCGGGACTTCAAAAATGTTTTGAACGCCACATAGCATATGAGATGTTCCAAGAGATGAAATTGGTATTTCAGACTCATGCCCATGTTAAGAGTTATGAGACCTATGACAAGTACTTTTCCTACAAGATGGAGGAGAATAGCTCAGCTAGTGAGCATGTGCTCAGAATGTCTGAGTACTACAATCACTTAAATCAAGTGGGAGTTAATCTTGTAGATAAGATAGTGATTGACAGAGTTCTCTAGTCACTATCACCAAGTTACTAGAACTTTGTGATGAACTATAATATGCAAGGGTTAACTGAAATGATTCCCAAGCTTCTTTGCGATGCTGAAATTGGCGAAGGTAGAAATCAAGAAAAAGTGTCAAGTGTTGATGGTTGTCAAGACCACTAGTTTCAAGTAAAAGGGCAAGGGAAAGAAAGGGAACTTCAAGAAGAATGGCAAACAAGTTTCCACTCCCATGAAGAAGCCCAAAGCTAGACCCAAGCCTGAAACTGAGTGCTTCTATTGCAAAGGAAATGGTCACTAGGAAGCGGAACTGCCCTAGATACTTGGCGGATAAGAAGGATGGCAAGGTGAACAAAAGTATATATGATGTACATGTTATTGATGTGTACTTTACTAGTGTTCATAGTAACCCCAGGGTATTTGATACCGGTTCAGTTGCTAAGATTAGTCGCTCGAAATAGGAGTTGCAAAATGAACAGAGACTAGTTAAGGGCAAGGTGACGATGTGTGTTGGAAGTGATTCCAAGGTTGATAAGATCACCATCGCACACTCCCTTACCTTTGAGATTAGTGTTAAACCTAAAATAAATGTTATTTGGTGCTTGCGTTGAGCATAAATATGATTGGATCATGTTTATTGCAATACAGTTATTCATTTAAGTCAAAGAATAATTGTTGTTCTATTTGCATGGATAAAACCTTCTATAGTCATACACTCAATATAAATGGTTTATTGAATGATGATCGTAGTGATACACATATTCATAATATTGAAGCCAAAAGATGCAAAGTTAATAATGATAGTGCAACTTATATGTGGCACTGTCGTTTAGGTCATATTGGTGTAAAGCGCATGAAGAAACTCCATGCTGATTGGCTTTTGGAATCACTTGATGCTTGTGAACAATGCCTCATGGGCAAGATGACTAAGACTCCATTCTCCGGAACAATGGAGCGAGCAACAGACTTAGTGGAAATAATACATACTGATGTATGCGGTCCGATGAGTGTTAATGCTCGCGGCGGGTATCGTTATTTTCTAGCCTTCACAGATGATTTGAGCAGATATGGGTATATCTACTTGATGAAACATAAGTCTGAAACATTTGAAAAGTTCAAAGAATTTCAGAGAAAATAAAGTTTCTACAATCTGATCGTGGAGGAGAATATTTGAGTTATGAGTTTGGTCTTCATTTGAAATAATGCGGAATAGTTTCACAACTCATGCCACCAGGAACACCACAGCGTAATGGTGTGTCCGAACGTCATAACGATACTTTATTAGATATGGAGCGATCTATGATGTCTCTTACTGATTTACCACTATCGTTTTGGAGTTATGCATTAGAGACAATTGCATTCACGTTAAATAGGGCACCGTCTAAAAATCCGTTTAGATGACACCATATGAAGTGTGGTTTAGCAAGAAAGCTAAGTTGTCATTTTTAAAGTTTGGGGTTGCGATGCTTATGTGAAAAAGTTTCGGCCTGGTAAGCTCAAACCCAAATCGAAGAAGTGCGTCTTTATAGGATACCCAAAAGAAACTGTTGGGTACACCTTATATCACAGATCTGAAGGCAAGATCTTTGTTGCTAAGAGTGGATCCTTTCTAGAGAAGGACTTTCTCTCGAAAGAAATGAGTGGGAGGAATGTAGAACTTGATGAGGTAATTGTACCTTCTCCCGAATTGGAAAGTAGTTCATCACAGAAATCAGTTCTAGTGATTCCTATGTCAATTAGTGAGGAATCTAATGATGATGATCATGAAACTTCAAAAAGTTACTACCGAACCTCGTAGGTCAACCAGAGTATGGTCCGCACCAGAGTGGTATGGTAATCCTTTCTAGAAGTCATGTTACTAGACCATGACGAACCTACGAACTATGAGGAAGCGATGATGAGCACAGATTCCACAAAATGGCTTGAGGCCATGAAATCTGAGATGGAATCCATGTATGAGAACAAAGTGTGGACTTTGGTTGACTTGCCCAATGATCGGCAAGCCATTAAGAATAAATGGATCTTGAAGAGGAAGACGGACGCTGATAGTAGTGTTACTATCTACAAAGCTCGAATTGTCGAAAAGAGTTTTCGACAAGTTCAAGGCGTTAACTACAATGAGATTTTTTCAATCGTAGAAATTCTTAAGTCTGTCTAAATCATGTTAGAAATTGCCACATTTTATGAAATTTGGCAAATGGATGTAAAAACTACATTCCATAATGGATTTCTTAAAAAAAAAGTTGTATATGATACAACAAGAAAGTTTTGTCAATCCTAAAGGTGCTAACAAAGTGTGCAAGCTCCGGTGATCCATCTATGGACTGGTGAAAACATCTCGGAGTTGGAATATAAGCTTTGATGAGTTGATCAAAGCATATAGTTTTATACAGACTTTCGGTGAAGCATGTATTTAAAAGAAAGTGAGTGGGAGCACTACAACATTTCTGATAAGTATATGCGAATGACATATTGTTGATCGGAAATAATGTAGAATTTTGTGGAAAGCATAAAGGAGTGCTTGAAAGCATTTTTTCAAAGAAAGACCTTGGTGAAGCTGCTTACATATCGAGCATCAAGATCTATAGAGATAGAACAAGACGCTTGATAAAAGTTTTCAATGAGTACATACCTTGACAAGTTTTTGAAGTAGTTCAAAATGGAACAGTCAAAGAAGGAGTTCTTTCCTGTGTTGCAAGGTGTGAAGTTGAGTAAAGACTCAAAACCCGACCACGGCAGAAAATAGAAAGAGAATGAAAAATCATTCCCTATGCCTCAGTCATGAGTTCTATAAAGTATTCTATGTTGTGTACCAAATCTATTGTGTACCTCACCATGAGTTTGGCAAGAGGGTACAAAAGTGATCCAGGAGTGGATCACTGAACAACAGTCAAAATTATCCTTAGTGGAATAAGGAAATGTTTCTTAGTTATGGAGGTGACAAAGAGTTCGTCGTAAGAAGTTACATCAATGCAAGCTCTGACACCGATCTGGATGACTCTAAGTCTCGATCTAGATACATATTGAAAGTGGAAGCTATTAGCTAGAGTAGCTGCGTGCAGAGCATTGTAGACATAGAAAACTTGCAAAATACATACGGCTCTGAATGTGGCAGACCCATTGACTAAACTTCTCTCACAAGCAAAACATGATCACTCTTTGGGTGTTAATCACCTAGCGATGTGAACTAGATTATTGACTCTAGTAAACCCTTTGGGTATTAGTCACATGGATATGTGAACTAATCACATAAATATGTGAGCTATTGGTGTTAAATCACATGGCGATGTGAACTAGATTATTGACTCAAGTGCAAGTGGGAGATTGAAGGAAATATGCCCTGGAGGCAATAATAAAGTTGTTATTTATATTTCCTTATATCATGATAAATGTTTCTTATTCATGCTAGAATTGTATTAAATAGAAACTTAGTACTTGTGTGAATACATAGGCAAAACAGAGTGTCCCTAGTATGCCTCTACTTGACTAGCTCCTTAATTAAACATGGATAAGTTTCCTGACCATAGACATGTGTTATCATTTTATGAACGGAATCACATCATTAGAGAATGATGTGATGGACAAGACCCATCCGTTAGCTTAGCATAAATGATCGTTTAGTTTTATTGCTATTGCTTTCATCATGACTTATACATGTTCCTTTGACTATGAGATTATGCAACTCCCGAATACCGGAGGAACACCTTGTGTGCTATCAAACGTCACACCGTAACTGGGTGATTATAAAGATGCTCTATAGGTGTCTCCGATGGTGTTTGTTGAGTTGGCATATGTCGAGATTAGGATTTGTCACTTCGATTGTCGAAGATGTATCGTTGGGCCCTCTCAGTAATGCACATCACTATAAGCCTTGCAAGCAATGTGACTAATGAGTTAGTTGCGGGATATTGCATTACGTAACGAGTAAAGATACTTGCCGGTAACGAGATTGAACTAGGTATGATGATACTGACGATCGAATCTCGGGCAAGTAACATACCGATGACAAAGGGAACAACGTATGTTGTTATGCGGTTTGACCGATAAAGATCTTCGTAGAATATGTAGGAGCCAAGATGATCATCCAGGCTCCGCTATTGGTTATTGATTGGAGATGTGTCTCAGTCATGTCTACATAGTTCTCGAACCCATAGGGTCCGCACGCTCAACGTTTGATGATGATTTGTATTATGAGTTATGTGATTTGATGTACCGAAGGTTGTTCGGAGTCCCGGATGAGTTAACGGACATGACGAGGAGTCTCGAAATGGTCGAGACATAAAGATAGATATATTGGAAGGCTATATTCGGACATCGGAAAGGTTCTAAGTGATTCGAGTATTTTTCGGAGTACCAGAGAGTTACGGGAATTCGCAGGGGGAAGTAGTAGGCCTTAATGGGCCATACGGGAAAGGAGAAAAGGGCCTCAAGGGTTGCCCCCCCCCCATGGCAAGTCTAGGGAGGGGGAGGCGCCCCCCTCTATTTCCTTCTCCCTCTCCTACTCCTTTCCTCTCTCCCCTCTTGGAAAAGGAAGGGGACTCCAACTAGGATTGGGAATCCTTGTTGGAGTCCCCCTATATGCGTGCCCCTCGTAGGCCGGCCGCCTCCTCCTCCCTCCTTTATATACGTGGGCAGGGGGAACCCCAAAGTCACTCCAAGATTTGCCTTAGCCATGTGCGGTGCCCCCCTCCACAGTTACACACCTCGGTCATATCGTCGTAGTGCTTAGGTGAAGCCCTGCGCCGGGAACTTCATCATCACCGTTGCCATGCCGTCGTGCTAATGCAACTCTCTTTCGGCCTCAACTGGATCAAGAGCTTGATACGTCCATTTTGTGTCATGCTTTTATATTGATATTTATTGCATTATGGGCTGTTATTACACGTTATGTCACAACACATATGCCTATTCTCTCTTATTTTGCAAGGTTTACATGTAGAGGGAGAATGCCGGCAGCTGGAATTCTGGGCTGGAAAAGGAGCAAATATTAGAGACCTATTCTGCGCAACTCCAAAAGTCCTGAAACTTCACGGGAGCATGTTTCGATATATATAAAAAATATTGGGCGAAGGAAGTACCAGAGGGGGGGCACCCACCATCCACGAGGGTGGGGGGCGCGCCCTACCCCCCTACCTCGTGGGCCCCCTGGCAGGCCTCCGGTGCCCATCTTCTTCTATATGAAGTCTTTTACCCTGGAAAAAAAATCATAAGCTAGCTCACGGGTCGAAACTCCGCCGCCATGAGGCGGAACCTCGGCGAAACCAATCTAGGGCTCCGGCGGAGCTGTTCTGCCGAGGAAACTTCCCTCCGAGAGGGGGAAATCATCACCATCGTCATCACCATCGATCCTATCATCGGGAGGGGGTCAATATCCATCAACATCTTCACCAGCACCATCTCATCTCAAACCCTAGTTCATCTCTTGTATGCAATCTTTGTCCCAAAGCCTCAGATTGGTACCTGCGGGTTGCTTGTAGTGTTGATTACCCTTTGTAGTTGATGCTAGTTGGTTTATTCGGTGGAAGATCATATGTTTATATCCTTTATGCATATTAATACCCCTCTGATTATGAACATGAATATGATTTGTGAGTAGTTACATTTGTTCCTGGGGACATGGGAGAAGTCTTGCTATAAGTAGTCATGTGAATTTGGTATTCGTTCGATATTTTGATGAGATGTATGTTGTCTCTCCTCTAGTGGTGTCATGTGAACGTCGACTACATGACACTTCACCATTTTTTGGGACTAGGGGAAGTCATTGGGAAGTAATAAGTAGATGATGGGTTGCTAGAGTGACAGAATCTTAAACCCTAGTTTATGAGTTTCTTCGTAAGGGGATGATTTGGATCCATATGTTTCATACTATGGTTAGGTTTACCTTAATACTTCTTCTGTAGTTGCGGATGCTTGCAAGAGGGGTTAATCATAAGTGGGATACTTGTCCAAGGAAGGGCAGCACCCAAGCACCGATCCACCCACATATCAAATTACCAAAGTACCGAACGCGAATCACATGAACATGATGAAAACTAGCGTGACGATAATTCCCACGTGTCCTAGGGAGCGTTTTCCTTTATATAAGAGTTTATCCAGGCTTGTCCTTTGCTATAAAAAGGATTGGGCCATCTTGCTGCACCTTGTTTACTTTTACTATTTGTTACCCGTTGCAAATTACCTTATCACAAAACTACCTGTTACCGATAATTTCACTGCTTGCAGAGAATACCTTGCTGAAAACTGCTTATCATTTCCTTCTGCTCCTCGTTGGCTTCGACACTCTTACTTATCAAAAGGACTACGATAGATCCTCTATACTTGTGGGTCATCAAGACTCTTTTCTGGCGCCGTTGACGGGGAGTGAAGCGCCTTTGGTAGGTGGAATTTGGTAAGGAAAAAATTATATAGTGTGCTGAAATTTACTGTCACTTGTTACTATGGAACATAATCCTTTGAGGGGCTTGTTCGGGGTATCTTCACCCCGACCAGTAGAGAAAAGAGTTGCTCCTCAACCTACTAAACCTAATGAAAATGTTTACTTTGAAATTCCTTCGGTTATGATAGAGAAACTGCTAGCTAATCCTTTTACAGGAGATGGAACACTGCATCCCGATTTGCACCTAATCTATGTGGATGAAGTTTGTTGATTATTTAAGCTTGCAGGTATGCCCGAGGATGTTATCAAGAAGAAGGTCTTCCATTTATCTTTGAAGGGAAAGGCATTTACATGGTTTAGGCTATGTGATGATATGGGATCATGGAACTACAACTGATTGAAACTGGAATTTCATCAGAAGTATTATCCTATGCATCTTGTTCATCATGATCGTAATTATATATATAATGTTTTGCCTCACGAAGGAGAAAGCATCGCTCATGCTTGGGGGAGGCTTAAGTCAATGTTATATTCATGCCCCAATCATGAGCTCTCAAGAGAAATTATTATTCAAAAATGTTATTCCCGACTTTCTCTCGATAATCACTTCATACTCGATACTTCTTGTACTGGATCTTTTATGATGAAGACTATTGAATTCAGATGGGATTTATTGGAAAAAATTAAACGCAAATCTGAAGATTGGGATCTCGACAAAGGTAAGGAGTCAGGTATAAGACCTAAGTTTTATTGTGTTAAATCTTTTATGGATACCGATTTTTTCCGTGAATTTAGCACTAAATATGGACTTGACTCTGAGATAGTAGCTTCTTTTTATGAATCATTTGCTACTCATGTTGATCTCCCTAAGGAGAAGTGGTTTAAATATAATCCTCCCATTGAAGTAAAAGTAATTGAACCTATTAAAGTTGAAGAAAAGACTATCACTTATAATGTTGATCCTATTGTTTCTACTACTAATATTGAGAAACCACCTTTCCCTGTTAGAATAAAGGATCATGCTAAAGCTTCAACTGTGGTTCGTAAGAGTAATACTGGAACACCTACACCCTCTGAGCAAGTTAAAGTTGAACCTAGTATTTCTATGGTTAAAGATCTCTTGGCTGATAATATTGATGGGCATGTTATTTACTTCTATGATGAAGCTGCTAGAATTGCTAGACCTGATGCTAAAAATAAACATAGACCTGCTGTAGGCATGCCTGTTATTTCTATTAAAATAGGAGATCATTGCTATCATGGCTTATGTGATATGGGTGCTAGTGCAAGTGCAATACCTCATTCCTTATACAAAGAAATTATGCATGATATTGCACCTGCTGAGATAGAGGAAATTGATGTTACTATTAAGATTGCCAATAGAGACACTATTTCACCGGTTGGGATTGCTAGAGATGTTGAAGTCTTGTGTGGGAAAGTTAAATATCCTGCTGATTTTCTTGTTCTTGGTTCCCCACAAGATAACTTTTGTCCCATTATATTTGGTAGACCCTTCTTGAATACTATTAATGCTAGGAAAGATTGCAAAAAGGATGTTGTTACTATTGGTTTGGGGGATATGTCTAATGAGTTTAATTTTGCTAAATTTCATAGACAACCCCATTATAAAGAATTTCCTTGTAAGGATGAAATTATTGGTCTTGCTTCTATTGTCGTGCCTCCTAGTGATCCTTTAGAACAATATTTGCTAGACCAGGAAAATGATATGTTTATGAATGAAAGAAGGGAAATAGATGAAGTATTCTTTAAACAAGGACATATTTTGAAACCCAACTTGCCTTTTGAAATCCTAGGGGATCCTCCTCCACCCAAGGGTGATCTCGTGTTTGAGCTGAAACCTTTACCTGATACTCTTAAATATGCTTATCTTGATGAGAAAAGGATATCCTGTTATTATTAGTGCTAACCTTTCAAAGCATGAAGAAAAGAAATTATTGAATACTCTAAAGAAGCACCATGCTGCTATTGGATATACTCTCGATGATCTTAAGGGCATTAGTCCCACTCTATGCCAGCATAAAATAAAATTGGAGAAAGACGCGAAACCGGTTGTTGATCACGACCGACGGTTAAATCCTAAGATGAAAGAAGTGGTAAGAAAGAAATACTAAAGCTTCTGGAGGCAAGTATAATTTATCCCGTTGCTGATAGTCAGTGGGTAAGTCATGTCCATTGTGTCCCTAAGAAGGGAGGTATTATTGTTGTTCCTAGTGATAAAGACAAATTGATCCCACAAAGAATTGTTATAGGTTATAGAATGGTAATTGATTTCCGCAAATTAAATAAAGCTACTAAAATGGATCATTACACTTTACCTTTTATTGATCAAATGCTATAAAGATTATCCAAACATACACATTTTTGCTTTCTAGATGGTTATTCTGGTTTCTCTCAAATACCTGTGTCAAAAGAGGATCAAGAAGAGACCACTTTTACTTGTCCTTTCGGTACCTTTCCTTATAGACATATGCCTTTTGGTTTATACAATACACCTGCTACCTTTCAAAGATGTATGACTGCTATATTCTCTGACTTTTGTGAAAAGATTGTTGAGGTATTCATGGGTGATTTTTCTATATATGGAACTTCTTTTGATGATTACTTAAGCACCCTTGATCGAGTTTTGCAGAGATGTGAAGAAACTAATCTTGTCTTGAATTGGGAGAAGTGCAACTTTATGGTTAATAAAGGTAGTGTATTGGGGCATAAAATTTCTGAAAGAGGTATTGAAGTTGATAAAGCTAAGGTTGATGCTATCGAAAAGATGTCGTGTCCTACGGACATTAAAGGTATAAGGAGTTTCCTTGGCCATGCTGATTTTTATAGGAGTTTCATTAAGGACTTCTCTAAAATATCTAGGCCTCTGACTAATCTCTTACAAAAAGATGTTCCTTTTGTCTTTGATGATGATTGTTTAGAAGCATTTGAAATACTTAAGAAAGCTTTGATTTCTGCACGTATTATTCAGCCTCCTGATTGGAATTTACCATTTGAAATTATGTGTGATGCTAGTGATTATGCTGTAGGGGCTGTTCTAGGACAAGGAGTTGATAAGAAATTAAATGCTATCCAATATGCTAGTAAACTCTAGACAGTGCCCAAAGAAATTTTCCTACTACTGAAAAGGAATTTTTCGTAGTTGTATTTGCTTGTGATAAGTTCAGACCTTATATAGTTGATTCTAAAGTAACTGTTCACAGTGATCATGCTACTATTAAATATCTTATGGAAAAGAAAGATGCTAAACCTAGACTTATTAGATGGGTTCTCTTGCTACAAGAATTTTATTTGCATATTATTGATAGAAAGGAAGCTGAGAACCCCGTTGCAGACAACTTTTCTAGGTTAGAGAATGTTCTTGATGACCCACTACCTACTGATGATAGCTTTCCTGATGAACAATTATCTGTCATAAATGCTTCTCGTACTGCTCCATGGTATGCTGATTATGCTAATTACATTGTTGCTAAATTTATACCACCTAGTTTCACATACCAACAAAAGTAAAAAAATTTCTATGATTTAAGACATTACATCTGGGATGACCCACACCTTTATAAAGAATGAGTAGATGGTATTATTAGATGTTGTGTACTTGAGCATGAACAGGAACAGATCCTACGCAAGTGTCATTCCGAGGTTTATTAAGCACACCATGCTGGAGACAGAACTACACATAAGGTATTGCAATCTGGTTTTTATTGGCCTACTCTCTTAAAGGAAGCCCGTAAGTTTGTCTTGTCTTGTGATGAATGTCAAAGAATTGGTAATATTAGTAGACGTCAAGAAATTCCTATGAATTATTCACTTGTTATAGAACCATTCGATGTTTGGGGCTTTGATTATATGGGGCCATTTCCTTCCTCTAATGGGTATACACATATTTTAGTTATCATTGATTATGTTACCGAGTGGGTAGAAGCTATTCCAACTAGTAGTGCTGATCATAACACCTCTATTAAGATGCTTAGAGAAGTTATCTTTCTGAGGTTTGGAGTCCCTATATACTTAATGATTGATGGTGGTTCAAATTTTATTCATGGTGCTTTTCGTAAAATGCTTGCTAAGTATGATGTTAATCATAGAATTGCATCTCCATATCATCCACAATCTAGTGGTCAAGTAGAACTAAGTAATAAAGAGCTTGAATTAATTTTGGAAAAGACTGTTAATAGATCTAGAAAGAATTGGTCCAAGAAACTTGATGATGCATTATGGGCTTATAGAACTGCATACAAAAATCCTATGGGTATGTCTCCGTATAAAATGGTTTATGAAAAAGCATGTCACTTAACTCTCGAACTAGAACATAAGGCATATTGGGCCATTAAAGAACTCAATTATGATTTCAAACTTGCCGGTGAGAAGAGGCTTTTTGACATTAGCTCACTTGATGAATGGAGTGTTGGAAATATGCCCTAGAGGCAATAATAAATTGGTTATTATTATATTTCCTTGTTCACGATAATCGTTTATTATCCATGCTAGAATTGTATTGATGGGAAACTCAGATACATGTGTGGATACATAGGCAACACCATGTCCCTAGTAAGCCTCTAGTTGACTAGCTCGTTGATCAATAGATGGTTACGGTTTCCTGACCATGGACATTGGATGTCGTTGATAACGGGATCACATCATTAGGAGAATGATGTGATGGACAAGACCCAATCCTAAGCCTAGCACAAGATCATGTAGTTCGTATGCTAAAGCTTTTCTAATGTCAAGTATCATTTCCTTAGACCATGAGATTGTGCAACTCCCGGATACCGTAGGAGTGCTTTGGGTGTGCCAAACGTCACAACGTAACTGGGTGGCTATAAAGGTACACTACAGGTATCTCCGAAAGTGTGTGTTGGGTTGGCACGAATCAAGACTGGGATTTGTCACTCCGTGTAAACGGAGAGGTATCTCTGGGCCCACTCGGTAGGACATCATCATAATGTGCACAATGTGATCAAGGAGTTGATCACGGGATGATGTGTTACAGAACGAGTAAAGGGACTTCCGGTAACGAGATTGAACAAGGTATCGGGATACCGACGATCGAATCTCGGGCAAGTATCGTACCGATGGACAAAGGGAATTGCATACGGGATTGATTAAGTCCTTGACATCGTGGTTCATCCGATGAGATCATCGTGGAACATGTGGGAGCCAACATGGGTATCCAGATCCCGCTGTTGGTTATTGACCGGAGAGTCATCTCGGTCATGTTTGCATATCTCCTGAACCCGTAGGATCTACACACTTAAGGTTCGATGACGCTAGGGTTATAAAGGAAGTTTGTATGTGGTTACCGAATGTTGTTAGGAGTACCGGATGAGATCCCGGACGTCACGAGGAGTTCCGGAATGGTCCGGAGGTAAAGATTTATATATGGGAAGTCCTGTTTTGGTCACCGGAAAAGTTTCGGGTTTTATCGGTAACGTACCGGGACCACCGGGAGGGTCCCGGGGGTCCACCAAGTGGGGCCACAAGCCCCGGAGGGCTGCATGGGCCAAGTGTGGGAAGGGACCAGCCCCAGGTGGGCTAGTGCGCCCCCCCTCCCCCACCAAGGCCCAAGGCGCAAGGAAGAGGGGGCAAACCCTAGGGCAGATGGGCCCTAAGGCCCACCCTGGTGCGCCTCCCCCTCTCCCCTCCCCTTGGCCGCCCCTAGATGGGATCTAGGGGGCTGCCGCCACCCCTAGGGAGGGAACCCTAGGTGGGGGCGCAGCCCCTCCCCTCCTCCTATATATAGTTGAGGTTTGGGCTGCCCAATACACACGAGTTCCTCTCCTCTTGTTGGCGCAACCCTACCTCTCTTTCTCCTTGTTTCTTGCGGTGCTTGGCGAAGCCCTGCTGGAGCACCACGCTCCTCCACCACCACCACGCCGTCGTGTTGCTGCTGGATGGAGTCTTCCCTAACCTCTCCCTCTCTCCTTGCTGGATCAAGGCATGGGAGACGTCACCGGGCTGTACGTGTGTTGAACACGGAGGTGCCGTCCGTTCGGCACTAGGATCTCCGATGATTTGGATCACGTCGAGTACGACTCCTTCAACCCCGTTCTCTTGAACGCTTCCGCATAGCGATCTACAAGGGTATGTAGATGCACTCTCCTTCCCCTCGTTGTTGGTTTATCCATAGATAGATCTTGGTGACAGGTAGGAAAATTTTGAATTTCTACTACGTTCCCCAACAGTGGTATCAGACCTAGGTCTATTGCGTAGATTCTATGCACGAGTAGAACACAAAGTAGTTGTGGGCATTGATTTTGTTCAATATGCTTACCGTTACTAGTCAAATCTTGATTCGGCGGCATTGTGGGATGAAGCGGCCCAGACCGACCTTACACGTACTCTTACGTGAGACTGGTTCCACCGACTGACATGCACTAGTTGCATAAGGTGGCCAGCGGGTGTCTGTCTCTCCCACTTTAGTCGGATCGGATTCGATGAAAAGGGTCCTTATGAAGGGTAAATAGCAATTGGCATATCACGTTGTGGTTTTTGCGTAGGTAAGAAACGTTCTTGCTAGAAACCCATAGCAACCACGTAAAACATGCAAACAACAATTCGAGGACGTCTAACTTGTTTTTGCAGGGTATGCTATGTGATGTGATATGGCCAAGAAGAATGTGATGAATTATATGTGATGTATGAGATTGATCATGTTCTTGTAATAGGAATCACGACTTGCATGTCGATGAGTATGACAACCGGCAGGAGCCATAGGAGTTATCTTTATTTATTGTATGACCTGCGTGTCATTGAACAACGCCATGTAATTACTTTACTTTATTGCTAACCGTTAGCTGTAGTAGTAGAAGTAATAGTTGGCGAGACAACTTCATGAAGACACGATGATGGAGATCATGATGATGGAGATCATGGTGTCATGCCGGTGACGATGATGATCATGGAGCCCCGAAGATGGAGATCAAAAGGAGCAAAGTGATGATGGCCATATCATGTCACCTTTTGATTGCATGTGATGTTTATCATGTTTTTGCATCTTATTTGCTTAGAACGATGGTAGTAAATAAGATGATCCCTCATTAAAATTTCAAGAAAGTGTTCCCCCTAACTGTGCACCGTTGCGAAAGTTCGTCGTTTCGAAGCACCACGTGATGATCGGGTGTGATAGATTCTTACAGTCACATACAACGGGTGTAAGCCAGATTTACACACGCGAAACACTTAGGTTGACTTGACGAGCCTAGCATGTACAGACATGGCCTCGGAACACAAGAGACCGAAAGGTCGAGCATGAGTCGTATAGAAGATACGATCAACATGAAGATGTTCACCGATGTTGACTAGTCCGTCTCACGTGATGATCGGACACGGCCTAGTTGACTCGGATCATGTAATCACTTAGATGACTAGAGGGATGTCTATTTGAGTGGGAGTTCATAAGATGAACTTGTTTATCCTGAACATAGTCAAAAGGATTTTGCAAATTATGTCGTAGCTCGCGCTTTAGTTCTATTGTTTAGATATGTTCCTAGAGAAAAATTAGTTGAAAGTTGATAGTAGCAATTATGCAGACAGTAAAAGGCTTATGTCCTTAATGCACCGCTCAGGGTGCTGAACCTCGAACGTCGTCTGTGGATGTTGCGAACATCTGACATACACATTTTGATAACTACGTGATAGTTCAGTTAAACGGTTTAGAGTTGTGGCACCGAGGACGTCTTAAAACGTCGCGAAACATATGAGATGTTTTGAGGGCTGTAATTGGGATTTCAGGCTCATGCCCACGTCAAGAGGTATAAGACCTCCGACGATTTTCTTAGCCTGCAAACTAAGGGAGAAAAGCTCAATTGTTGAGCTTGTGCTCAGATTGTCTGAATACAACAATTGCTTGAATCAAGTGGGAGTTGATCTTCAAGATGAAATAGTGATAGTTCTCCGAAGTCATTACCACCAAGCTGCTAGAGCTTCGTGATGAACTATAATATATCAGGGACATATATGATGATCCTTGAGATATTCACGATGTTTGACACCACAAAAGTAGAAATCAAGAAGGAGCATCAATTGTTGATGGTTGGTGAAACCACTAGTTTCAAGAAGGGCAAGGGCAAGAAGGGATACTTCATGAAACGGCAAATCAGCTGCTGCTCTAGTGAAGAAACCCAAGGTTGAACCCAAACCGGAGGCTAAGTGCTTCTGTAATAAGGGGAACAGCCACTGGAGCAGAATTACCCTAGATACTTGGTAGATGAGAAGGCTGGCTAGGTCGATAGAAGTATATTGGATATACATTGTGTTAATGTGTACTTTACTACTACTCCTAGTAGCACCATGGTATTAGATACCGGTTCGGTTGCTAAATGTTAGTAAACTTGGAATAAAAGGCTGCGGAGTAAATGGAGACTAGCTAAAGGTGAGCTGGCAATATGTGTTGGAAGTTTTTCCAAGCTTGATGTAATCAAGCATCGCACGCTCCCTCTACCATCGAGATTGGTGTTTGCGTTGAGCATAGACATGATTGGATTATGTCTATCGCAATACGGTTATTCATTTAAGGAGAATAATGGTTACTCTGTTTATTTGAATAATACCTTCAATGGTCTTGCACCTAAAATGAATGGTTTATTGAATCTCGATCGTAGTGATACACATGTTCATGCCAAAAGATATAAGATAGTAATGATAGTACCATCTACTTGTGGCACTACCACGTAAGTCATATCGGTATAAAACGCATGAAGAAGCTCCATGTTGATGGATCTTTGGGCTCACTCGTTTTTGAAAAGTTTGAGACATGCGAACCATGTCTATTGGTGTATATGCATGAAGAAACTCCATGCAAATGGACCGTTTGGACTCACTTGATTTTGAATCACTTGAGACATGCAAATCATACCACATGGGCAAGATGACTGAAAGCCTCGTTTTTAGTAAAATGGAACTAGAAAGCAACTTGTTGGAAGTAATACATTTTGATGTGTGCAGTCCAATGAGTGCTGAGGCGTGTAGTGGATATCGTTATGTTCTTACTTCACAGATGATTTGAGTAGATGTTGAGTATATTTACTTGATGAATCACGAGTCTGAATTATTGAAAGGTTCAAGTAATTTCAGGGTGAAGTTGAAAGATCGTCGTGACAAGAGGATAAATATCTATGATATGATCATAGAGATGAATATCTGAATTATGAGTTTGGCACAGAGTTAAGACATTGTGGAAATTGTTTCACAACTAATACAGCCTGGAACACCATAGTGTGATGGTGTGTCCGAACATCATAACTGCACCCTATTGGATATGATGCATACCATGATGTCTCTTATCGAATTACCACAATAGTTTATGGGTTAGGCATTAGAGACAACAACATTCACTTTAAAAGGGGCACCACGTAATTCCGATGAGATGACACCGTATGAACTATGGTTTAGAGAAACCTAAGCTGTCATTTCTTAAAAGTTTGGGGCTGCGACGCTTTGTGAAAAAGTTTCAGGCTAATAAGCTCGAACCCAAAGCGGATAAATGCATCTTCATAGGACACCCAAAACAGTTGGGTATACCTCGTGTCTCAGATCCGAAAGCAATAAGGGATTGTTTCTAGAATCGGGTCCTTTCTCGAGGAAAAGTTTCTCTCGAAAGAATTGAGTGGGGGGATGGTGGAGACTTGATGAGGTTATTAAACCGTCTCTTCAACTAGTGTGTGGCAGGGCACAGGAAGTTGTTCCTATGGCACCTATACCAATTGATGTGGAAGCTTATGATAGTGATCATGAAACTTCAGATCAAGTCACTACCAAACCTCGTGGGATGACAAGGATGCGTGCTACTTCAGAGTCGTACGTAATCCTGTCTTGGAAGTCATGTTGCTAGACAACAATGAACCTACGAGCTATGGAGAAGCGGTGGTGGGCCTGGATTCCGATAAATGGCTCGAGGCCATATAATCCGAGAGAGGATCCATATATGAAAACAAAGTGTAGACTTTGGAAGAACTACTTGATGGTCGTAAGGCTGTTAGGTACATATGGATTTTAAAAGGAAGACGGACAATGATGGTAAGTATCACCATTAAGAAAGCTCGACTTGTCGTTAAGATGTTTTCCGACAAGTTCAAGGAGTTGACTACGATGAGACTTTCTCACTCGTAGCGATGCTAAGAGTCTGTTGGAATTATGTTAGCGATTACTGCATTATTGATGAAATCTTGCAGATAGGATGTCAAAACATTGTTTCCTCGACGATTTTCTTGAAGAAAGGTTGTATGTGATACAACCGGAAGGTTTTGTCAATCCTGAAAGATGCTAATAAGTATGCAAAGCTCCAGGAATCCTTCTAAGGACTGGAGTAAGCATCTTGGAGTTGGAATGTATGCTTTGATGATGATCAAAGATTTTTGGGTTTATACAAAGTTTATGAGAAACTTGTATTTCCAAAAGGGTGAGTGGGAGCACTATAGAATTTCTGATGAGTATATGTTGCCGACATATTGTTGATCAGAAATGATGTAGAATTTCTGGAAAGCATGCAGAGTTATTTGAAAAGTGTTTTTCAATGGAAAACCTGGATTAGGCTACTTGAGTATTGAGCATTAAGGTCTATAAGGATAGATCAAAATGCTTAATGGTACTTTCAAATGAATACATACCGTGACAAGATTTTGAAGGAGTTCAAAATGGATCAGCAAAGAAGGAGTTCTTGGCTGTGTTATAAGGTGTGAACATTGAGTAAGACTCGAACCTAACCGCGGCAGAAGAAAAAGGAAGGACGAAGGTCGTCCCCTATGCTTTTGTCATAGGCTCTATACGGTATGCCATGCTGAGTACCGCACCTGATGTGTGCCTTGCCACGTGTCTGGCAAGAGGGTACAAAGGTGATCTAGGAGTAGATCACCAGATAGTGGTCAAAATTATCCTTAGAGGAATAAGGATATGTTTCTCGGTTATGGAGGTGATAAAGAGTTCGACGTAAAGAGTTACGTCGATGCAAGCTTAACACCTATCCGGATAGCTCTGAGTAGAGATACCGGATACGTATAATGGAGCAACAATTTAGAATAGCTCCAAGTAGAACAGTTATTTGAAATGGCTCCAAATGTAGCGTAGTAGTTGCATCTACAAGATGACATAGAAATTTGCGAAGTACATACGGATCTGAATGTTGCAGACCCGTTGACTGAAACCTCTCTCACAAGCATAACATGATCAAACCCAGAACTCTTTGGGTGTTAGGCACATGGGGATGTGACCTTGAGTGTTAATCACATATCCATGTGAACTAGATTATTGACTCTAGTGCAAGTGGGAGACTGTTGGAAATATGCCCTAGAGGCAATAATAAATTGGTTATTATTATATTTCCTTGTTCACGATAATCGTTTATTATCCTTGCTAGAATTGTATTGATGGGAAACTCAGATACATGTGTGGATACATAGGCAACACCATGTCCCTAGTAAGCCTCTAGTTGACTAGCTCGTTGATCAATAGATGGTTACGGTTTCCTGACCATGGACATTGGATGTCGTTGATAACGGGATCACATCATTAGGAGAATGATGTGATGGACAAGACCCAATCCTAAGCCTAGCACAAGATCATGTAGTTCGTATGCTAAAGCTTTTCTAATGTCAAGTATCATTTCCTTAGACCATGAGATTTTGCAACTCCCGGATACCGTAGGAGTGCTTTGGGTGTGCCAAACGTCACAACGTAACTGGGTGGCTATAAAGGTACACTACAGGTATCTCCGAAAGTGTCTGTTGGGTTGGCACGAATCAAGACTGGGATTTGTCACTCCGTGTAAACGGAGAGGTATCTCTGGGCCCACTCGGTAGGACATCATCATAATGTGCACAATGTGATCAAGGAGTTGATCACGGGATGATGTGTTATGGAACGAGTAAAGAGACTTGCCGGTAACGAGATTGAACAAGGTATCGGGATACCGACGATCGAATCTCGGGCAAGTATCATACCGATGGACAAAGGGAATTGCATACAGGATTGATTAAGTCCTTGACATCGTGGTTCATCCGATGAGATCATCGTGGAACATGTGGGAGCCAACATGGGTATCCAGATCCCGCTGTTGGTTATTGACCGGAGAGTCATCTCAGTCATGTCTGCATGTCTCCCGAACCCGTAGGGTCTACACACTTAAGGTTCGATGACGCTAGGGTTATAAAGGAAGTTTGTATGTGGTTACCGAATGTTGTTCGGAGTCCCGGATGAGATCCCGGACTTCACAAGGAGTTCCGGAATGGTCCAGAGATAAAGATTTATATATGGGAAGTCCTATTTTGGTCACCGGAAAAGTTTCGGATTTTATCGGTAACGTACCGGGACCACCGGGAGGGTCCCGGGGGTCCACCAAGTGGGGCCACAAGCCCCGGTGGGCTGCATGGGCCAAGTGTGGGAAGGGACCAGCCCCAGGTGGGCTGGTGCGCCCCCCACCAAGGCCCAAGGCGCAAGGAAGAGGGGGCAAACCCTAGGGCAGATGGGCCCTAAGGCCCACCCTAGTGCGCCTCCCCCTCTCCCCTCCCCTTGGCCGCCCCTAGATGGGATCTAGGGGCTGCCGCCACCCCTAGGGAGGGAACCCTAGGTGGGGGCGCAGCCCCTCCCCTCCCCCTATATATAGTTGAGGTTTGGGATGCCCAATACACACGAGTTCCTCTCCTCTTGTTGGCGCAGCCCTACCTCTCTTTCTCCTTGTTTCTTGCGGTGCTTGGCGAAGCCCTGCTGGAGCACCACGCTCCTCCACCACCACCACGCCGTCGTGCTACTGCTGGATGGAGTCTTCCCTAACCTCTCCCTCTCTCCTTGCTGGATCAAGGCATGGGAGACGTCATCGGGCTGTACGTGTGTTGAACACGGAGGTGCCGTCCGTTCGGCACTAGGATCTCCGATGATTTGGATCACGTCGAGTACGACTCCTTCAACCCCGTTCTCTTGAACGCTTCCGCATAGCGATCTACAAGGGTATGTAGATGCACTCTCCTTCCCCCCGTTGCTGGTTTCTCCATAGATAGATCTTGGTGACACGTAGGAAAATTTTGAATTTCTGCTACGTTCCCCAACATGGAGAACCCAGGCTTCTGAGAATGCCAAACTGTTTAAAGAAAAAGTTAAAATATGGCATGACAAAAGGATACAAAAGCATGAGTTTAATGTAGGTGATTATGTATTGTTATACAACTCTCGTTTAAGATTTTTTTGCAGGCAAACTCCTTTCTAAATGGGAAGATCCGTATGTCATTGAGGAGGTCTATCATTCCACTGCCATAAAAATCAACAACTTCGAAGGCACAAATCCGAGGGTGGTGAATGGTCAAAGAATCAAACATTATATCTCAGGTAATCCCGTAAATGTTGAAACTAATGTTATTGAAACCGTAACCCCGGAGGAATACATAAAGGACACTTTCCAGAACGTTTTAGACTCCGAAAAGGAATTGGTATGAGGCACGGTAAGTAAACTGACTCGAAAAAAGTTCTTGTAGCAATTTTTCTCCATTTTGGAATATTTAAGAAAATAGGAAAATAAGAAGCAGTCCGGGAAGGACACGAGGGTGGAGGGCGCGCCCTACCCCCTGGGTGCGACCCCCTGCCTCGTGGGCACCTCGTGTGTTCTCTGGACTCTGTTTTCTTGTGCAATACTTCTTTTGGTCGGTAAAAATTCATTATATAATCTCCCAAAGATTTTGACCACCGTACCACGCGATTATCCATTGTTTTTGTTTCGAGTTATTTCTACTGCAGATTTAGAGCGAGATGTCGTCTCAAGACTCCGACGGAGAAAGCTATGTCTCACATCTCATTGCCGATCCAAAGACCTATGGGGACCTATCTCCTTGTGGTCGAACTACGGATGATGAGGAGGATGCTCACTTGAGGATGATCAATGATTCAAGTCCGGAGGAGGGGGATGTCCCTCTACCTCAACCTGGGGATATGCACGTGAAGTTCAAGAAGTCTAGTCTCCCCAAGAGGGCTAAACTGTCTAACAACCGATCTATTCCTTCTCGTTTTCGGCAGAAAAGCAAAGGATATTTATGTAACAAGATCTTGAAGCTGGAATCGGAGGTCGATGATTTAAAGGAGGAGATCGCTCTCCTCAATTACAACATGAAAAAGCTGAAGGCACAATTGTCATCATCATCACCATCACCAGCAAAGAAGAACTGGGCATCGGGTATGGGCACTCCACTTGGCAACTGCCAAGCTTGGGGGAGTGCCCCGGTATCGTATCACCATCACACTTCTATCTTTACCATTTTTTTCTTAGTTTGATCCTTTTGGTAATATCTTGATCTGGTAGAATAAAGTTTTAGTATGATCTAGTTTTGAGTTTTTGCTTTATGATCCTTCTATGTAATCGAGTCTGTGAGGTATATATAATAAAGATTAGTGTTGAGTCAAGGGCTTGATTATCTTGCTATGATCTTGAGGGAATAAAAATAAAAGAGAAAGTATAAAAAGAAATAAAGGGATCATATGGATCTTATGGAGAGTACTGACTTCACATATAAAGAGTATGATGAATAAAAGTTGTTGAAAGTTGACAAACATAGTTTTGGTCATCGTTGCAATTAATAAGAAGTAATAAATAAAGATATGTTTTGACATATAAATATACTATCTTGGACAACTTTTATGATTGTGAGCACTCATTAAAATATGACATGCTAAAGAGTTGATGTTGGACAAGGAAGACAACGTAATGGGTTATGTTTTCTTACATCCGAAATAAATTATATTGTCATGGATCATCCAAAATGTTGAGATTGCCTTTCCCTCTCATGCTAGTCAAATTATTTGCACCAAGTAGAGATACTACTTGTGCTTCCGAATATCCTTAAACCCAGTTTTGCCATGAGAGTCCACCATATATACCTATGGATTGAGTCAGATCCTTCAAGTAAGTTGTCATTGTTGCAAGCAATAAAAATTGCTCTCTAAATATGTATGATTTATTAGTGTGGAGAAAATAAGCTTTATACGATCTTGTGATATGGAAGCAATAGAAGCGACAGACTGTATAATAAAGGTCCATATCACAAGTGGCAATATAAAGTGACGTTCTTTTGCATTAACATTTTGTGCATCCAACTGTAACAACACATGACAACCTCTTCTTCCCTCTGTGAATGGCCTATCTTTCATTCTTGTCTTATACTTCATACAGGAGTCATGGTGATCTTCACCTTTCCTTTTTACATTTTATCCTTTGGCAAGCACATTGTGTTGGAAATATCCAGATATATATATATATATATATACCCAATTGGATGTAAGTTATCATGAACTATTATTGTTGACATTACCCTTGAGTTAAAAGGTTGGGAGGCAAAATTATAAGCCCCTATCTTTCTCTGTGTCCGACTAAAACTTCATAACCATAAATATTGCATGATTGTTAGTAATTGTGAAAGACTAAATGATGGTTGAGTATGTGGACTTGCTAAAAAGCTCTTATATTGACTCTTTCCTCTGTTATGATAAATTGCAATTGCTTCAATGACTGAGATTATAGTTTGTTGGTTCTCAATGAAGTTTCTGATTCATACTTGGAATTGTGAATGAATTGTTACTTTAGCATAAGAAATCATATGACAATATATATATATATATATATATATATATATATATATATATATATATTGCTATTCCAAGAATGATCATGATTCCCTTATGTCCGTATTTTATTTTACCGACACCTCTATCTCTAAACATGTGGACATATTTTTCGATATCGGCTTTCGCTTGAGGGCAAGCGAGGTCTAAGCTTGGGGGAGTTGATACGTCCATTTTGCATCATGCTTTTATATTGATATTTATTGCATTATGGACTGTTATTACACGTTATGTCACAATACTTATGTCTATTCTCTCTTATTTTACAAGGTTTACATGAAGAGGGAGAATGCCGGCAGCTCGAATTCTGGGCTGGAAAAGGAGCAAATATTAGAGACCTATTATGCACAACTCCAAAAGTCCTGAAACTTCATGCGAGCACATTTTAGAATATATAAAAAATATTGAGCGAAGGAAGTACCAGAGGGGGGCCACCCACCATCCACGAGGGTGGGGGCGCGCCCTACCCCACTGGTCGCGCCCCCTACATCGTGGACTCCCAGCAGGCCTCCGGTGCCCATCTTCTGCTATATGAAGTCTTTTACCATAGAAAAAATCATAAGATAGCTCACGGGACGAAACTCTGCCGCCACGAGTCGGAACCAATCTAGGGCTCCGGCGGAGCTGTTCTGCCGGGGAATCTTCCCTCCGGGAGGGGAAAATCATCACCATCGATCCTCTCATTGGGAGGGGGTCAATCTCCATCAGCATCTTCACCAGCACCATCTCATCTCAAACCCTAGTTCATCTCTTGTATCCAATCTTTGTCCCAAAGCATCAGATTGGTACCTATGGGTTGCTAGTAGTGTTGATTGCTCTTTGTAGTTGATGCTAGTTGGTTTATTCGGTGGAAGATCATATGTTCAGATCCTTTATGCATATTAATACCCCTCTGATTATGAACATGAATATGATTTGTGAGTAGTTACGTTTGTTCCTAAGGACATGGGAGAAGTCTTTCTATAAGTAGTCATGTGAATTTGGTATTCGTTCGATATTTTGATGACATGTATGTTGTCTCTCCTCTAGCGGTGTATATGAACGTCGATTACATGACACTTCACCATTGTTTGGGACTAGGGGAAGTCATTGGGAAGTAATAAGTAGATGATGGGTTGCTAGAGTGATAGAAGCTTAAACTCTAGTTTATGAGTTGCTTCGTAAGGGGCTGATTTGGATCCATCTGTTTCATGCTATGGTTAGGTTTACCTTAATACTTCTTGTGTAGTTGCGGATGCTTGCAAGAGGGGTTAATCATAAGTGGGATGCTTGTCCAAGGAAGGGCAGCACCCAAGCACCGGTCCACCCACATATCAAATTATCAAAGTACCAAACGTGAATCATATGAACGTGATGAAAACTAGCTTGATGATAATTCCCATGTGTCCTCGGGAGCGTTTTCCTTTATGTAAGAGTCTGTCTAGGCTTGTCCTTTGCTACAAAAAGGATTGGGCCATCTTGCTGCACCTTATTTACTTTTACTATTTGTTACCCGTTACAAATTAACTAATCACAAAACTACCTGTTACCGATAATTTCAGTGCTTCCAAAGAATACCTTGCTGAAAATAGCTTATCATTTCCTTCTACTCCTCGTTGGGTTCGACACTCTTACTTATCGAAAGGACAATGATAGATCCCCTATACTTGTGGGTCATCAGAGCCCGAGGGACGTCATCGAGCTGAATGTGTGCTGAACGCGGAGGTGTCGTACGTTCGGTACATGGATCGGTTGGATCGCGAAGACGTTTGACTACATCAACCGCATTACTAAAAGCTTCCACTTTCGGTCTACAAGGGTACGTAGACACACTCTCCCCTGTTTCGATGCATCTCCTAGATTGATCTTGCGTGATCATAGGTAAATTTTTTGAAATATTGCGTTCCCCAACAAGCACCTGGCTAGGATTGCTGGTCCGACAGGGCAGAAATATACAGATTGCTGGACTCATGTTCTTTTGAATTCTGGAATGTAAAAACTAAGCATATTTGCCTCTTATTGGTTGTGATCGGGCATGTGATCCCACGCTGATGTGATCTGGCATGCTGCATGGATCAGAGTATATTTGAATTTGAATTTACTGGCAGACATATACATGATACGGTTGGATGACGGCCTCCAGCATCTGTGTCTGTGGACTGGTCCCCATCTGCAAGCGGATGCATGAGGAAATTTATGGGTCAGCATTGGAGATGACCTTACACCCTAAAATGCTCTTCTACGTTAGTCTTAGAGCATCTCTAGCAGATCTCGTATCTCTTCGTCCCCTAATTTTTTGTTGCGGGATCCTTTAAAACCACCTTGCGGGAACGTGCAAGCTCACGCAGAACAGATCCGGTATAAACATACTGCAAATTTAAACTTAGATAAACAAGATAGTTCATGCCACATAGTTCACCGGAGTTCATACAAACATACACACAAACTAGATAAAACTTAGATTAAACTAGCTAGATAAACTTGTTGTCGCTGGAGCCACCATCGTCGCCCTCGTCATCCTCGTCGCCGAAATGGCTCCGGCAGGCAGCGGCTCGCCTTCGTGCAGTGTATTGTAGATCAACGAACCGGAGAGACGCGTTTGGACCTGGCACTTGCTAGAGATATGCCCTAGAGGCAATCATGTATGATGATATTTCCTATTTGTTTATGAATAAAGATAGTCCTGGGACATTATCAATGATGTGTATCAGCAAGTACGTGACTTGTTTGTGTGACTCTGCATAGTATGATGACTGTCCTAAAAGGTCCCTAGTCGAAAGGGTTGTGTGGACGCGCAGCCAACTAGACTACCATATGACATGGTCGATGGCTCGGTCTCACTAGCCATGGAGCATTGGATGCTAACCGGATAATATGGACTTGGAAGGATCTGCTCGACTTCGACGTAGTCGGATCCGAGTCGAGATAAGGTCTGAGTTGGACAGACCCAACTATGAGACGCAGCGATATGTCATCTGTGAGTCTCGAGTACAACATATGTTCTATGTCCTAAGACCTGAGCTGACGCATGTACTCGGGATGGTGACAGACTTGCTTTGGGCCGACCAAACTGTCGTGGAAACGTCACGGCAGATGTCCTAGTGTGAGGACTTAGTCGTGAGGCCAACGCATCTATGCGGTAGCTTGAAGGGGTTGATCGGAATCGAGAGACGCAATACGCAAGACGAAGATTTAGACAGCTTCAGGCCCCGGGAAACATCATCCGGTAACAACCCTACATGTTGTTTGTGGCTAGGTCTCATTTCATCATGAAGGAGTCGCTGTAACTCCGGCTCTCCTAGTTGTGTCTAGACTTAATGATTATTCAACCCCCCCTGTTGGGGTGCCCTGCCCCTCCTTATATATGTTGAAGGGGCGGGTTACATGTAGATTCCAACTCGGACTTAAGACTTAACTATTCTGTTTTCTCTCCATGGGCTTCTCTCCATGGGCTTTCTTTAACATTTCGGGCTTCTTAACTGTTAACCTACAATCTGGTTTACCATCTGGCTTAACTGTCCTGCTTAACTGTCTGGCTTAACTGTCCAGCTTAACTGTCCGGCTTAACTATCTGGCTCATATAACTGTGTCTGTCGGGTTACATGATTGTGTCTGCCGGGTTACATGACTCTGTCTGCTGGCTTACATGACTGTGTCTGCCGGGTTACATGACTGTGTTTGCCGGGTTACATGACTGTGTCTGCCGGCTTACATGACTGTGTCTGCCGGCTTAACCTGCTTAACTGTTCCCGCTGGCTTAACCTCTGGTTTAAACAATCTGCCAGCTTACCAATGAAATACCAAGTGTCAGCCGGATCATATCTCCGGCCGGGTCATACCGCGGGGTATATCCCCGACATTAGTCCCCAGTTTAATTTGGATTTATCCATGTTAAACTGATTCTGTAAACAAAACACAAGAACAATTTTAACAAGTTATGCTCCAGGTTAAATATTCTTGTAAGCCGATGGTCATTTCCTTCTTCCAGAAAATCTGGGTCAATAGCCAACTTCATAATCAATTTGCTGACGTTGGTTTCTCACAGAGAAAGACTGACAAATAATTCATTTGACTCAGGTCCCAATGCTTAAAAATATTGGTCTTTGAAATACTCATATGACCTTCAACTGACTTAAAGATGAAAAACTTGTCGGGTTATAATTGTTGCCGACGCCGGGTTAAAACTGAGAATTTTGAAGATTTCTCTCCCTCATATCCATATTACTGTAGCCCCCAAGTCTTAAGAGGACAAACATAGTGATAGCTTAAGACTTGTTTCAATATAAATGTTGCAACCTTGAAGAAATCCAGATTGTCCATCTCAGCCACTAGTCAAAACTGAATATTCCACATATGTAGCCCCCAAGTGCCGGGTTGTCATGCTTGTAGCAACATGGGACTTGTAATTGCCTTATGCTCATAAAAACTTCAACCAGTGTAGCCCCCAAGGGTCGGCTTAGTAAGATAATACTGAGCTGGGACTTTGTATATAATTCATTGATAATAACATCATATGATGTAATCTCCACCATGGGGTTTGAACCCACGTCCATAAGGTTAAGAGCTTTGTATTCTACCAACTGAGTAGTGGATCTTTCAATATAATGGACCGAGGCTTGTGTACCTTGAATTTTTGACAGGAGCAATTGGTAGCCCCCAAGGGTCGGCTCATTACAATGGGATGAGTCGGGTCTTCAATAAGTTGATCAAAAAATGACTTTACATTAGCCCCCAAGTGTCGTGGTGCATGCTGGCAGTGACATGGGACTTGCATATTTGATGTAATCTCAATTTGAATAATGTAGCCCCCAAGTGTCGGGTCATAAGCCTGCAGCGACTCGGGACTATTCCCTCCATTGTAAAAATAAATCATGTCCATTAATAAAATAATAATCATTGCGCTGAAGCGACTTTGAAGACCTCCATCATAATATTGGCTATTGATAACCATAATAAAAATCCAGCCATGTTGGCTATTAAAGATTTGAATAATATAATCCGGTTTGGAAAACCAGTTCCTACGATATTGAATCATACTGCCTGTCGGTGTCAAAACCGGTGGATCTCGGGTAGGGGGTCCCGAACTGTGCATATAAGGCGGATGGTAATAGGAGGCAGGGGACATGATGTTTTACCCAGGTTCGGGCCCTCTTGATGGAGGTAAAACCCTACGTCCTGCTTGATTTATTCTTGATAATATGAGTAGTACAAGAGTAGATCTACCACGAGATCGGAGAGGCTAAACCCTAGAAGCTAGCCTATGGTATGATTGTATGTTATCCTACAGACTAAAACCCTCCGGTTTATATAGACACCGGAGGGGGCTAGGGTTACACAAGGTCGGTTACAAAGGAGGAGATATACATATCCGTATTGCCCAGCTTGCCTTCCACGCCAAGTAGAGTCCCATCCGGACACGGGACGAAGTCTTCAATCTTGTATCTTCATAGTCCAACAGTCTGGCCAAAGGATATAGTTCGGCTGTCCGGAGACCCCCTAATCCAGGACTCCCTCCGTAGCCCCTGAACCAGGCTTCAATAACGATGAGTCCGGCGTGCAGTGTTGTCTTCGGCATTGCAAGGCGGGTTCCTCCTTTGAATACACCACGGAAGAATTTGAATACAAGGATAGTGTCCGACCCTGCAAAATAAGTTCCACATACCACCGTAGAGAGAATAATATTACCACAAATCTAATCTGCCAACACGTTTTGGCAGCATGACATCATGCCGCGGCCCAGTAATTATTTGAACTATTTTTCTTTAACCAGGCCCGCACATAACGCGAGGCGGTTTCTTGACACGTCTTGTCAAAGCAAAGATCGTGTTCCCCTTATTATGGGATTCTCATCAATAAGGACATGGGTAACCCAACCGCGCCATCAATTACGGCGCTTGGGGGATAAGCGAGTTTTACCAGGCTAGTGGGGTGCATAGTTTAGTCCGCCCTTATAAAGGGATAAGATCTCACCTTTTTCTACCCACGCCTTCTTCCTCCTTGCTCATCCATTCTCGCGCACTCGAGCTCCAGCGCCCAAGTCCGCATCCTTCTCCTCCACTCTCTCCAAACATGTTCAGAGCGGGAGGCAAGTGGATGGCCTCCTCCGTCACGGAGGGACACATCAAAAAGCTACGTGGAGCCGGATACTTAGCCACGGATATCGCGCACCAGCTGCCAGCCGCGGGGCAGATCGTCCCTACCCCGGAACCTCACGAAAGGGTGGTTTTCCTCCCCCATTTCGTCCGCGGATTGGGGTTTCCCCTCCATCCATTTGTTCGCGGCCTCATGTTCTATTACGAGCTGGACTTTCATGATCTGGCCCCGAATTTCATCCTCCACATCTCGGTGTTCATCGTCGTGTGCGAGGTTTTCCTCCGCATCCGGCCCCACTTCGGCCTATGGCTGAAGACCTTCAACATCAAGCCGAAGGTAGTAGGCGGCCAACAAGCGGAATGCGGTGGAGCCATGGTGGGCAAAATGCCCAACGTTACATGGCTCGAGGGCTCCTTCATGGAGACCGTAAAAGGGTGGCAATCGGGGTGGTTCTACATCACCGAGCCGCGCGACACCAACTGGGTGGCGGCCCCGAGTTTTTATCTGGAATCCCCACGTGGCTCACTTCTTGGAAGGAGAAGGGCATGTCCTGGGGTTCATCGATGGAGCTGGACGGACTCAAGAAGTGTATCCAGAACATGACAAGCAAAAAACTTAAGCTTGTCAACATAGTCCAGGTCATGCTCTTCCGCCGGATCCTCCCATGTCAACAACGGGCTTTCAACTTATGGGAGTTTGACCCGGCCCAGCACCAGACTCTACGCGAGCTCTTTGACACGACGCATAAGGACGTCTGGAAGGTTCTGTTCAAGGGCGCCGAGGTCCCTCCTTCTCTTACCGAGGACCGCGGGCTAAACGCGAAGCACCCTGCGAATCCGGTAAGTTCTGTACATCTGGTAGGGTATTTAATTCCCATAGCTTAACCATGTGCAGGGTCTGAGCTCTCATGCCTTTGACAGGACTGGATGGAGGCATCGGAGCAGATTAACTGTCCGGCCCCACTGCCCGAAGACCCTGCGGACGCTCTCCTGACGGAGATGAGGACTCTGGCTCCTTACGAGGTGCCGGAGAAGACCAAGAAGAAGGCCAAGGGAACCCGAAAGAGTTCCGGTGCCAGGTGGTATCAGACTCATCATCCAATAACTCCGAGACGCACTACTCCCGTGAAGACGAGGAGAAGCAAGATGAAGATTCTCCCCCTCCAGCCGGGGGAGACAAGAAAAGGAAGGCCGCCCCAACCGAGGAGGCCGAAGGGTCCAAGAAGGGAAGGACTCTCCTTCCAGACTATTCTACCATTGCCGCCAACGGCGAAGACGAGTGGCAGCTCAGGGCCAAGCCCCTGGCGAAGTCGTAAGTATTCAGATACCAGAGTAACTCATAGCATAGTTTTATTGCACTGCTTCTCCTAACGTCGAATATGATTATGTAGTCCGCCCCAAGCCCGTATCGACGTATCATCGTCGGATGGTTCCTTCAACTCGTCGGACATGGATACTGATACACTTCCAACCACCACCTCTCCTTGCCCTAGGGACAATGCCGAGGTACTGTCTCAAGGGGCACCGAGCCGGGGGGAGACAGACCCGGAGGCGCGTCAGGGCGACCTTCCGGACTCCAGGAGCAAAGGGAGCAAGGCTCCCAGGGTCTCCAAGTTCGGCCCGCAGCCGGACACCGCGCCGGGACCTCTAGTGGTTCCGGACTCGGGCAGGTGGCCCCCTTCCAAGAGCGGCAAGCCGTCCGTGTCGGTGCTCTGTCCATCCAGAGGCACCGGACGAACTGTTGGGAGCGCTTAGCAGCGCTTCCATCGACGAAGAGCACCGCACTATTATGAGTGCGGTGATCAAGAAGGTTTAGTCCGCCAAGAGTGGACTGACTGAAGCCTGTACCATCCTTCTAACAGGCTTTGAGGTAAATATTTAAAATATAGGAAAAATATTACCGCATAGACAGTAGCCCCTGATGCTCTGTTTGGTGTTCACAAAGAAAAGCCGAATAGAGGATCATTAATATCTGCAGGAGTCTAATATAAGTATGTCTATATGCGTATGTAGGCTTCGCTGCTGACCTCTGCCGCACTGACTGCGGAGGTCACCGCACTGAAGCAGGACCTCGAGGGGTCCGAGAAAGAGCTCGGCCTTGCCAAGAGGCAGCTCGAGGAGAACAAAGGTAAGTAATACCTTGTATATATATAAATAATGTGGTTGCGAAATGACAGGATCATCATGAATGTGCCAGGGGCCACGACCGAAGTGGCGACCCTAAAGCAAGCGCTGTCCGAGGCCGAAGACAAAGCGGCCAAGGAGCGCACCGAGCGGGAAAAGCAAGAGGCACGGGTGGGCGAGGTGCAGCAAGAGCTCCAGGATCTCGTGAAGAAGCACGAGGCTTTGGAGCTTGACTCGAAGACGCGAGAGTCCGAGCTTGCCGCGGCCCTCGAGAGCACAAAGAATGCCAAGGCTGAAGCCCAAAAGGCCCTCCAGGAGATTGAGGCGATGAGGAAGATAGCGGTGGGTAAGGCATTCAATATGCAAAGCAAGCATGTGAAAGTAAATTACTTGTTACTTACCCGAGTCCGGAGCTCTCCAGGAGCATTCGCGGATTTTCCCCGCAGCGTGTCGGATGCCGCGAAGTATTACCAGGCCGAGGAGGGAAGCTCGACGGAGAAGTTGTTCTGGTCCCAGTATACTGGGACCGAACACCCGATGCCTATGAGCGACTAGCTGAAGCAACTGGTCGAGCTGCACAATGCGGCCGAACAGGCCATGAAGGGCTTTATAGTCCGGCTGTGGCCTGGCGACT
The DNA here is from genome assembly GCF_002162155.2 of Triticum dicoccoides. Taxonomy (NCBI): domain Eukaryota; kingdom Viridiplantae; phylum Streptophyta; class Magnoliopsida; order Poales; family Poaceae; genus Triticum; species Triticum dicoccoides. The sequence continues at coordinate 543,425,572 of NC_041388.1, forward strand.
CCCTTCCCAACAGCTACTTTGGCCTGGTGAGGCGGCTTGTGGATGCTTGCCCACAGCTGGAAGTCATCAAGCGGTCCGTTTGTATCGAAGGTGCCCGCCGGGCTTTTGCCCGTGCAAAGGTGCACTGGGCCAAGATGGACGCCGAGAAGCTGGTGAAGGAGGGGCCGCCGCAGGGCAAGGAGAATCGCCACCCCGAGATGTATTATGAGGGTGTCCTGAAGGGTGCCCGTCCTGTGGCGGACGAGTGTGCGAAGGATGTAATTTTTGAATGAACTTGCTCGTGTGATCCTATATTATGAAAACTTGTTCATATGCGCTATGAAACGCTTGTTTTGAATTTAAAATATTACCTTCTATGCGGCGGTTTATCAAATATGAGAGATGGCCAGTCGTCGGCTTCTGCCCCCATGCATACCACGAGTGCTGGGGTGCTCGGGATAAACCTGAGCACTCTTTTTCCCATTGTTGGGTCCTTCGAGGGAGGTGCTCAGCACAACAAACAAGGCAATCGGACTATAATGCTTTATCACTCTCACTTAGCCATAGAAGTCCACAATTTTAAATTTTGGCGAAGCCCCTAGTATTTGGAAGGCCGAATTCGGGGCGCTATACACGCCTTAAGCCGGACAAAGCCGACTCCTTGCTCTAAGCGGCATAAGTCTTTAGGGACTCAAGGCCTCTCGAACAGCGACCAGCTCTCGCCTTATCATGACAGTCAGTTTTAGCTTTCTCAACTGAGGTGCTTAGCCCAGATGAACTGGCGCACAATGGCAATAGTTCTCCCAGTGCTACCTTAGCCGATATAGCGGAACCTAAGGTACCAAAACATAAGAGCTGGGCAAACCCAACTATTGACCCAAGACATGATTCAGAGCTGATGCATATAATGCTATAAGTTCGGGGTGCCGCACTGTCGTAAGTGTTCGGACATCTCACGCCGTATTATGGGGTATGCTTAAGCCCCTGGCGTATTGGCCGTACCAGAGTGTACGGGTGCTGAATGTCATGAATGAACATATATATATATATATAAGAAGAATAGAGAATGCGGTAATAGTCTAGTGCTATGCATTGTTTATTCAAAAAGGTGCGTGCAGAATGATACAAGTAGTGCGATAAGCAAAAAGTAGGACTATTTGACATGTACCCTCCAAGGGCAAGCTGAGGAATGGTATTTAAAGCAAATATTTCACTCGTTATCGGAGACCACCTGGGAGTTCCGTGGTGCGACATAGCTTTTTGCCGCCTTGGTTGTTGCATCGTGTGTCCGGCAATCATACTGCCGGACAGGGTTTCCAGAGATTAAAGTCCTGAAAGAGAGAAAAATAACAAAGCGGGAAGCCCCTAGTGCGGTTGAGCCTCGTATTGGGGCGTGTCGTAGTCGTGCCCCCTCCCCACCTGTGCCCATGGTATTTTCAATGCGTAATTATGTACGCGTGGCACGGATTTTGCCGTTTGGCTGGGACTGGGGTGGGGCCGCATTGCTATGCGAGCTCGGAACGTGCCAGGCGGTCTTGTTGCCGATTACTCCGGGCGCGCTTGAAGGTGTCCGGGTCTTTAATCGCCGAACTGGTGGATTGCCTTAAGAGGCTACTTTGTGCTTCTGTTGCGAGGGCCGCAATGTGCTCCTCCGTGCGCAGAGAGCACTCTGTGTTTCCATTAACTGTGATGACCCCCCAAGGTCCTGGCATCTTGAGCTTGAGGTATGCATAATGCGGTACCGCATTGAATCTCGCAAATGCAGTTCGCCCGAGCAGTGCATGATAGCCACTGCGGAACGGGACTATATCGAAGATTAACTCCTCGCTTTGGAAGTTATCCGGGGATCCGAAGACCACTTCTAGTGTGACTGAGCCTGTGCAATGGGCTTCTACACCTGGTATGACGCCTTTGAAGGTCGTTTTTGTGGGTTTGATCCTTGAGGGGTCTATACCCATTTTGCGCACTATGTCCTGATAAAGCAGGTTCAGGTTGCTGCCGCCATCCATAAGGACTCGAGTGAGGTGAAATCCGTCAATGATTGGGTCTAGGACCAGTGCGGCGAATCCGCCATGACGGATACTAGTGGGGTGGTCCCTGCGATCGAAGGTGATCGGACAGGAGGACCATGGGTTGAACTTTGGGGCGACTGGCTCCAACATATATACGTCCCTTAGCGCACGCTTCCGCTCCCTCTTGGGGATGTGGGTTGCGTATATCATGTTCACCGTCCGCTCTTGTGCGGGGAACCTCTTCTATCCTCCGGTGTTCGGCGGACGGGGCTCCTCCTCGTCATCGCTATGTAGCCCCTAATCTTTGTCTTTGGCGCTTAACTTGCCGGCCTGCTTGAACACCCAACATTCCCTGTTGGTGTGGTTGGCTGGCTTGTCGGGGGTGCCATGTATTTGGCACAAGCGATCGAGTATACGGTCCAAACTGGACGGGCCCGAAGTGCTTCTTTTGAATGGCTTTTTCCGCTGACCGGGTTTAGAGCCTCTGAATCCGGCATTGACTGCCGTATCCTTGGTATTGTGGCTATTGACGCGGCGCTTATGTTTGTTGCGACGTGACCTGCCATTGCTATCCTTGGTATCTGAAGTACCGCGGTTCTTTGATATGTTATTGTTGTGAGCCAGCCAGCTGTCTTCTCCTGTGCAAAAGCGGGTCATGAGTGTTGTGAGGGTTACCATGGATTTCGGCTTTTCCTGGCCAAGGTGCCGGGCAAACCACTCGTCGCGGATGTTGTGCTTAAAAGCTGCTAGGGCCTCTGCATCCGGACAGTCAACGATTTGATTTTTCTTTGTCAGGAACCGTGTCCAGAATTGCCTGGACGATTCCTCTGGCTGCTGAATTATGTGACTCAAGTCATCGGCATCTGGTGGTCGCACATTAGTGCCCTGGAAGTTGTCGAGGAATGCGGCTTCCAGATCTTCCCAACAGCCAATGGATTCTGCTGGCAGGCTGTTGAGCCAATGCCGAGCTGGTCCTTTGAGTTTGAGTGGGAGGTATTTGATGGTGTGTAGATTGTCACCGCGGACCATGTGGATGTGTAGGAGGAAGTCCTCGATCCATACCACAGGATCTGTTGTGATGTCGTATGATTCTATATTTACGGGTTTGAAACCCTCTGGGATTTGGTGATCCATTACTTTGTCTGTGAAGCATAGGGGGTGTGCGGTGCCTCTGTACTGGGCTATGTCGCGACGCAGCTCAAATGAGTCTTGTCCGCTGTGTTCGGCCCGGCCAGATTTACTTTTACTGTATCCGGCGTGACGGTTATCGTCCTGTGTGGTGGCGCGCCCTCGTGATCCGTAGATCGATCTTGTGTGTTTAGCTTTGTCCTCCAATACGTCTCGCAGGTCTAGCGTGTTTCCCCGTGACTTGACATTTTTATTTGAGTGGTGTCGGGGTGCGGGCTGAGCTTTTGGCTGAAATGCCTCTCTGTCGCGGCCATGAGGTGGCCGATTAGCCGCATCATACGCTGGAGATGTAGGTTTTAATGCTTGCTCCTCCAGTCGGGGTAGCAACATGCGCTTTGGGTAACTCTTGGAGGGGTGTTCGAGTTCATATTCCTCGGCCGCAAGGACATCAGTCCATCTGTTAGCTAGCAAATCTTGATCAGCTTGAAGCTGCTGCTGCTTTTTCATAAGGCTATTTGCCGTGGCTATAAGCCGGTGCTTGAAGCGCTCTTGCTCGACGGGATCCTCAGGCACGACAAATTCATCATCGTCGAGGCTTGCCTCGTCTTCGGAGGGAGGCATGTAATTATCATCATCCGCCTCTCCATCTGCCGCTCTCTCGGGAGGGCTGGCTTCTCCATCCTCCTGCTCTAAATCTTGCTGGAGGGGATTGTTGTCGTCTTCTGCACTGTTCGGAGTGCTATTATCTCCTGTGCCGGTGTCACCGCTTTTGCTTTGGCGAGACTTAGAGCGGCGCCGCTGAAGTCGGCGCTTGGGTTGTTTCTTGGAGGGGTCATCCTCCGCTGTCTCGTCGCCATTGCCTTCTTTGGGTGTGTCCACCAGGTATATATCATATGATGAGGTGGTTGTCCAGTGCCCTGTGGGCAGTGGTTCCTCTTCGTCTCCCGCATCGTCGTCCATACCGTCGATGTCTTCGGAGTCGAAGTTGAGCATGTTGGTCAAATTGTCGACAGTGGCTACTAAGTGGGTGGTGGGTGGGCGGCGAATTTCTTTGTCATCCTCATACCAATCCTGCCGAATATAGTTCGGCCAGGACTCTCCTAACAGGGAGAGAGACCTTAATGAGTTCAGTATGTCGCCGAAGGGCGAGTGCTGAAAGATATCCACGGAGGTGAACTCCATGATCGGCGCCCAGTCAGATTCGATAGGCACGGGCGCAGGCGGTTCGGAGTCCGTGGCCGGGGAAGAATCCGGCAGTTCGGCATCACGGCTCCCGTGAAGGGTAAGGTCGATATTCGGCTCGATCTCCGCTGAGAATACGGCCTCCGTGGCGGGGTCTATCCACCCGTCCATGGATGGCGCAATTGGCTCCGAATTGTGGGTCGGAGCGGTCGCCAGTGCGGTCTCCTGAACACAGTCAGATGGTAGAGCTAAATCATGCTCATCGTGACCGTGCGGCGCACACGGCAGGGGCTCGAATCCATCGAAGATCAAGTCTCCGCGGATGTCGGCCGTGTAGTTTAAGCTTCCAAACCTGACCTGGTGGCCAGGGGCGTAACTCTCGATCTGCTCCAGATGGCCAAGCGAGTTGGCCCGCAGTGCGAAGCCGCCGAATACAAAGATCTGTCCGAGGAGAAAAGTCTCACCCTGGACTACATCGCTATCGATGATCGAAGGAGCCATCAAGCCTAACGGTGACGACACAGAGGAACTCTCAATGAAAGCACCAATGTCGGTGTCAAAACCGGCGGATCTCGGGTAGGGGGTCCTGAATTGTGCGTCTAAGGCGGATGGTAACAAGAGGCAGGGGACACGATGGTTTACCCAGGTTTGGTCCCTCTTGATGGAGGTAAAACCCTACGTCCTGCTTGATTTATTCTTGATAATATGAGTAGTACAAGAGTAGATCTACCACGAGATCGGAGAGGCTAAACCCTAGAAGCTAGCCTATGGTATCATTGTATGTTGTCCTACGGACTAAAACCCTCCGGTTTATATAGACACCAGAGGGGGCTAGGGTTACACAAGGTCGGTTACAAAGGAGGAGATATACATATCCATATTGCCCAGCTTGCCTTCCACGCCAAGTAGAGTCCCATCCGGACACGGGACGAAGTCTTCAATCTTGTATCCTCATAGTCCAACAGTCCAGCCGAAGGATATAGTCCGGCTGTCCGGAGACCCCCTAATCCAGGACCCCCTCACTGTCGATTTAGGATACCTGTGCAGTAAGGGTGATAACCAAATCTTAAGAAGCCAAAACTTCCAAATGTTTATGATTGTCATATATGGCGACTTATCATCCAAAATCAAGTCGGGTTTAATCGAAACCACATATATGCTTCAGATATGAACAAAAAGGTCTCAAGAAAAAACCAAAGATTGTTTGCAAAAACTTAAACCAAATAAAAATCGAGGTTTCTGATTCGAATACGATCAGTAAACCATTCCAAAGGGGTTAAGCTAGGATTCAAATACAATCATGTAGCCCCAAGTGGCTTTGGCATTGCGCCGATCAAGTGGGTACCGACAGCTATGTTCTCTTTGGTTCGAATGCGACCTATGTTTGAACAGGAAGCCCCCAAATGACCTTGAGAGGTTTTTAACTACCCTGATTCGAATACGATCCAAGTCGGACCCAAAAGGGGTTAAGCTATGATTCGAATACGATCAGGAAGCCCCCTAGTGAGTTTGGCATTGTGCCGATCAAGAGGGTACCGACAGCTATGTTATTTTTGGTTCGAATACGACCTATGTTTGAATGGGAAGCCCCCAAATGACCTGTAAATGTGGCTATGAGACGGATCAAAGGGTAATCATAGCTTAGCTCAATAAGCCGGAAGCCCCCAAATGATATATTTCTGAGCTGTGCTCGCTGGGTGCCTATGTTTGAGTTGTGTTGTGCAACAAACTCTCTTTGGTTCCTTTAATTTTTCTGAAAACTCAAAATTGTGAGAGATGGATTCTTTTTAAACCGGAATTTCAAACCGGATATTTAGAGCTCCAAAGCTTTGTGGGAGACAGGTTTACCTTGAGTCGGATTGTAAACCGAAGCATCATTGTGAACCGGAAATTTTCTGACGGCCTTTACACCAGCAACATTTACTGAACCATGTCATCATAGCCCCCGAGTCTTAAGACGACTCAAAGAGTTGGCTTGAGATTCTTCCTATTTGACCGCAATATAAATCGGTGTGAGCCATTCAACAGCTCAATGATATAACAGTCCCTTTTGCAGTAGATAACTTCCCCTGCATTAGAGAACTTGCAAGCCAACGTAATTTCTCTTTTAAAGAAAGCAATATGTAATATAAAAATATATTGGATGGATTTCACCTGATACGTCAGGCCAGTAGTTATCCATCGTGGAGTTGATGATTACCACGATGAAGCTGAAATCAATCGCAGTTCAGCCGGCCGCGGTATTGTAAGCCAGCGCGGACGGAAGAGTCAGCAGCGGGGGCAGACGAACAAGTCAACCACGTCATGTTGATGTAAATTGGGCCGTAGAAACGGTGGTTTTCCCATATGTTCGTCGAGTGTCATGGTATGGTTAGATGCTAGCGCATGACAATAGTGGTGCGAGCTATACCTCCATGACATGACCATCGCTCTTGCAATGAATAATTGTCCTGCATAAACAATATTCTGAACCGGAGTAATTGTTCTCGAAAGAAAAGGTTAATATGTGCTATTGAAAATATTTTGGACGGATATCACCTGATGTTTTTATTCACGGGCTAGGAGAACCTTCTCAGCATTATATGCATAATTGCATCATGCACTCATTGGCGCTCCCTCCATTTTGCTTTTGTTTGCATAGAAGGAGAATCTCGGATTTCAATGATAGCCATATCTATAGAACTCTAGATCTCCCCTGTTTCCTTCTTCTAAATATATGTTGTCTAGTTTGGACCTCAACGTGGCCATAAACTGGGATAAAGTCCAGGATCAGTACGATGGCGACACGTCTCACTTGCAGCATGTATATATCTTTGAAGAGAGCGGTGATTGTAGGCTTTATTTTGTACTCCCTCCGTCCTTACGATCACAATGACCAAGATCCCATTATCTCATAGAACATGCTGGTGCACATGACGGCGGCGCCTCTGGCAGAAACTGGAACCATAGCAGTAGCAGTACGTAGTTGATCTGCAGACAGTTTTGGAAACCTGTCCTTGTTCTCTTTTGACATGTGAGCTCATGCTTTAGGCTAAGATCAGAAACACGCCATCTTTGAACAATACTCAACTTGCCCCTTAAAACATCAGTCAAAACTTCAGTGCTCACCAAACTGAACCAGCCGACGTGTCAAGAAGGTAATTTGAAGCGCTCGATGAGTCAACAGTCGGCGGGTCAGCGGAGGTAACGGCCGGGGCTAGGCGGGTAAAGCTCCTGAGTCGGCATTCTCTCCTGAACCCACGCTACCTTTTTCTTTCCAAACTTTACAGCCTCATAATCGCTTCTTTAGTAAAGTCTGCGTACCAGCTAAGCATTTGACATCCGTTATCCATTGAATGTTTGCTATGGATATGCTGAACAGATTGAATCCCCCAGTATCAGTGAAGTAGCAGTAGATGTAAAGTACAGCGGCTTCAATCCGTGTGGCACAATGATGGCAACTTAGGAGATGGGCGCGTCGACAGTTGTAGAGCAAGCCGGTGGTCATTGTGCGGGTGCCGGGTTGGAACCAGTAGTGGCATGATACGGCGGCGACTTTGGCCTAGCCGCCGCAAGGCCGGTCTGCAGTGAGGCGGCACGGCAGCGGAGGCACGCCGGCGGAGGCCGGCGACTCACGGCGAGGCCCGTATGAGGGCGGTTCACAGTAAACACGGAGCGGCGACTCGGGAACGGAGGAAAAGAACAGTAGCGCCTAGCGAATCTACACAAAGGCGGTTCAGAGGTAACAGCGGTCAGCAACGGCTCGCCACAAAGTAGCGGCTCAAGGCAAAGTAAACCAGGGTGAAGGCGGCCGGGCGTATGACGGTGAGGCCATGGAGGCGGCAGGGAAGCCCGCGGCAAACCACAGCAGCGAGCCAGAATGGAGACCGGCGGTGGCTCATTCATGAGGTCGACGCGGCTCACAAGGCTCGACAACCGGCATCTTAGAACAGAGGAGGCGGCGGCTCAATGTCGCGGCCACACATTGTAGAGGCGGACGCTCACCGGCAGGCGGCCGAGCGAAAAACACTTGACAGCCAGAGCAGCTCATAGGTGGCGGGAGCAGCACGCGCCCGCCGGCGCAAATGAGGCCGCAGCAAACGGCAATGTAGGGCGCTGGCACGGGTTAGAAGGACGGCACGGACGCGGCTGTTTGACCACACCAGCGGCTCGTGACCGCACCGGCACGACGGCGAAGAAGTGTTCCACGGGGGCGGTTTGAGGCGGCTCACCGTGGTCGCGATGAATAAGGCAGCAGGCACCGACGACTCAGCCGAGGCAGAGGCACTTGGGAGGAGTCCCAACGTGGACGAGCGCGGAAGTAACCGGCAAGGGCGCGTCAAAGGGCACGGAAGTAACCGGCAAAGGGCGCGGAGATGGTTACCTCCGCCGCTGCGCCGAAGTCTGGACCGGACTCAAAGACCATTTGCTATCATTGCAAGGAAACTGGCCATTGGAAGAGGAACTGTAGCAAGTGCCTTGCAGAGCACGGCAAGAAGGCCGGGAATGCTGCTTCAGGCAAAGGTACACTTGTTGCATATGTTATAGACATTTACCTTGCTGGCATACCTAGCAGCTCTTAGGTATTTAATACCGGATCGGTTGTTCACATTTGCAACTCGATGCAAGGGCTGGTAAGAACTAGGCGTGTGGAGCAAGGGGAGATTGACATCAGGTCGGCAACAAAGCAACAGTTGCTGCGTTGGAGGTCGGCACGATGCAGCTCCAGCTTCCTTCTGGATTTATTTTGGAATTGAATAATTGTTATTACATTCCTGCACTTAGTCGGAACATTATTTCTGCCTCATGCTTGATGAGTCAGGGTTATGAATTCAATTTAAAGGACAATGGTTGTTCGATTTATTTGAATGGTATATTCCACGGCTATGCACCCATTGTTGATGGGTTATTTATATTGAATTTAGAACAGGAACCGGTCTATAACGTGAATGTCAAGAGGCATAAGCCTAATGAGATAAATCCAACATACTTCTGGCATTGCCGGCTTGGACACATTAGTCTGAAACACATGAAGAAGCTCCATGATGATGGACTCCTAACTTAGACGGACTTTGGGTCGTTCGAGACATGCAAATCATGCTTGCTCAGCAAGATGACTAAGTCTCCTTTCGCAAAGAGTTGTGAGAGAGCATCCGAGCTGTTAGAACTGATACACAGTGATGTGTGTGGACCAATGAGCACAACTGCCAGACGTGGCTATCTGTACTTCGTGACTTTTACCAACGACTTGAGTAGATATGGATATATCTATTTGATGAGGCACAAGTCGAAAACTTTTGAAAAGTTCAAAGAGTTTCAAAACGAGGTTGAGAATCAGCTCGGCAAGACTATAAAACTTCTACGATCTGATCGTGGAGGTGAGTACATGAGCCAGGAGTTTGATGATCATCTGAAAAGCAGAGGTATTATACCTCAGCTCACACCTCCGGGTACGCCTCAGAGAAATGGTGTATCGGAATAGTGCAATCATACCTTGTTGGACATGGTTCGATCTATGATGAGCAAATCGGATTTACCCTTGTCATTCTGGGGATACGCTCTGGAAACTGCAGCTTTCACACTTAACAGGGTACCATCAAAATCCGTAGACAAGACACCACATGAGATGTGGACCGGGAAGAGTCCCAGTTTGTCTTTTCTAAAGATTTGGGGTTGTGAAGCATTTGTCAAGAAACTTATGTCAAACAAGCTTACACCCAAGTCGGATAAATACATATTCGTGGGATATCGAAGGGAAACCTTGGGATATAGCTTCTACAACTGGGAAAAGAACAAAGTGTTTGTTGCTCGGAACGGGGTTTTCCTTGAGAAAGAGTTTCTCAGTCGGGAGGCCAGTGGGAGGACGGTCTGACTCGAAGAAATTCGAGGACCACTCGGGGACGGCTCGGCTGGTGATGAGATCATACCAGAGTTAGTCAGGGAACCCGTAGTGGAAGCGGCACCAGAACCATGGAGGTCGGAAAGATTGCGCAGAGTGCGTGATGTATTGTTGCTAGAAAGTGACGAGCCGGTCACGTATGCGGAAGCGATGGTGAGCCCAGATTCCGAGGCATGGCTGGAGGCCATGAGATCCGAGTTAAAGTCCATGGATGAGAATCAAGTCTGGGACTTGGTTGCTTCGCCGCCTAGCGTAACAGCCATTGCATGCAAATGGGTCTTTAAGAAGAAAACCGATGTGGATGGAAATGTTCATATCCACAAAGCTCGGCTTGTCGCTAAGGGTTATGGACAAGTTCAAGGAATTGACTACGACAAGACTTACTCGCTGGTAGCGATGCTGAAGTCGGTGAGGATCGTACTAGCTATAGCTGCATATTTCGATTACGAGATATGGCAGATGGATGTCAAGACGGCTTTCCTTCACGGAAATTTAACCGAGGATGTGTATATGATACAGCCCGAGGGTTTTGTCAATCCGACTAGCACTAGTAAGGTATGCAAGCTCAAGAGATCCATTTATGGGTTGAGGCAAGCATCTCGGAGCTGGAACATTCGTTTTGATGAGGTCGTCACTGGTTTCGGCTTCATCAAAAGCGAAGAGGACTCTTGTTTATACAAGAAGTTAAGTGGGAGCTCGATAGTGTTTTTGATCTTGTATGTGGATGACATACTACTGATCGGAAATGATATTTCGATGCTGAACTTGGTCACGGAGTCATTGAATGGCAAGTTTTCGATGAAGGACCTTGGTGAGGCAATGTACATTTTAGGCATTAAGATCTATAGAGATAGATCAAGGAGGCTACTCGGCTTAAGCCAGAGCACGTACATAGATAAAGTGTTGAAGCGGTTCAACATGAGTGAGGCCAAGAAAGGGTTCTTGCCTGTCTCACATGGTATAAGGCTAAGCGAGACTCGGAGTCCTTCGACATTTGATGAGCGAAGTAGGATGAGTCGGATTCCGTATGCCTCGGCAATTGGATCCATCATGTATGCCATGATATTTACACGGCCTGATGTTGCTTTTGCAATAAGCCTAATAAGTAGATAGCAGGCCAACCCACGTGAGAGTCACTGGGCAGCGGTAAAGACTATTTTGAAGTACCTGAAAAGGACTAAAGAGATGTTCCTAGTTTATGGAGGTGAGGAAGAGCTCGTCGTAAGGGGTTACGCCGATGCTAGTTTCCAAACCGACAGAGATGATTGTCTATCACAGTCCAGATTCGTGTACGTCATGAACGGAGCAGCAGTGAGCTGGATGAATTCCAAGCAAGATACGGTGGCTGATTCTACTACAGAAGTCGAATACATTGCGGCTTGTGAAGCTACAAAGGAAGGTGTTTGGATCCGCAACTTTCTGGATGATCTTGGTATTTTCCCAGCCTTGGTAAAACCATTGGACCTTTATTGTGATAATTCTGGTGCCATCTCACAAGCCAAGGAGCCGAGGAATCACCACAAGGTCAGACACATAGATCGGAAATATCACCTCATATGAAAGATCGTAAAGAGTGGTGATGTATAGTTATGCAAAATTCACATGGATGCAAATGTTGCGGATCCGTTGACTAAGCCGCTTCCACAACCCAAGCATGAGGGGCATGTTAGAGCTATGGGCATTCGATGTCTATTTGATTGACTCTAGTGCAAGTGGGAGACTGTTAGAGATATGCCCTAGAGGCAATCATGTATGATGATATTTCCTATGTGTTTATGAATAAAGATAGTCCTTGGACATTATCAATGATGTGTATCAGCAAGTACGTGACTTGTTTGTGGGACTATGCACTGTATGATGACTGTCCTAAAAGGTCCCTAGTCGAAAGGGCTGTGTGGACGCGCAGCCAACTAGACTACCATATGACACGGTCGATGGCTTGGTCTCACTAGCCATGGAGCATTGGATGCTAACCGGATAATATGGACTTGGAAGGATCTGGTCGGCTTCGACGTAGTCGGATCCGAGTCGAGATAAGGTCTGAGTCGGACAGACCCAACTATAAGATGTAGCGATATGTCATCTGTGAGTCTCGAGTATAACATATGTTCTATGTCCTAAGACTTGAGCTGACGCATGTACTCGGGATGGTGACAGACTTGCTTTGGGCCGACCAAACGCTACTCCATAACTGGGTAGTTATAAAGGTAGGTTTTGGGTTTGTCCATAACCATGCTGCGGGACGTGGTCGAGCAAGATGGGATTTTCCCCTCCGATCAGGAGAGATATACTCTGAGCCCCTCGTGTGATCCGACCAGGATAAGCATGGCCATGCGACAAGGATTATGAGATAATACGGTTTGTGGTCGGCATCACTAGAACGAGAAAGAGGTCGTGCTAATACAAGGATGATAGACTCGCCTTGAGCCTGACAACATATATTGTGTGGCAAAAGAAATGGAAGTATGATGTACAGGTTCGCCTAACCAGCTTCATAGTCTGTTTAGTGTTCGGCATGCCTTGCTAGAGGCCGTTACCAACTGTGCAGTTCGGAGGTGATCCGAATTGCGACCAAGCCGGCTTAACCTAAGGGGTCGCGCGCTTAAGGGAAGGAACCTACGAGGTCGGATCCGAGGACACTGGTCGGATGTGATCCGAGCTGTATTCGGATTGTGGCCGAGTAGACTTATGGGCTTTAGGGTCCGTACGAGGCCCAAGTGTTGAGCCTGCGACGGATGCCTATATAAATTGGAGGTGCCGCACACTCACGGCATTGATCGCTTCGGCGCTGTCACTAGGGTTTGCATGTGTTGTGAATAGACACCTCTACTCGCCGCCGGTTGTGTGATCGGACCTAGCAGTCCGCCGCATGACGTTCCTCCTGCACGTGCGGATACCGTTAGAGGCAGTGCACTTGCGCCACTCTGGCGAACTTGTACGTGGGAACCAATGACCGACTGTTCGAGGGAGATCGTGTTGGGGAATGTAGTAATTTCAAAAAATTTCCTACGCACACGCAAGATCATGGTGATGCACAGCAACGAGAGGGGAGAGTGTGATCTACGTACCCTTGTAGACCGACAGCGGAAGCGTTAGCACAACGCGGTTGATGTAGTCGTACGTATTCACGACCCGGCTGATCATGCACCGAAACTACGGCACCTCCGAGTTTTAGCACACGTTCAGCTCGATGACGATCCCTGGACTCCGATCCAGCAAAGCATCGGGGAAGAGTTCCGTCAGCACGACGGTGTGGTGACGATCTTGATGTTCTACCGTCGTAGGGCTTCGCCTAAGCACCGCTACAATATTATCGAGGATTATGGTGGAAGGGGGCACCGCACACGGCTAAGAAAACGATCACGTGGATCAACTTGTCCGTCTAGGGGTGCCCCCTGCCCCCGTATATAAAGGAGCAAGGGGAGGAGGCCGGCCGGCCCTATAGGCGCACCAAGGAGGAGTCCTTGGGGAGGGAGAAGGAAAGGGGGGCGCCGCCCCCCTCTCCTAGTCCAATTTGGACCAAGCGGGGAGGAGGTGCGCAGCCCACCCTGGCTGCCCCTCTCTCTCTCCACTAAGGCCCATATGGCCCATTACTTCTCCCGGGAGGGTTCCGGTAACCCTCCGGCTCTTCGGTTTTCTCCGAAATCACCCAGAACACTTCCGGTGTCCGAATATAGCCGTCCAATGTATCAATCTTTATGTCTCGACCATTTCGAGACTCCTCGTTATGTCCGTGATCACATCCGGAACTCCGAACTAACTTCGGTACATCAAAACTCATAAACTCATAATATAACTGTCATCGAAACCTTAAGCGTGCGGACCCTACGGGTTTGAGAAAAATGTAGACATGACCGAGACTCGTCTCCGGTCAATAACCAATAGCGGAACCTGGATGCTCATATTGGCTCCTACATATTCTACGAAGATCTTTATCGGTCAGACCGCATAACAACATACGTTGTTCCCTTTGTCATCGGCATGTTACTTGCCCGAGATTCAATCGTCGGTATCTCAATACCTAGTTCAATCTCGTTACCGGCAAGTCTCTTTACTCGTTTCGTAATACATCATCTCGCAACTAACTCATTAGTTGCAATGCTTGCAAGGCTTATGTGATGTGCATTACCGAGAGGGCCCATAGATACCTCTCCGACAATCGGAGTGACAAATCCTAATCTTGAAATATGCCAACCCAACATGTACCTTTGGAGACACCTGTAGAGCTTCTTTATAATCACCCAGTTACGTTGTGACGTTTGGTAGCACACAAAGTGTTCCTCCGGCAAACGGGAGTTGTATAATCTCATAGTCATAGGAACATGTATAAGTCATGAAGAAAGCCATATCAACACACTAAACGATCGGGTGCTAAGCTAATAGAATGGGTCATGTCAATCACATCATTCTCCTAATAATGTGATCCCGTTAATCAAATGACAACACATGTCTTATGGTTAGGAAACATAACCATCTTTGATTAACGAGCTAGTCAAGTAGAGGCATACTAGTGACGTTTAGTTTGTCTATGTATTCACACAAGTATTATGTTTTCGAATAATACAATTCTAGCATGAATAATAAACATTTATCATGATATAAGGAAATAAAATAATAACATTATTATTGCCTCTAGGGCATATTTCCTTCAGTCTCCCACTTGCACTAGAGTCAATAATCTAGATTACACAGTAATGATTCTAACACCCATGAAGCTTTGGTGCTGACACTACTAGGAAAAGGTCTATAGATAGGATTGACACTAATGGCGCACCAGGGAAGTAGTGCGCCACTACTATATACTAATGGCACACCAGTTGGTGATGCACCATTAGTGTGGAAGACACTAATGGCGCACCAAAAAATAGGTACGCCACTAGTGATAATTCTTTTTTTCATTTTTACATACATACTAATGGCGCATTCTAACGAAGTGCGCACCAGACAGGGAGTGCGCTAGTACTGAATTTTTTTTATTCTTTTTTTTGCAAAACTACTAATGGCACACCACCTCACAGTGCGCCATTACTAGTTTAAACTACTAATAGCGCACCCTGTAAAAGTGTGCCATTAGTATATATATATTTTTTTACTTTTCTGCAAAATTACTAATGGTGCACCGTTGCATAGTGCGCCATTACTAGTTTAAACTAGTAATGGGCACTTTTTTTTACTTTTTGATATCATGAATATTTTTAAATTTCATGGGCACTTTTTGAATTCATGAATATTTTTTCAAATTTGATGATATTTTTTCATATTCCATATGAAAAAATATTGAATATTCATGAGGACACTCGATCTCGATCCCCCTCCCTCTCGATAGCTATCCCCCTCGCCAGATCCCCCTCGCCGCCGAGCACCCCCCCCGCACCCTCCCCCCGCTCCACCGCCGCCGATGACCCCCCGCACCCTCC
>NC_041388.1:543441453-543441968 GCF_002162155.2 Triticum dicoccoides
CGTCGATGATATTTTCAAATAACAAATTTGATGATATTTTTTAAAAAATTATTACTGTTTTTGTAAAAAATTATTACTGTTTCATATTCATATTCATTTTCTAAAAAATAATTATAAAAAATTGTAGACTACAATTGTTGTTAAACAACAATTATTACTATTTTTATAAAAAAATATTACTGTTTCATATTCATATTCATTTATTAAAAAATAATAATAATAAATATACTAATGGCGCACCGGCCTGGTGGTGCGCCATTGCTATCTAAAAAAAGATTTCTAATGGCGCACCGGCGGTGGGTGCGCCATTGCTATCTAAAAAAAGATTTCTAATGGCGCACCGACGGGTGATGCGCCCTTAGTAAGCTTCCCCCTATAGCTAAGTCCTCCCTCTCCCTCGCCAGAGATCCCCTTTCGTCCCTCTCTCCCTCACCAGACCCACGACGCCGCCGCCCCGACCCCCGCCGGACTCCACCCCCGCCGCCCCCGCGCCCCCACCCCCGCAGCCCCCACCC
>NC_041388.1:543442447-543451578 GCF_002162155.2 Triticum dicoccoides
TGAACATCGTCAGGTTTAGGTTCTGTTAACTGAAAAAGTTTAGATTCAGAAACATTGTTGGACTGATAGGAAGTTTGTTGAACAGAGCAATCTACACCTGTAATTTCTACTGTTATGCCTCCGTTGATTGTGATCTCTGCACATGTTTAATGTCTATGCTGTTATGCGGCTGTTATGTGTGTCTATGTCGGTGAGCTTGTGTTATGCACTTCTGCGTTTTGATGTCCCCCCTTACCTTAGTTTTTTCATCTCACTGGTCCTTTTCATTGTATTGGTCCTTTCATTTTTGTCAAAGAGGCCCCGAGTTCTCTCTTCACTTGTGTGGTGATTGTCTTGGTCCTTTTCATTTTTGTCATGGCATTCTTGAGGTGATGATGTGTCTGAGGGCATGAACCATGATCAAGTTGACTTCATATTTCATTAGATTAGATGGATTATCATGCCTTGTGTCTTGATAGTTGGATATTTGAGTAGTATTGTCAACAGTAATAACTTTTACATGTTTGCATTGCTTCCAAGAGTAACAGCAGGTGCTTATGACACCTTTAGGAGATCTACTCATCTCTAATCATGCTACTCAAGGATAGGAACCGTAGGCATCTCTATATATTTTTTCAGTGTCCTTTATTGGTGGTTCTATGATGTAGTCCAGATGAAACCAATTGCATGCATTGAGAAATAGAGTATTAAAACAGGACTAGATGTGGTTTTCCACTTAGCTATCTGAATTGAGAAAAAACATAGCTTTTGCGGTCTCTGAGGCAAAACTTGCTACTCCATATACAACTAATACTACTACTAGACAAGATACTACTCCATATACTACTAATACTACTACTGTATTTCATTTCAAAGTTCAACATGTTGGTACTGAGATTTTCATTTCCAATGAGTGATGTTTTTCCTAGCAGTAGAAAAAACATAGCAAATTCTCTGTTTTTATAAAGTTGTTCTTATATGGGTGAAACTTCACTTGTTTTTAGGCTAGTGCAGGGTGTTGCTTCTTCTGTATGGGCCAACTATGTCACAAATAAATTGTTCCTTCTTCTGTATTTGACAAGTAATGACTTTTAAAGATGATGATCATCTTGCTAGTTTGCTGGGTTTTGTCTCCGACCATTGTGTCGTGATGAATTTGCAGGTACCCCGAGAGGCCCTTGAGTTTGCCGGAATGTCGATTAACTTCTGTTCCGGCAAATTCGGGTACTCCATATGTCCTATTTTTAGCAAAGGCCATGCCGAAATTTTCCGTTAATTTTAGCATGACTTTGCTAAAAATAGGACCTATGGGGTACTTGCGACTAATGCATGCATCGGCGTCGACAAAACCTAAATGATGAAAGCTTAGGCTTTTAGTGTGCCTCGACGTCGACAAACCCTAAATGATAAAACCTTGGCTTTTAGGGTGCCTCGGTGTCTATAAGAACCTAAATGATGAAAGCTTAGGCTTTTAGGGTGCCTCAGCGTCAACAAACCCTAAATGATAAAAGCTTAGCTTTTAGGATGCCTCGGTGTCGACAAACCCTAAATGATGTAGTTTTGAATTATGAACGTAGGATATGTCGTCATCATCATCGGACGACGAAAGTCTCCTAGCGGAGTGCGACTGGTGCCACGACAATCGAGGTCTGTGCGACATGCCTCACCTGGACGATGATCGGCGCTTCAGCATTAAGCTCGAGGAGACCCTCGAAGTTGAAACGGTACACAACAACGACAAGTGTTATTTTCATAATTAAGCATGACTTCAACTATTTCAACGTGTAATTTTCATCTTTTACAATTCAAGTATAGCTTATCACATGCCATGCAAGATGCTATGTCTTGGAGAGAATGGATTTTGAAGACCATGAAATTTCTGAAACAAAGAAAATTCACCTAAGGACTCATCACGATGTGGACTTTGAAGTAAATCTATATAATTCTGAGAGCGTAACCCATTTTGGTTGCAAACATTGGGAAGCATTTTGCAAGATGTATGGTTTTGATGAGGGTATGCTTATCACCATGGATCTTGGTAATCCTGACATCAACCAAGACAATATGGACATTTGGGTCCTTGTTGATACGCCTCCAGTTCTACCGCTATGTGAGTTTCTCAAACATAGTTATTAGCTAATTTATATTGTTTATTTCAAAATAGTTGACAGCTTATTTCTATTGACAGCTTATTTTTATTGTTCAAAGAATGTGCGGGAGATGGTAGACAAAACCCACTACACCGATGGCTCCGAATTAACAACTTATAAGGAGAAAAATCATCTGGTCGGATTTTGTACTGCATTGAGAATTACACTATCCACAATCAAACTCCTCAACATTATGGTAAATACGTGCCACTAGTGCATGTGTTCAACTACGGTAACTACCATGGAGATACCCTGGTAAGATTTTTGCTATTACGACTTCCGTGCATCTTTTGCATACTTCTAAAACTAGTACATCATTGCTAACTATGAAGTTATTACTATGTTTTTCAACAGATAATCCCAGAGAATTGTGTGCCTCATATGATGTATCAGAAAGGTAGTGTTAATGTTTTGAACATACAGCCAGGTCATCCTACGAATCTCAACTATCCATACGAGATTTCTAAAAGAAGTGGAGACATGAAAATCAAAGGATGGAAAAAATGTATGGACAGTCGTAAGGAGCTTCTTGGAAGCAAAAGGAAGCGAAGCGCAAGAATTGGAGACAGGATGTTCTCCATTCTCTATAATGGAGAGTCAGGGTCTATATTGTTTTATGCTATTTTAGCTTAAATAGGGTATTTAGGTCCTGCCTAATACTGATGATCATGTGCTAAGAACAATTAAGTAGGGTTGGTTCGATGACTATCAAGATGATGATCGTATGACTTGTTATGAATAACGAGTAGAAGTTGTATGATGATGATTAGTAGGACTTCTTAGGATTAGTATTACTTCCGACAAACTCGATACTTGCGGTCTCGAGACTTGTAATGTTTTATATTTGTTCGGTCTTTTGAATTCGGAGACTAATATGATGAATTGTATTCGAAGACTAATCTTCTATTGTATTCGATGAATCTGCTGTTGCTGTGTGCTACTGTCTATATTCAGTCAAATAATATATATTGTAACCTGTGCAAAAATCAGAAAAGTAAAAAAATAAAACCTAATATTCATACTAATGGTGCATCACTACAGAGTGCGCCATTAGTATGCCAAGTATACTAATGGCGCATCCATCCGCAGTGCGCCATTAGTGTGCCAAAGCACATGGTTAAATATGGCCCTGAGAGGCATACTAATGGCGCATGGTGTTATATACTAATGGCGCACTGGGTGGTGCGCCATTAGTAATAAATACTAGTGGCGTGATACTAATGGCACACCAGTGATGCGCCATTAGTAGGCAAAACTAGTGCGCCATTAGTAGGCCTTTTCCTAGTAGTGTGATCATGTTTTGCTCATGGAAGAAGCTTAGTCAATGGGTCTGCAACATTCAGATCCGTGTGTATCTTGCAAATCTCTATGTCTCCCACCTGGACTAGATCCCGGATGGAATTGAAGCGTCTCTTGATGTGCTTGGTTCTCTTGTGAAATCTAGATTCCTTTGCCAAGGCAATTGCACCAGTATTGTCACAAAAGATTTTCATTGGAACCGATGCACTAGGTATGACACCTAGATCGGATATGAACTCCTTCATCCAGACTCCTTCGTTTGCTGCTTCCGAAGCAGCTATGTACTCCGCTTCACATGTAGATCCCGCCACAATGCTTTGTTTAGAACTGCACCAACTGACAGCTCCACCGTTTAATGTAAACACGTATCCGTTTGCAATTTAGAATCGTCCGGATCAGTGTCAAAGCTTGCATCAACGTAACCATTTACGATGAGATCTTTGTCACCTCCATATATGAGAAACATAACCTTAGTCCTTTTCAGGTATTTCAGGATGTTCTTGACCGCTATCCAGTGATCCACTCCTGGATTACTTTGGTACCTCCCTGCTAGACTTATAGCAAGACACACATCAGGTCTGGTACACAGCATTGCATACATGATAGAGCCTATGGCTGAAGCATAGGGAACATCTTTCATTTTCTCTCTATGTTCTGCATTGGTCAGGGATTGAGTCTTACTCAATTTCACACCTTGTAACATAGGCAAGAATCCTTTCTTTGCTTGATCCATTTTGAACTTTTTCAAAACTTTGTCAAGGTATGTGCTTTGTGAAAGTCCAATTAAGCGTCTTGATCTGTCTCTATAGATCTTAATGCCCAATATGTAAGCTGCTTCACCGAGGTCTTTCATTGAAAAACTCTTATTCAAGTATCCCTTTATGCTATCCGGAAATTCTATATCATTTCCGATTAGTAATATGTCATTTACATATAATATCAGAAATGCTACAGAGCTCCCACTCACTTTCTTGTAAATACAGGCTTCTCCAAAAGTCTATACAAAACCAAATGCTTTGATCACACTATCAAAGCGTTATATTTCAACTCCGAGAGGCTTGCACCAGTCCATAAATGGATCGCTGGAGCTTGCACACTTTGTTAGCTCCCTTTGGATTGACAAAACCTTCCGGCTGCATCATATACAACTCTTCTTCCAGAAATCCATTCAGGAATGCAGTTTTGACATCCATCTGCCAAATTTCATAATCATAAAATGCGGCAATTTCTAACATGATTTGGACAGACTTAAGCATCGCTACGGGTGAGAAGGTCTCATCGTAGTCAATCCCTTGAACTTGTCGAAAACCTTTTGCGACAAGTCGAGCTTTGTAGACAGTAACATTACCGTCAGCATCAGTCTTCTTCTTAAAGATCCATTTATTCTCAATTGCTTGCCGATCATTGGGCAAGTCAACCAAAGTCCATATTTTTTCTCATACATGGATCCCATCTCAGATTTCATGGCTTCAAGCCATTTTGCGGAACCTAGGCTCACCATCGCTTCTCCATAGTTCGTAGGTTCATCATGATCTAGTAGCATGACTTCCAAAACAGGATTACCGTACCACTCTGGTGCGGATCTTACTCTGGTTGATCTACGAGGTTCAGTAGTATCTTGTTCTGAAGCTTCATGATAATCATCATTAGCTTCCTCACTAATTGGTGTAGGTGTCACAGAAACTGGTTTCTGTGATGTACTACTTTCCAATAAGGGAGCAGGTACAGTTACCTCATCAAGTTCTACTTTCCTCCCACTCACTTCTTTCGAGAGAAACTCCTTCTCTAGAAAGTTTCCGATTTAGCAACAAAAGTTTTGCCTTCGGATTTGTGATAGAAGGTGAATCCAATAGTTTCCTTTGGATATCCTATGAAGACACATTTCTTCGATTTGGGTTCGAGCTTATCAGGTTGAAGCTTTTTCACATAAGCATCGCAACCCCAAACTTTCAGAAACGACAACTTTGGTTTCTTGCCAAACCACAGTTCATAAGGCGTCGTCTCAATGGATTTTGATGGTGCCCTATTTAATGTGAATGCGGCCGTCTCTAGATCATAACCCCAAAACGATAGTGGTAAATCAGTAAGAGACATCATAGATCGCACCATATCAAGTAAAGTACGATTACAACGTTCGGACACACCATTACGTTGTGGTGTTCTGGGTGGCGTGAGTTGCGAAACTATTCCGCATTGTTTCAAATGTACACCAAACTCGTAACTCAAATATTCTCCTCCACGATCAGATCATAGGAATTTTATTTTCTTGTTACGATGATTTTCAACTTCACTCTGAAATTCTTTGAACTTTTCAAATGTTTCAGACTTATGTTTCATTAAGTAGATATACCCATATTTGCTTAAGTCATCTGTGAAGGTGAGAAAATAATGATATCCGCCACGAGCCTCAACATTCATCGGACCACATACATCTATATGTATGATTTCCAACAAATCTGTTGCTCTCTCCATAGTACCGGAGAACGGTGTTTTTGTCATCTTACCCATAAGGCACAGTTCGCAAGTACCAAGCGATTCATAATCA
The DNA here is from genome assembly GCF_002162155.2 of Triticum dicoccoides. Taxonomy (NCBI): domain Eukaryota; kingdom Viridiplantae; phylum Streptophyta; class Magnoliopsida; order Poales; family Poaceae; genus Triticum; species Triticum dicoccoides. The sequence goes on from NC_041388.1 coordinate 543,448,421, forward strand.
AGTGCTTCCAAAAGTCCATCAGTATGGAGTTTCTTCATGCGCTTTACACCGATTTGACCCAAATGGCAGTGCCACAAATAATTTGCACTATCATTATCAACTCTGCATCTTTTGGTTTCAACATTATGAATATGTGTGTCACTACTATCGAGATTTAATAAGAATAGACCACTCTTTAAGGGTGCATGACCATAAAAGATATTACTCATATAAATAGAACAACCATTATTCTCTGATTTAAATGAATAACCATCTCGCATCAAACAAGATCCAGATATAATGTTCATGCTTAACGCTGGCACCAAATAACAATTATTTAGGTCTAATACTAACCCCAAAGGTAGATGTAGAGGTAGCGTGCCGACCGCGATCACATCGACTTTGGAACCATTTCCCACGTGCATCGTCACCTCGTCCTTAGCCAATCTTCGCTTAATCCGTAGTTGCTGTTTCGAGTTGCAAATGTTAGCAACAGAACCAGTATCAAATACCCAGGTGCTACTGCGAGCATTAGTAAGGTACACATCAATAACATGTATATCACATATACCTTTGTTCACCTTGCCATCCTTCTTATCCACCAAACACTTGGGGCAGTTCCGCTTCAAGTGACCAGTCTGCTTGCAGTAGAAGCACTCAGTTTCAGGCTTAGGTCCAGGTTTGGGTTTCTTCTCTTGAGTAGCAACTTGCTTGTTGTTCTTTTTGAAGTTCCCCTTCTTCTTCCCTTTGCCCTTTTTCTTGAAATTAGTGGTCTTGTTGACCATCAACACTTGATGCTCCTTCTTGATTTTTACCTCCGCAGATTTCAGCATTGCGAAGAGCTCGGGAATAGTCTTATTCATCCCTTGCATATTATAGTTCATCACGAAGCTCTTGTACCTTGGTGGTAGTGATTCGAGAATTCTGCCAATGACGCAATCATCTGGAAGATTAACTCCCAATTGAATCAAGTGATTATTATACCCAGACATTTTGAGTATATGCTCACTGACAGAACTGTTCTCCTCCATCTTGCAGCTATAGAACTTATTGGAGACTTCATATCTCTCAATCCGGGCATTTGCTTGAAATATTAACTTCAACTCCTGGAAAATCTCATATGCTCCATGACGTTCAAAACATCGTTGAAGTCCCGATTCTAAGCCGTAAAGCATGGCACACTGAACTATCGAGTAGTCATCAGCTTTGCTCTGCCAGACGTTCATAACATCTGGTGTTGCTCTAGCAGCAGGCCTGGCACCCAGCGGTGCTTCCAGGACGTAATTCTTCTGTGCAGCAATGAGGATAATCCTCAAGTTACGGACCCAGTCCGTGTAATTTCTACCATCATCTTTCAACTTTGCTTTCTCAAGGAACGCATTAAAATTCAACAGAACAACAGCATGGGCCATCTATCTACAATCAAACATAAACAAGCAATATACTATCAGGTACTAAGTTCATGATAAATTTAGGTTCAATTAATCATATTACTAAAGAACTCCCACTTAGATAGACATCCCTCTAATCCTCTAAGTGATTACGTGGTCCAAATCAACTAAACCATGTCCGATCATCACGTGAGATGGAGTAGTTTCATTGGTGAACATCACTATGTTGATCATATCTTCTATATGATTCACGCTCGACCTTTCGGTCTCCGTGTTCCGAGGCCATATCTGTATATGCTTGGCTCGTCAAGTATAACCTGAGTATTCCGCGTGTGCAACTGTTTTGCACCCGTTGTATTTGAATGTAGAGCCTATCACACCCGATCATCACGTGGTGTCTCAGCACGAAGAACTTTCACAACGGTGCATACTCAGGGAGAACACTTCTTGATCATTAGTGAGAGATCATCTTAAAATGCTACCGTCAATCAAAGCAAGATAAGATGCATAAAAGATAAACATCACATGCAATCAATATAAGTGATATGATATGGCCATCATCATCTTGTGCTTGTGATCTCCATCTTCGAAGCACCGTCGTGATCACCATCATCACCGGCGCGACACCTTGATCACCATCGTAGCACCATTGTCGTCTCGCCAATCTTATGCTTCCATGACTATCGCTACCGCTTAGTGATAAAGTAAAGCATTACTGTGCAATTGCATTGCATACAATAAAGCGACAACCATATGGCTCCTGCTAGTTGCCGATAACTTGGTTACAAAACATGATCATCTCATACAATAAAATTTTAGCATCATGTCTTGACCATATCACATCACAACATGCCCTGCAAAAACAAGTTAGACGTCCTCTACTTTGTTGTTGCAAGTTTTACGTGGCTGCTACGGGCTTAAGCAAGAACCAATCTTACCTACGCATCAAAACCACAACGATAGTTTGTCAAGTTGGTGTTGTTTTAACCTTCGCAAGGACCGGGCGTAGCCACACTCGGTTCAACTAAAGTTGGAGAACTGTCACCCGCTATCCACCTTTGTGCAAAGCATGTCGGGAGAACCAGTCTCGCATAAGCGTACGCGTAATGTCGGTCCGGGCCGCTTCGTCCAACAATACCGCCGAATCAAAGTATACATGCTGGTAAGAAGTATGACTTATATCGCCCACAACTCACTTGTGTTGTACTCGTGCATATAACATCAACACATAAAACCTAGGCTCGGATGCCACTGTTGGGGAACGTAGTAATTTCAAAAAAAATCCTACGCACACGCAAGATCATGGTGATGCACAGCAATGAGAGGGGAGAGTGTGATCTACGTACCCTTGTAGACCGACAGCGGAAGCGTTAGCACAACGCGGTTGATGTAGTCGTACGTCTTCACGGCCCGACCGATCAAGCACTGAAACTACGGCACCTCCGAGTTTTAGCACACGTTCAGCTCGATGATGATCCCCGGACTCCGATCCAGCAAAGCGTCGGGGAAGAGTTCTGTCAGCACGACGGCGTGGTGACGATCTTGATGTTCTACCGTCGCAGGGCTTCGCCTAAGCACCGCTATAATATTATCGAGGATTATGGTGAAAGGGGGCACCGCACACGGCTAAGAAAACGATCACGTGGATCAACTTGTCTGTCTAGGGGTGCCCCTGCCCCCGTATATAAAGGAGCAAGGGGAGGAGGCCGGCCGGCCATATAGGCGCGCCAAGGAGGAGTCCTCCTCCTAGTAGGAGTAGGACTCCTACTAGGAGGGGGAAGGAAGTGG
>NC_041388.1:543452009-543479999 GCF_002162155.2 Triticum dicoccoides
AATTCGGACCAAGGGGGGAGGAGGTGCGCGGCCCACCCTGGCTGCCCCTTTCTCTCTCCACTAAGGCCCATATGGCCCATTACTTCTCCCGGGAGGGTTCCGGTAACCCTCCGGCTCTCCGGTTTTCTCCGAAATCACCCAGAACACTTCCGGTGTCCGAATATAGCCATCCAATATATCAATCTTTATGTCTCGACCATTTCGGGACTCCTTGTTATGTCCGTGATCACATCCGGGACTCCGAACTAACTTCGGTACATCAAAACTCATAAACTCATAATATAACTGTCATCAAAACCTTAAGCGTGCGGACCCTACGGGTTCGAGAACAATGTAGACATGACCGAGACTCGTCTCCGGTCAATAACCAATAGCGGAATCTGGATGCTCATATTGGCTCCTACATATTCTACGAAGATCTTTATCGGTCAGACCGCATAACAACATACGTTGTTCCCTTTGTCATCGGTATGTTACTTGCCCGAGATTCGATCGTCGGTATCTCAATACCTAGTTCAATCTTGTTACCGGCAAGTCTCTTTACTCGTTTCGTAATACATCATCTCGCAACTAACTCATTAGTTGCAATGCTTGCAAGGCTTATGTGATGTGCATTACCGAGAGGGCCCAGAGATACCTCTCCGACAATCGGAGTGACAAATCCTAACCTCGAAATACGCCAACCCAACATGTACCTTTGGAGACACCTGTAGAGCTCCTTTATAATCACCCAGTTACGTTGTGACGTTTGGTAGCACACAAAGTGTTCCTCCAGCAAACGGGAGTTGCATAATCTCATAGTCATAGGAACATGTATAAGTCATGAAGAAAGCAATAGCAACACACTAAACGATCGGGTGCTAAGCTAATGGAATGGGTCATGTCAATCACATCATTCTCCTAATAATGTGATCCCGTTAATCAAATGACAACACATGTCTTATGGTTAGGAAACATAACCATCTTTGATTAATGACCTAGTCAAGTAGAGGCATACTAGTGACGTTTAGTTTGTCTATGTATTGAAACAAGTATTATGTTTCCAGATAATACAATTCTAGCATGAATAATAAACATTTATCATGATATAAGGAAATAAAATAATAACATTATTATTGCCTCTAGGGCATATTTCCTTCAAATCGGACGAGGAGGAGACGATCCACGCGGACGCGCTGCCCCAACTCTTCTTCCGCTGCACGGCACTGCGCGTCTAGTGGTAAGGAACTGTGATCCATCTCCCGTAGCATGTTCTTGTTTGTTCTGCGCGTAGGAAAATTTTAATTTGCAGTCGACGCACCCTACCGTAGAACCCAACAGTACTCCCCTCAGAGCACCGCGAGCTACGCAGCCACAACCGCATCTCCGGTGTCGGCGGCGGCCCTTGCCGCAAACCACGCCGACTCAGTCGTGCGCTGCCGCTAGAGCGTCGAATCGAAGAGCCGGACACAGTGCCAGAAGGTCTGCCATGAATGTGACCTCGCTCCAGTGTTGCGGGATCTTACACCGCACTTGCGCGCCGCCTCCCTTTGCCTGTCCGGAACGGGAGGGCGGAGGCCAGAGCCGCCGGCCTCATTGTCACGGAGGCTCTTGTGGCCAGCGAACCCGCCGCAGCTCGACACCCGAAGCCACCACGGCAGTCCAAACCCGCGGACGACATTTCCGGCAAGAAAGTACAAGGGCCATTATTTTCACTAGAGCTTCTCTCTCGAACACATAGCATACGGTGGGTGAACAAATTACTATTTGGCAATTGATAGAAAAGCGCATAGTTATGACGGTATTCAGGGCAATTATCATGTATATATGCATCATGTCTGAGACAAGTAGACCGACTCCTGCCTGCATCTACTACTATTACTCCACCTATCGGCCGCTATCCAGCATGCATCAAGGCTATTAAGTAAATAAAAACATAGAAATGCCTTAATCAAGATGACATCATGTAGACAAAGTAAACCCAACTAATATGAATAAAATCCCATCGTTTTATCTTTAATGGCAACAATACAAAATGTGGCTTGTCCCTTTCTATCACTGGGATAGAGCACCACAAGATTAAATCCATCACAAAGCACCTCTCCCACTGAAGATAAACCAACCTAGTTGGCCAAACCAAACGGATAGATCAGGGAGAAATACAAAGCTATAACAATCATGCATAATAAAGTTTAGAAAAGACTAAATTACTTCTCATGAATATTCGGATCATAAACCCACAATGCATCGGATCCCAACAAACACACCGCAAAATAAGATTACATCAGATAGGACTCAAAGAAATCGAGGAGAACATGGCATTGAAGATCAAAGAGAGAGAGAGAGAGAGAGAGAGAAGAAGAAGAAGCCATCTAGCTACTAGCTATGGACCCGTAGGTCTGTGGTAAACTACTCACACATCATCTGTAGGGCAGAAAGGTTGATGTAGAAGCCCTCCGTGATCGACTCCCCCTCCGGTGGAGTACCGGAAAAGGCCTCCAGATGGGATCACGGAAGAACAGAAACTTACGGCGGAAAAAGTGTTTCGGTTGGCTCTCTGTTGGTTTGGGAATATTTGTGAATTTATAGAGGCAGAATTCGGTCAAGAGATGCCACGAGGGGCCCACAAGCTCAAGGGGTGTCCCCTCGGGGCGCGCCCTCCGAGCTTGTCACTCCCTCGTGACTCTTCTGGTCTTCTCCCAAACCTTCTAGGGCCCCTTCTGGTCCAGAAAAAATTAAACTAAAGATTTTTTTTCGTTTGGACTTCATTTGATATTGATTTCCTGAAAAGCCACTAATAGGAAAGAAAGGGTTAATCCCAAAAAGATATACAATTTCATATAAAACATCCAAGATTGATACTATAATAGCATGGAACAATCAAAAATTATAGATATATTGGAGATGTATCAAGCATCCCCAAGCTTAAGTCTTGCTCGTCCTCGAGTATGTAAATGATAAAACCAGAATTTTTGATGCAGAATGCTACCTAACATGTTTATCATGTAATATATTTTACGGTATGGATATTAAGAAAAAAATGATTCAAAACAATAGTCTATAATTTGATATAAAGACATCGATACTCAGACATACCAACAAAAATTCATGCCTTTCAAAATAAATATGTTGAAGAACACTATCCCTACAAAATCATATAGCCTTGTTATGCTCAATCTTCCTAACACAAAGTATTAATCATGTACAACCCCGATGACAAGCCGAGCAATTAGTTCATACTTTTTAACGCACTTCAACTTTTGTAACTCCCACGCAATACATGAGCATAAGCCATGGATATAACACTATGGGTGGAATGGAATGCGGTGATAGGGATCAATAAGGGGAAGTCAAAAAGGAAGATAGTCTTGCATCAACGCGGCTAATCAACCGGTTATGGAGATGCACATCAATTGCTATAATGCGAGGAGTAGGGATTGGCATGCAACGGATGCACTATGAGCTATAAGTGTATGAAAGCTCAAACTGAAAACGAAGTGGGTGTGCAGCGAACTTGCTTTCTCATGAAGACCTCGGGCATTTGAGGAAGCCCATCATCGGAATATAAAAGCCAAGTTCTATAATAATAAAAATTCCACTAGTATATAAAAGTGACAACTCAGGAGACTCTCCATATGAAAAATATGGTGCTACTTTGAAGCACAAGTGTGAAAAGGATATTAACATTGCCCCTTCTCTCTTTTTCTCTCATTTTTTTCATGGGCTCTTTGACCTCTTTTTTTATTCAATTGCTCATCCCGACTTGTGGGGTAATCATAGTCTCCATCATCCATTCCTCACTAGGACAATGCTCTAACATGATGATCATCACACTTTTGATTTACTTACATCTCAATAATTAGAAAAATATGGCTCTATATGCCTCTGGCAGTGTACCAAGATGTGCAATGATCTAGCGTAGCATGTATAAAAATGATGAACGGTGGCTGAGCCACAAATACTATTTGAGCTATATGATCATGCAAAACAATATGACAATGGAGATGTGTGTCATATAAACAGAATGGTGGAAGTTGCATGGTAATATATCTCGAAACGGGTATGGGAATGCCATAATAGTTAGGTATGATGGTTGTTTTGAGGAAGATAAAAGGAGGCTTATGTGTGATAGAACGTATGATATTGCGGGATTTGGATGCACCGGCAAAGTTTGCACCAACTCTCAAGGTGAGAAAGGGCTATACACATGCGGAAAGGTAAGAGTGTGTATAATCCATGGACTCACACTAGTCATAAAGAGCTCACGGACTTATTGCAAAAGTCCATCAGCACTCGAAGCAAAGTACTACTATGCATGCCCCTAGGGGAATAGATTGGTAGGAAAAGACCATCGCTTGTACCCGACCGCCACTCATAAGGAAGACAATCAATAATAAATCATGCTCCAACTTCATCACCTAACAAATCTGAACACCAATATTCTTACTAAACCAGAATCATTCACTAGTACCTCCCACATATCACTACCTTAATATCGCAAAACTCTTCCACAGAATCAATCATATAATAGTTAGGACCACTTTCATACCATATTAGGACCACTTTCATAACAAGTGCATATTGTCATTACTATTTATCAAATGCTTAAAAGGATATAACTGAAACACTAGAGCAACTGCCTAGCTCAAAAGATATAAATGAACCTCATAGAATATTCTAACAAATCACGAATAAATGTGTGTGACGGTATCCTGGACTAGGGGGTACTCACCACGTCGTCTCCTGATCAGTTGGATTGGGCCGAGGACCCCCATGGCTGTTTACTCATGGGCCAGTTCGGATAACCGATGCATGCACGAGGAAGATTCCACAAGACTTGGTGATCAAGACAAGGACTCTTCTCTACCGACGTATTCGACTAGGACTCTTGTTATCCTAGGCCTCTGGTACATTATATAAGTCGAGGCCGGGCTAGTCGGTAGGGGATATGCTAGATCATTATGATACTATTCATTATACCCTTAGATTTTAGACCATAACATATGATCTCGAGGTAGATCAACTCTTGTAATCTCTATATTCATCAAGATCAATCAAGCAGGAAGTAGGGTATTACCTCCATTAAGAGGGCCCAAACCTGGGTAAACACCGTGTCCCCTGTCTCCTGTTACCCATCGATCCATGACACGCAGCTTGGGACCCCCTACCCGAGATCTGTCGGTTTTGACACCAACAGTGTGTCCCTCTCAGAGGGTGTGTACAACAAAAGATGATTGCGGCAAACTAAGAAGCAAATAAAGTGAAAACTACTATGTCGCAAGATGCTCCAAGTAAAACTCATATCATGTGACGAATAAAAATATAGCTCCAGATATACTAATGGTTTGTTGACAAAAGAGGGGATGCCATCCAGGGCATCCCCAAGCTTAGGCGCTTGGTCTTCCTTAAATATTACCTGGCGATGCCTAGGGCATCCACAAGCTTAGTGTCTTGCCGCTCCTTATTCCTTCATCCATCATGATCTCACCCAAAACATGAAAACTTCAGCACACAAAACTCAACTAAAACCTCGTGAGATCCGTTAGTATAACAAGCAAATCATAAACTTTAGATACTGTTATAAACCCATTAATATTTTATTATTGCATAATACCTACTGCATTCCAACTTCTCCATGACTTATACCCCCGATATAATCCATAGATTCATCAAAACAAGCAAACTATGCAACAAAAAACAGAATCTGTCTAAGATAGAAAGTCTGTAAAGATCTGCATAATGATCATACTTCTGGAACTCTAAACATTCTGACAATTAGGATAACATGGGGAATTTCTATATTAATCATGTGTATCGAAGTCAGATCAAAAGCACGTTCTAGTGATTTTTATGAATTCCTGGACTAAGCGTAAAAGTTTCTGTTTTTTCACAAAATCAAATCGTCCCAAAGGCTTTACTTGGCACAAACACTAACTAAAACATCAAAAAATCATAGCAGAAGAATAATTGTGTCAACACACAAAAATAGAAAATAAAAAGAAAAAAGGAACTAGATATATTGAGTTGCCTCCCAACAAGCGCAATTTTTTTATGCCTCTAGCTAGACGTAAGACATTGTTTCAAGTGTTGTCATCTTTAATTCCCAAATGCCTTTTAATCAATTCTTCAAAATCTTATCTCATTAATTCCTTATTCTCATGTTCTACATTTCTAGTAGGAGAACTCAAATAGTTAAAGGGTCTTTGCTCGGTAAATTTAACATTCATAAATTCGAACTCTGAATCAGCACCTGCAAGCCGTCGCTTCTGACTCGGCACCCACCCCACCATCCACGAGGCCACGCGTGCCTACGATGTGGAGGTGTGGCATGCTGGAAGGCCCAAGACAAACCTCAACTTCCTGGAGCTCGAGACCCGCGCGGATGCATAGATGCTCGTGCCACAGGGCATTCGGATGGGGAGATACCGAAGAAGAAGAAGCCAAACAGGATGCCGGCCATTGTCCTTGGTCCCGGCGATAGTGACAAGGACGCGATGGCGAGGTTCGTGCAGGAGAATCTAGAGTATGGTCAGGCCGAGCAGGAGTACTTCTGGAAGCGCAACGCTGAGCGGAAGAAGGAGAATGAGGCCGGCCCCTTGACGGTGATCCCCGCCGAGTCCTCGGAGGTAGGGATGGCAACGGGTCCCCATACCCGCCAAACTCGTGGGGATTTCATCTATTAGGGGGTGGGGATGGGTGAAAAACATCCCCATGGGGATATTTACCAAACTATTTTATTCCCCATAGGGTACAATGGGGATGGGGATGATATCCTATTCCCCAGATCCAATACCCATCGGGGACCCGGTGAAAGGATCGATATGGTTGACTAGAGGGGGGTGAATAGGCAACTAACAATTTTTAGCTTTTCTTTAACAAGTTAAACTTTGCATCAAAATAGGTTGTCTAGAAATGCAACTAGGTGAGCAACCTATATGATGCAACGAGGATAGGTACACAAGCAAGCAAGAGATATGAAACAAGTAAGCTTGCTTAAATAAAGGCACGAGATAACCAAGAGTGCAGATGGTGAAGACGAGGATGTGTTGCCGAAGTTCCTTCCCTTTGAGAGGAAGTACATCTCTGTTGGAGCGGTGTGGAGGAACAATGCTCCCCAAGAAGCCACTAGGGCCACCGTATTCTCCTCACGCCCTCACATAATGCGAGATGCCGTGATTCCACTATTGGTGCCCTTGAAGGCGGCTACCGAAGCTTTGCAAACAAGGTTGGGGCTCTCTCCACAACTTAATTGGAGGCTCCCAACAAAACCATGAAGCTTCACCATAATGGAATATGGCTCCGAGGTGACCTCAACCATCTAGGGTGCTCAAACACCCAAGAGTAACAAAATTCACACAAGAAAGTATGGGGGAACCAAATATCCTTTGGTGGAAGTGTAGATCTAGGTCTCCTCCTTCAATCCCTAGCAAATCAACTAGTTTGAGTGGCTAGAGAGAGAGAGATCGGGCAAGAGAGCTTGAAGGGCATCAATGGTGGAGTGAGAGAGGTCAAAGGTAGGAGTGGTAGGTGGTAGAAGCCCCCTTAAATAGTCTCCCCACAATTCCAACCGTTACTGCGTTTTTGCACTGCGGCGGTACAACCGGTCCTCGTCCTGGTACAACCGGGACTCACGGTGTAACAGCAGAACCCTACCAAGCGATACAACCGGACAGGCGGGCGGTAGTACCGGCTAAGAAAGATAACCGGACTAACCGCCTGGCTACCGCACAACCACCGCATCAAAACAGGAGCTTGACCGGTACTTGGGCGGTGCCTGGCCGGAACAACCGCATGGCCTTGAGCTCTTGGGCGGCTAAGTTCTGAGCGGAAGAACCGCTCGGACCACCGGTGGTACCAGTCATCATGGAACGGCCGGACCAACCGGGCCACTACCGCCCAAGAACAGCATCAAACCAGAGGCGAGAGCGGTACTTGAGTGGTACATTGACGGAACCACCGCCCTAGCTGTTGCAGAGCATGGTGGCGGTACCACCACCCGAAGACAGCGGTACAACCGCTCGAGCAAAAGCTGGTGAGCGACAAGACCCAGCGGTACAACCGCTCCAGAGAGCGGTACAACCGCTGGGCAGAAACAGTGAGCAGGAAAGAGGGGAAGAGGCAAGGAAAACTCTCTCTCACACACACCTGAGGAAGGCAAAGAGAGGGTGAGAAAAGTGTACGTGAACTGATTCCCCCAGAGCTTCCTAATGAGGATTCCCTCTTGATAGTACGGGTACTCTACGACCAAAGAAAATAAAAACGTAGAGGACACGTCTTCGATCTTTTCCTTCGAGAGGTAATAGCAATCCGATGTAAGCCTAAGCATCGAGAACCTGAAACATATAGCACACGTTTAGACCACAAAGGGTTGTCATCATCATCCAAAACATAAAGTAGGGAAATGCCCTTTCACCCGGTTAGTAACTGTGATACTACAGCCAACCTTAAAATATTCACAAACAAACTTGCGAAGACAAAAGAAGCTCTGAAAAAAACCTTAAACCTATCTCACATCCTCACCTCAGCTGCCACCATGACCAAGAAGTCAATATGATCTAGATAGACATTAGCAGGACAAGGAAACACCATGTATGTATGTTGATTATAGGGTGTCATATTATGTATATGAGTATTTGTTTATGGGGATGGGGACCATAATGGGGCTCCGTTCCCCGATGGGGCATGGGTATGGGGAAATTTCATCCCTGGTCATGTAAACGGGGATGGGGATGGGATGATAGGGAATAGATGGGGATGGGGATGTTGTAGGTATCCCCATTGCCATCCCTACTCAGAGGAGGACTGTGATGACTCATAGGGGGACGAGGGGTGCAACAACCCAAGCAAGGATGAGTTCTGGAAGCAGTTCACGACCTCCCATGATGAGGAGTAGTTTCATCTTCGGTGTAGTTCAAATAGTAGTTCGAACTAGTACTAGTAGCGATAACTTGATGAATGTAGTAGCTCGAATTAGTTGAAATAGTCGTTTAATTTATGTTTTAAATTAGAACTATGTTTAATTATTATGTTTGAAATGAACTAGTAGTTGAATTTGCTGTGTTTGAATTTACATGTTTCAAATGAAGTACTAGTTGAAGTATAGTTTTACATCTCCATTTGCATCTCCTATTGGAGTTGCTGTTTTACATCTCCAATGTACATCTTTTGTTGAAGTTGCCTCTTTTTTAGAGAAGTATAAAATAATTTTTGAAAATGTAAATTTTTACATCTCCTGTTTTACATCTTTGAGAGATGCTCTAAGTGTCCTGTCAAAATCCGAGAGAAGTGGACCGTCAGGCGTCAACTAGCGTCTGGGCACGCATAGGCATCCTGTCATTGGTCAAGGATTTGTTGCCTGGCGGCGATGCTGGCGCGGACGCCTAGGCGTTGTTCGAGCCGTTCACCTTTGCAGGCACTGCAGCCTCCAACGCATCAGCAGTGGCGAGTATAGGCGTTGCTGCCACTTTCGGCGACGTCGCTGGGACGACCAACGCTGGCGCTGGTGTTGTTTTGACCTGCATTACACACGGACGTGCGTCAGAACAACTTGCATTGTGTGTGTGCTCGTCATGGGCAACGCGTGTACGTGCTCACCGAATCTTTCATGATGCCAATGTCATACATCGGCGTGAAGTCTGACTGGAACATCCCGAAATTTCGCTCAGCCACGGGCCCGGGCTTGAGGTCCTCGTTGAAGAGCGTGAATATGTACGTCTCGAACTTCCGCTTTGGCATGAGCGGTGTGCCTGACCCGGAACTAACCTCACGGAAGATATATTTGTTGTACTCAGCTGCCTCGGCCTGGCTCACGCCGATCTGCCCGTCCATCACCTTAGTCGGCCACCCGGTCTCCCCCACCAGGATCTCTACGTCCTCAAACCCAAGTTTCTTCATTGCCGAGTACACCGAGTCAAGTTGTGCCTCAAACATGCTGGTGTACGTGATGCCCGTACCCGTGTCTAGCACGCCAGGGTTCGGCCGCGCCAGTGCATACGGTAGTGTGTCACCGTTGTATCCAAAGTACGGGTACATGTTCACGATGAGTGGCGACTTGGTCTGCCGGAGAAATTGGAGCATCGGCGTGAAGATGGCGTCATCCCAGACGTCGCGAAACCGAGCCGCGGACGGCAGCTGGGAGTCTACCAGGATGCTGAGTGAGCTTGGCGTGGAAACACGAATTTCGTTGTAGCCAGCCGTGACGAGCGCATCCTTGAGCATCTGCATGGCGGGGACGAGCTTGCCGATGAGATTCTTGTCGGTCGTGTCCATGATCTCGTTGCCCACGGCGATGAGAGATATATCTGTCGAGGGGTAGTATGGCGCGATGTTGGTAGCGACCCATGAGTCGGCGCCGGTCTGGGTGGCGAGGCCAGGGATGTCGCCATTGCCTGCTGTGACTATTACCGAGATGCCCGTGCCGGCGAAGGCCCGAACAATGTCCGGGTTGGTGTCAAACAGCTTTACACGATCAATGTTTGTGCTGGTCACGAGGAATGCCGCAACCTTGGCCGGCGACGGAAGGTTGTCACCATTGGTACCGTAGTTGACACCGATCGCCGCGCTGAACGGTGCTATGACGAGGAATACGCATATGACCACCTCCGCGCGGAGCATGCAACCATGCCTTGGCGGGGTCGCCATGGTGAGCCGGTGTGCCGCTGGAAGATGGCCGGCCGGACACAAGCTAAATAGGTGGTCATGAGAGGTGCCCAGAATGGATTTTGGGCTATTGTTAAGGACCCTCTAATTATAGCTAGCTATACTAGGAAGCTATGCATAAGCACGGAGCCGATATCTTCAAACGCATGTGTGGGCTTCGGTCGTCCAATCGCTATAGCAAAGGCCGGAGGGACGGCCGGCATCGCGAGGCAGGCAGCACATAATTAAGATGTCACCCCCGGAAATGGAATCTTACGCGAGCGCACCGCACCTCTCCTTCCTCCTTGGATTATTACTAGGACCGGAATATAGCACCAATATGGCATTAGGTTATGCACGCATGCAGATGTGACAAAAAGCAATGATATTGATGCTTAACTTGCTGCTTCAATATACAATAGGTCTTCAATGGTTGGCTTGGCTTTGTTTTGATGAGATCCTCTTGTTACTACTCTTTCCTATAGTGCCAACTTTGGTATCAATTCGATTCCAAGTACAATAATCTCGGAATGACAACTTTAGAGTCCAGTTTTTTTTTTATCAAAACATATCCAAGTAAAATCTAGTTATGAATCTCTTGCCAATACAAAGATAAAGGTGATAACCGAATATTAACGTGCCTAGTGGTTAGTTTGCATATCATTTTTATTTTGGTTTCTTTCCTTCCCCACCTGCTTGCGTGAATGCAAATGCTCCTGCACACATTGATCCCACGGCCAAGAATCTTGCCGCGCTAGGAACACAACAGCGGAAAGTTCATTCCTTATACTTTGAAGCACCAAAAGTGCACTATTAGATGCCTCCAACTTGTCGACGAGAAGAAGTACATGAGGGATCGGACTACCTCAAAACAAACCCAATGCCAATAACGACATGCAACTATGCACCACCTGGAAAGCACGAGACTTCGCAACATGATCAACATCAACCTGCCGCTGCAGTAGACCCTCTGCCCTGTGGCTCAGGGCCGAGGAGTGCCGACCATACCAGCAAGCATAAAGGACAGAGAGAGGATGTCGTTGCATGTAAAAACTAGGTGCAGACACGGCCGCTAGCCATCGGAGCTAAGTTGGGGCTGAAAGGAGCTCCAAGTCACGTGTAGAAGGTAGGTGCAAAGGAGACCGCTAGCCACGGTCGGAGCCAAGGTGTTGCCGAGTGGAGCTCCAAGCCAAACCGCACATGCGGCCGCAATCAGGGATCATTGACACCCATCAATGTGAGTGCCAGTTGTACTGTGTCTGCCCAGGAAGGATGGTTTTCACCCTGAGTGATGGCTAACGGGGTGAGGAGGGAAAACAATGCACCGCCTGTCCGCCTCCAAGAGGGACAAGACACCTACAAGCATCGTCACCATCGATGTTAATTAGGGCATGACGCTTTCGATTGACACTCTAATGCACCTTGGTAAAGGGACACAAGCTACCATGGCCCCCGGTGGGGACTAAGAATGATGAAGGGGAAATTCACCGTCAATGACAACTTCCTTGTGTTGGAGTTGTGTTGAATATTGTGTACAAGTTAGATTACAATTGAACTCTGAGTAGTATTGTGTTTAGATAGGATATGGAGTCGTGTCTTAATAGGACATTTGTATCTTAGACCTCTCATATATAGCGGGGGTAGACACACGATGTAACCTATGCCAACATAATAGCACCGGAACGCAGGGGAAGCCGGCGCCATGTGCCGGTGTCCAGGCGACCGGGTGCAATATTATAGCGGTGTCATGATCCTTGGATGATCAACGGTATGCCTTGGATTTATTCTAACAAGTGGTATCATGAGCTAGGTTTTCAAGAGGTTGCTGGATTGTTGATCTAAAGGATGGATCGTTGTGAGATGGTGCAAAGACGATATGCGAAGAAGTCTATTCGACGGTCGATCGGGAATTCTTTTGGAAGCCGTCGGGTCGCTGTGATCAGATAAGATCGCGAAGGAGCAATAGGGCGGCATGGAAGTCGACGAAAACTCAGAAGCATCACGGCAGTTACGACAATCGGCGGCAGGATCGGTGAGTTGCGGCAGGCGTCGAACCAGCGGAAGGCTCGCGTGCGCGTTACGTGCGGCGATCGATTGGTTGGATCGATCGGGCGAGTGTTAGATGGCACGCGTGGCTGGGCTCGCTGGCGTCTTGCGGCCCATGGCAGGAGGCCCATCTGGAGAGGTGAGCTACGCGGGGGGGACTTGCCGAAGCGCAGGGAAGGCCCAGGCAACGGGCTGTGCTGCTGGTTTCGTGGAGACGCTGATCGAGGGGTGTGAGTTGAGCGTACTTACGTGAGATTTGTTTGGAAACAAAAGGAGACCGAGTCTCCATAGTATATGACACGGACAAGCAGATCAGATCATCAGCAGGATAATCCAGCGTGATATGCGTACATTGAAAAGCACAGGCAAGGCAAAGCAATTAGCACGCATTGGAAGTTGTGCAAATGGAGCCATCACGTGATTACCAGAATATTTTCTTTGGTTGGAATTGCTATTAGTACATGAGGGTGTACCACGTCAGGTTTTGCTTGTGTACTTGGGCATCACATGAGGAAAGCTCGGATAATTTTTCACAGGGCCAGCTGTACGAAGAACCATGGTGCCAATGGGTACTGGGTTTGAGGTGAAGAAGTTCGACGGGACTGAAAACCTTGGGTTATGGCAGACACGGATGAAAAATTTGTTGGCACAACAGAGATGCTTGAAGGCGTTGCGGAAAGTCATGTTAGCTAAGATGGAAGTATCATGTGATGGATGAGAATTCGTGGAAGATGATTTGGGAGCCTTGAGCGTGTCATACAGTCGAACTAGTTCGGCTGGGTCGGACTAGGCAGTCTGACGGATCGACGCAAGTCGGTTGGTACAGAAGACGGTGATGGGATCAGCGAAGACGACGTAGGAGCGTGATGCTGATGGTGACCGACTTCTGGGTGTGGAAACACGTGGCACGGGTCTGAGTGCTTGTGTGCCTTCGACAAAGGCTATGGCGCGGGGTTGATTCAAGATGGTGCACATGAGAGCTTGGAGTCGACAAGGCGTGGGGTGGCACGTAAAACCACCATGGAGTCATGTTGAAGGTGGAGCTGAAGTTTGGAAGACTTCACTCGGTGCTGATTGAGGGGCTACGGCGTAAATCGACAGAGAGTCGAAGCCTATTCAGCGAGAAAAAAGCGAGTGGCACGTAATTCGGACTGGAGACCAGTGGTCTGATGGAAGCGTGAAACTCGTCATCGGTCGGTGATGATCGGTGGTACTCTGCAGTGGGGGTTGAGTGGTGTGGGTCTGCGACCCTTGAGACTCGACCGGGACAGCGGAGGCTCGACGCGGTAATAGCGGCGAGGCGTGCGGTATGCACGGGACATGGAGACGGGTCAGGGCTCTGGTGGTCATACATGCGATGAGACAACTGCGAATTTGACTCGGAATGACTGCAAGCAACGGTGAAATTCCTTCAAGTTTCAGACATGCGGTCGAGAAAGGAGCGGTGATGTTGAGTTCAGGTAATTCTTATGTGTGACATCCAATATGAGAGTTGTTCACTTTCATGTAGGTCAGTGATCAGTGTGTGAGGCGTTGGACGGATACTCTGAAAGTTGGGAGCACAAACTAGAGTAACAAGGACCTTAATTTTGCTCGAGTGTTGCCTGTGGTCATGAAAAAAAAGGGACTACAAGTTGCAGGTGAAGTCACATGGAGTCTTTGAAGTAGCAGCGGTACTCATGGGATAAACTCAAGTCCAATGTACATGAAAGTTTGACGCATTGACAAATTCAAGGTGGTGGAGGATATTCGTCAAGGTGGAGTTTGTTGGAGTTGTGTCGAATATTGTGTACAAGTTAGGTTACAGTTGGACTCTGAGTAGTATTGTGTTTAGATAGGATATGGAGTCGTGTCCTAATAGGACACTTGTATCCTAGGCCTCTCATATATAGCGGGGGTAGACACACGATGTAACCTATGCCAACATAATAGCACCGGAACGTAGGGGAAGCCGGCGGCATGTGCCGGTGTCCAGGGCAACCGGGTGCGGTATTGTAGCGGTGTCATGGGGAGGAGCGTCCATAGTCAAGATCTAGAGATGTAGCCATATCGGTGAACCTCGTTAACAAACCTCGATGTCGTGCTCGTGTGATTGCTTGGTTCTTGAATGATCAACGGTATGCCTCAGATTTATTCTAACACCTTGACAGGGTCACATGCCACCGCACACCTCTGCTTGTAAATGACCAAGGAACACAACCAACACCACTTTATCGAGAGCTAAAAAATGTGCAGCCCAATACCAGGGGTCGCCGCCTCAACACCCGGGGCCCAAGACCCCCGCACCACCACAAGACTTCACCCACATCAGCCATCGGAGGAAGCCACCACAACATATTGGAATCTCTAGATCAATCGCAGCCTATTGCCATAGTCATATCTGGCCATGGACAAACATTGCGGCAGTCCCACCCTGCCACAAACAAAATGTAGCTAGGATAGGCATCCCTAGTGACCGGCTCCCAAACATCGAGAGGGATGGCGGCATCCATGGTCCTCATGGTCGCGACCACCTTCCAGACATGACTATCCTTGTCTTGCTACGGATCTTGGCAAGGATAGGCTTCCTAGCCGGTAGGCCCGAGATCCATGGTGACGCGAGGCAAGGTCGCACACCCTCCTAGTCACGAGCCCCACCCAGGCTAGTGGCAACCTCACAACATGATGATGCAAAGGACCCATGGCGTCGGCACACGGATCTTGGACGAGGGAGACGAGCCCCGGTCCATCCATGTCAACAACTGACCATAGCTCTGATGAGAAGATGCATGATGTGTAGTGCATGTGCGGGTAATTACTTTACTTACTTCATGTTGCTACTGATATTTCTCTCTCTACTTTTTTTCCGACAAAGGATGGATTTTATTGACTCAAGCTGAAACATTAAAAGAATACAAGCACAATGAGCATTCACCCGACCTCTGCATAAGTAGTACGAACATAGCTAACAGCAATGCATACAAACAAGGAAACAAGTTGGCAAAGAGCAAAGTCAAGCAAGTCCAAATCTATGGCCAGACATATACGTTGTTTACCGACCATGCTATGTCGTCTTGGTAAGGCGATAAACTTTGTTTACCAACCACATCTGCATGCATCATCGTTGTCTGTCTTTTTTTTTTTTTGACAATTCATAGCTGTCTGTCTTAATATATTCCTTTTGCTATCAAAGTGGCTGATGGAATCTGAAAAGAACATCAACTTAACATGCTGAAATACATACAGGTACGCAAGGCGTCAGCCATGCTACATGTCTGTGATGTAAAAGAGGAAAATACAATAAACTTTGAAATGGTGCAGTGAGTAGTTCATTCAATTTAGTGAAAATAAATATGGCTTGTTATGGGATTTCAGAGTTTATTGTATTTCCATGTTTTTGAAATCGTATGAATCGAAGTGGCCTAGTTATGCAAGTCAGTCGCTTTATTTCAAGTCCGTACAAGGTAATACGTCTTAGCAATTCATCAACCATGCACGCTGTGAGTTCAGTTCAGGCAGAAGGAGAGAGAGAGAGAGAGAAGAAGAAGAAGAAACCACGAAATGCAACGGGTGAATAGATTTTATTACTAGCTGATTCACAAAGCAATAGATTTTATTACTCTGCGTCCAGTTCCCCACCTTTTTACTCGCTAGCTGGCTAGGCGTCTCAGGTTGGCCGAATTTTATAGGTTGAAGGGTCATGCCACACGTCATCAGTATATATAGGAGCATCCATGCATTACACAATCATATAAACCGGCCACAATGCAGCAGCGGTGTCAATGCATCACCGAGAGTCCGCGACCTACTCGCTCACCCGCCAATAGCATGCAGACACACTTGTTTTTCTTTTCTAGAAATTGATCGATCATTGATGCACAACTCGGAAGCACTTTCTGAGTTCGAAACGGGAGCCAGGCGTATGGCTTTTTATTCTTCTAGTAGAATTGATGCGTAATGGGATTGGGAAGCAACATGGAAGGAGGGTTGACTGAGAATAATCTCGTGCCTTGAGTTTGATTTAACTTGGGGCTTTGCTTCAGCATACCCTCCCTTGAGCCCATCAAGTTGGATTCATCATGTCTCCATCAACGCCTCCTCGTCATGGACAATGATGATGACGAACAACCACACCGATGACCAAGTAGCCTTCTCTGGCTATGCTGCTCCATTGTGCGACGTGTTCTTGCAGAAGCCACTGCTGCCCTCCCCCGGTGTCGGGTTCGTCGCCTTCCCTGGCACTGGCAAACAGGCTGGGGACGTCACCATCGACCAGAGCGGCATTCACCTCAGAAAGGTGCACCGTCGCATTAAGTAGCCCTGTCGCATTGGTCAATCTATGGAGTAGTACCATAATTTGGATAGCCAAATATTTGGCAGGACAATATTTAGTTGAAACTCAAACATAGCATCCCCATTTACTTTGGATGAAAATATCTTTTTAATTATTTTTTCGTTTTGTTACAGCTTTACTAAAATAAACAAATAAAAATCAGAAATTTTATTTCTAATATTTTACATAGTGGGATAGTGATAACCTGTTTGCATGGTTAATATATATGAAGTCTCTCTTCTTGTCTCAGCTAACTTCTGAAGACACTTGTGCAACACACGATTGCATTTATTTATTTTAGAACATAGACGTCAGAGACGTCCGGCTTTAAATTAATAAAGCCCTCAACATAGGCAGCGTGCATAAATGGAACAAATCAAATAAACGAACGAAACCGAAGCTAGGCAACCATGTTCTAAGGCATGCCAAAATGGCGAAGACGACGAAATAGAGTGCATTACATGGCATAGCCAGCCAAACCAACGAGCACGCAGGCTCAAGGGTAACCAAGACCAAAAGAGCTGCTCATCCCTATGAAGCAGCAAACGGAGGTGACGGGGCTCGGCACGCCGAGTACACGGAGCGGAGACGTGCGATAGCTTGTCGATGGAGATCAGCGTCCTGTTGTCTTCCCAGCGGTGCCCACTGCTGCAAGAATAAGATGCATTTAAAAATAACATCAGCGGGGTGAGAGGGAAACACTCCCTCAATAGTAAACTTGTTACGAATATGCCATAAGGCCCATAGCATGGCCGAGGCACACGTCCACATTATCCGGTGACACAAGCTCAGAGCGTGAACGTGGTCAGCATCTTCCGCGTTATCACACAAAGCGCAAGGGCCGGAAGCAGGGCCATTGCGCTTAGCAATATTGATAGAGGTAGGAAGGCGATCTTGGCATAATTGCCATAGGAAGACCTTAATCTTTAGCGGGATTCGCGCCTTCGAAAGCCCCGTGGCTGCCATAGGGGCATGGCCGCGGCACAACTCTCTATACAGGGACTTGACAGTGAACCTGCCAGAGCCCGAAAGTCTCCAAGAGACCTCGTCTGCGGAGTCCGACAAACGCACATTCGCTATCAGAGCCCGCAGGCGATCCCACTCTGGCAGCTCCGGCCCCAAAAGTTCCCTTCTGAAGTAGATGGGAGGCGAAGAGGTACTAAGAGCCGAAGCGACCAGTTGGTTGGGCTCAACCGCGATGGAATAGAGAAGGGTGAACTCAGACCAAAGAGGCTGCTGGCCGATCCAAACGTCGTGCCAAAACCGTATGGAGCGGCCGTTATTAACCGTGAACCTCGCGCCCCTGGCGAAGTATGGTTTGAGGGATTGGATGGAGGTCCAGAAGGGGGACCCATGAGGTGTTGCCTCAAAGAAATTCCCATGCGGGAAGTACTTGGCACGAAGGAGGTCAATCCAGAGGCCGGTCCCTCCCTGGGACAGCTTCCAGATCCACTTGCACATAAGTGCAATGTTCATTAGCTTAGAGTTGATGATCCCGAGGCCCCCCTGGGCTTTAGGTCTACATACGGCTTGCCACTTAACCATGTGGTACTTCCGTTTTGGACCCGCTCCTTCCCAAAAGAAATGTGCCCGCGGTGTGTCCATTTTCGTGTGGACCCCATCAGCCAACAAGAACATACCCATGGCAAACATGGGTAGGGACGAGAGGCTGGAGTTAGTAAGGATTAGTCTTGCCCCCGAAGACATAAATCGACCTCTCCACGGACACACCCGGTCCGCCACCTTAGTGTTGAGAGGTTCCCAATCGGCAATCGAGCATTTCTTCTCTACGATCGGGAGGCCGAGGTAGGTAAACGGAAACTTTCCAAGTTTGCAATTGAGCAAGTTGGCAACCCGCTCACTTTCGGCCGCGTCCATCCCTATGGACACCACTTCACATTTGTGGAAGTTGATTTTTAGTCCAGACATGAGTTCAAAACACAGCAAGATGGCCTTAACCGTTGCAATACTGTGTGCGTCCGGCTCAAAAAGGAGTAGAGTGTCATCCGCATACTGCAGGTGTGACACACCTCCTGGGATCAGGTTACCGACCACTCCCCTGATGTGGCCAGCCGAGCGGGCTTTGTCTAGCATGGCGCCCAAGGCGTCCGCCACAAAGTTGAAGAGCAACGGTGAGGCTGGGTCCCCTTGACGCAGCCCACGCTTGTTGCGGAAGAAGTTCCCTACTTCTCCGTTCACCGCTATCGCCGTTTGGCCTCCCGAGACCAATTGCATCATACGGTGAACCCAAACCGATGAAAATCCTCGATCCAGAAGGATTTGTCGGAGGAACTCCCAGTTCACTCGATCGTACGCCTTCTCAAAATCTAATTTCAAAAGAATTGCCGGCTGGCGAGTGTGTTTGAGCGAGTGAACGATCTCTTGGAGGGCCAACGGCCCCTCCAAGATATTGCGACCACGAATAAAAGCCGATTGGTTCCTACTAATAATACGATGAGCCACCGGAGACAAGCACGTAGAACAAGCCTTAGAACAAATTTTAAACGGGACATTGATAAGCGCTATTGGGCGAAAAAGTCTAATGTTGTTCGCGCCCTGAACTTTGGGGATAAGCGAAAGAACCCCAAAGTTAAGGCGCGAGATGTCTACTGTGCCACGCATGAACCCGTTACATACTTCGAAAATAGGGCCTTTGAGTACTTGCCAAAACCTTTTGAACATCGCCACCGGCCACCCATCCGGACCCGGGGCTGTGTCAGATTTCATCCCAAGGGTCGCCTGGTCGATCTCCTGGGGAAGGAAGGCGAGGCCCAAGCCTTCATTCTCCTCGTCCGAGACCCGCAGAGCGGGATCCCAAACATCCGACCGCAGCCAAGCCCTGGACTCCTTACTAGGGCCCATCAACTGGATGTAGAAGTCATAAATGTGACGTACAATATCCTGTTGGCGCAAAAGGAGCCCCTGCTCAGATTGCAGTCTCAGAATGGCGCACTTACGTCGCCGGCCGTTAGCATAGGCATGGAAATATTTTGTATTCGCATCCCCCTTGAGCGTCCACTTGATTCCACCCCGCCTACGCCAGTACTCCTCCTCCGCACGTAGGAGGGACTCAACTTGGGCCACTACAGCGTATTGCTGAGCCCAGTCTTGCTCCGAGAAGACCTGTGAGTCCGCAGCAGCATCCATACGGGCGAGGTCCGCGACCAAGCGCGCTCGGAACAGCTTATCCTCACGACCCTGGTTGGCCCCCCAGCCTTTGAGAGTCGCCCGCATCCCCGCCCCTGCGGCAATCCAGAAATCCATGGGCCCTCGCGTGTGCCCGATCCGGGCAACACAAGTCTCCCATTTGGAGAGGAAGAGTTGCTCAAATTTCGGGTGCTCAAACCACGCAGTTTCAAAGAAAACCCGTGGGCTTCGTTTTAACCGATCCTCCCCCGAGGAGAGGATTAAAGGGACGTGGTCCGATCCGATCCTTGTTTCTGCGTGTAGGGAGCACATGGGAAAAAGCATTTCCCACTCCGCGGACACAAAAACTCGGTCGAGCACTGACTGAACCGGTGTAAGCTGCTTGTTTGTCCAAGTGTAACGTGCGCCCACGCGGGCTACTTCCCTAAGGGCCATTGATGCTATCGCGTTATTGAACATGGACACCCTTGTCCAGTTAATAATCCCGTTGTTCTTATCCGCTCCCGAACGGATTAAGTTAAAATCCCCACCGACTATCAGTGGTAAGTTACGCACACCCAAGGCCGCTACCTTCTCCTGCAGTTCCCCCAAGAACTCATGCGAGTGCGAGTGATCGGCCGGGCCATAAACCACGATGACCTCCCATTCGCGGAGTGTCGCGCGATGGCGGACGTGTGCCGACACGAAGAAACGGCCGGCATCCCACGCCACCACTTCGTAGCAAACATGGCTGATGCCAAGGAGCAGACCCCCCGAGTGGCCCACCGCAGGTACCCATTGCCACGCGAAGCGCTCGAGCGGGTCGATGGCTAGCAGGTCTCGGTGAGAGAATTCAGCCTTGATGGTTTCCTGCAAGCCAACTAAATCGATATCCTCGGCGCGAATGAACTCTTTTAGCTGGGTCCGCCTCCCAACGTGGCTGAAGCCTCGGATGTTCTAGAAGATGAAACGCATTAAATTATGCGATTGCGGAGGCGGATACCGCGAGCGGTAACCGCTTTGGCCACACGTCGTGTCTTGACAGGACCACGGGCTGAGGGGGACGGCGCAGCCCCTACTGCTGTGTCCACCCGATCGGGCCGCGCAACTGGCACCAGAGAAGCCCCTGCTTCTTCTGGGACTGGCGCAACGCGGGCCGCCGCTGCCTGGGCGAGCGCGGCCTGCGCGATCTCCTTAGAGCGGATGAGAGATAAAAGCTCTCGAGCCTCCCCCTCATCAGACAGGTCAACCCCACTATCCGCTAAAATACCCCCTAGGCGCTCATCCGAATAATCATCAAAAATCGTAAAGCGGGGTAGGGGGTTACCTTCGGTCTCCATGTTCTTCTGGGCCACCAAGAGTTGAGCGCGCTGGAGAGCAGGGAGATTTCCCTTGGCGCCCTTTGACCGTGAACTTGCCCGCTCCTGCACCACCGGGGTCGACACCACCGCCTTGGAGCGCTTGGCCGTGGAGATGGGCACCGCCTTGGTCACCTCCGCCCGGAGCGCGTCGGAGGGAGGAGGGGGGCCGCCGGCGAGGGCGCACCAACCGGACCCCCAGGGGAGGCCAACATGATCACCACCTGCCGGTGTGAGACAGCGTGCCCGCACGAGCTGAGGGAGGGCTCGTCGGCGCCACCGTGGGAGTCTTGCGGCCCGCCGTCTTCTTGTGGAGCCGCACCCCGCCGCTGCCAAGACCGCGCGCAGACATGGGTAGCCCACCCATCTCCGTAGCCACCGGGGAGACGAGCATGGAGCGGCCCTCCGAAACGCACGAAGCCGAAATGCCCTTGTCGAGGTCGAGGCCGAGGGACATGTTGGAGCCATATTGATTGAAGCCCGTCTCGTTGCTGCCCACGATCACTTGGCGCTCCTCCAGATCCTTTGCGGCCCCCGAAGTCGGGGCCACGGCCTCAGAAGTCTTGTCCTTGAGGCCCAGCTTGTCCCAAGTCGCGGTGTCGCTGGAGTCATCACCCATGCTCGTGTCCTTGTCCTTGTCCTTGTCCTTGTCCATGTCATCAGGCCCCTTGTCCACGTTTGCAGGGGGAGGGGGAGGAGGGGCACCCCCCAGCCTGCCACCCGCCTCGGCCTCCAGCCGAATGTTGAAGCCCTCACTGTTGAACCACACTTGGACATACCCTTTGAGCTTAGCCGGGGAGCGGCACGCAAAGAGCATCCGCACGGGACCCAGCCCCGCCAGCGACGCCTTGTCCACCTCCATCGGGCGCCCGATCATCACTGTCCCTACCATAAGTCGGTCCACACGACGGTGCTTGGGCGGCACTCCCCAGAGCTTGACGCACACATCCAGCATGATTTCGGCCTTGGGCGTCTCCTGAATCGCTTCCTTGATCTCCGCCATGATGTCGTTGAGAGAGAGGTATAATTTGCCGCTTCGCGTCGCCATTCGTAGCATGGCCTTGTTGGGGAAGACGACGGAGAACATGTCGTCCCCGACGGCCGTCACCTGCCAATCCCATTCCCCTTCGAAGAGGAGGGGGAGCTCCGCCTCCAAGATGGGAATCGACAACTTGCCGGGCGCCGCCGAGATGAACGCCGCGTCCACCACCACCGGGGCACAGACCTCCTCGCCCTCCGTCTCCACGTAGGGAAGGCAGAAGAAGCCCTCGCTGGGGATGGCGTTGCCCATGATCTGCAGCAGCAAAGGCCGCCCGCGCGTGGGGCAGTGCGCCGACGCGTGCCCCTCCTCGTGGCAGACGACGCACAAAGGCTTGAAGTGGCACATGTTCTGGTAGTGGCCCACCCGACCACATTTGAAGCACTCTGGCCCGTCGGACTCCTCCAGTGGGATCGGGGCGTCGGACGAACCCTTCGACGCCGACGGCCCGGCCGCCAGCAGCGGTAGCGCCGAGCCAACCCCCTTCTGCTTCTGCTTCTTGGCGATTGGATCCCCAGCTCGCTCGCCGCTCGGAGGAAGGAGGGATTCCTTCCTCTTGCGCTCTTGCTTCTGCTCCAGCCCACGGCGCTGATATTCCTTCTTCTTCTTCTTTTTGCGCTCGCGTTCCTCCAGCTTCTTCCGCTCTTGCTCCGCGAGCCACCAGGGGGGCGGCGGCCCCTAGCCCGCCTCCTCCGCCGGAGGCGCCGAGACCTTGGAGAGCGCCTTCGCCCTCAGATCTGGTTCACGCTGACGCTCAGTCGCCGGGATCGGAGGCGACATGGGTGGCTTCTCCACGCGGCGGGATCCCATCCGCACCGCGGTTGCGAACGAGCAAGTGAGTGTGGAGGAGGAGTGGCGGAGCGGAGCAGACGACGAACGAGATGCCTGAATCGCCGCACCTGCGAATGGGATGCGAGAAACCCTAGCGACAGATCTAGGGCACCCTTCGGCAGCCACAGCCACCTATTAATAGGCGGAAGCGGCCGCACATCCACCGTCGCAATGGGCCTAGGCCTAACCCCTTGCGGGCGTAAAGCTACCGGGCCAGGCTGACCAGGCCCAAGCGCTGAGGAGCGCCCCTGCGTCCCTACTGGCAAAGACGCAATTGGGTCGGCCAATGGGCCCCCTAACCCACGCACTGGCAAACTGGGCCAGTCCGACAGGCCCAGCAAGGGAGCCGGCCCGGGCGACGCCGGCACCGAAACCCTAGCCAGGGTCCGCGTCTCCCTTGTAGGGTCAACCCCGCCGCCGTCGCCGACCCCTGTCGGCTCCGACGAGCTCACCGAGCCTGAAGGCGGCGCGGCCAACGCCAGATCGAGGCGCCCCTCCTCCGGCAGGGCACACGAGCGACCCTCAGGGCCCGCATCCACGTCCCTCGGCGGGCGCCAGATCCGCGGTGCAAGGCAGCGTCCGCCACGTCCACCAGGGGCGAACGCACGCCGGTGACCAGCCATGAGAGAGCCCCCCAGCTCCTCCGCACGGGTGACAAAGTCACCCACCGAGCACCCCGCACGGGGCCTCGGCGAACCACCACCACCATCACTTACCTCACTACTTACCTCGTCGTCGTCGCCGTCGGAGTCGATCCCCTCCAGAGCCCAGAACCTGCTGCCGAAGAGGGATGGGGCGGGGGGCCGCTCCCCAGACGGCGCGCTCCACCGCGCGCACCCCTGAGCAGGTCGCACCGCCGTCCAGCCTTCCGCCTCCGCCGCGGGGCCGCTAGCGGCGTCGCCCGCGGAATCGCCCCCCAAGTCGCCAGACAAGAGTGTGCGCACGCAGCAAGGACCTGTCCGCATGTTCAAGTTCCACCCACGACTGCATTTATGCGCACAAAGACGACCGTGAAACAACATTAATCTTGCCATGTTTCTTTTTGCGGGGGTAAAATATGTGTATTACTCAAGAGTTAACCAGTTCTTCCCTACACAATGTGTGGCACTGCATCGCAATGCTTGCACATAGACATATCTGGCACTGCATCACAAATTCACAATGCATGCACATAGCACATAGCACAATGGCATGCTATTGGAGCGGCATGGCCAGAGAAGGCTACTTATAGTCACTCACTCGTACCATGACGATGCTTGCATGCTTCATTTTCTTTTCTAGAAGGTAGATGCACATTTCTTTTCCTACCATTGGCCCAACTTGGGGAAACTTTCTCAAGTCAAATACAAACCTAGAAGGTGCATCGATATCACATAGGAGTTTTACTATTAGTCCTATAGGTTACAGCAGGGAGAATTTTGTTGATCACACGGTGTCCATACGTGGGATGCAATTAGGAGGGTGAGACCGTGAGAGTGAATGTCTAGGAGAAGCAGTGAAAATGTCTTCGTCTCCTA
Organism: Triticum dicoccoides; assembly: GCF_002162155.2. Classification (NCBI taxonomy): domain Eukaryota; kingdom Viridiplantae; phylum Streptophyta; class Magnoliopsida; order Poales; family Poaceae; genus Triticum; species Triticum dicoccoides. The sequence continues at coordinate 543,476,856 of NC_041388.1, forward strand.
GACAAGCTCCTCATGTCTTGGATGAATGCCTCCATGCAACACTGTGGATTCCTGACTGTACGTCGTAATGAGTAATAACTCTAACACAGGCTGGCCCCACCAAGTCTTTGCAGATTGTAGCTTATCCATTTCCCACTGCATGTGTTCATGGCTCCACCAGGCCTGTTCATTTTTATTTTTTTTATAAATGGAGGAGGATCCCTGGCCTCTGCATCTGGACGATGCATGTGGCCATTTTATTAATTACTCATAAAAGACCTTACAAAGGCATACAATAATAGGACTGAAGCCACCGTCTAGGCAACAAAAGTGTCGCTACTCCTATCCAATTGATGAAGTGATGCTGATAGTCTGGACCAAGTATCAAACAGACCTCGCAGCCAAACCTAACATCTAAGACCTGAGGTTCCAACCAGGACGCCTGCCGGGTATGGGCACCCACCAGTCCGGCGTGCTCCTCAACCAGGACGCCTGCCAGGTATGAGGCCGCCACAGCCACCTGCCATCAATCCATCTTCAGAGCTGTACTGCTGCATGAACGTTGCCCGGTCTAGCTGCCGCCGACGCCACCACGACGCCAGACAGCGACGACCTCCTGCGCGAGTCCATCCTCGCACATCAGACGCCTAATCTCAAGAGCGCCATGCCATCGAGATCCGACACCATCAATGTGTGTGATGAAGCACCGCTCCTTCTCTTGTCACCTCCAGCCATCACTTGCTCCAAAACGATGCCTCCATGAGGGAAAGCGCTACTAAGAACGTCATCATCGTCCGATCCAGGAGACCCAGATCTAGAGTTTCCCCCGGAGCATCCCGAGCCTGATGACGCCAACTGCAACAACGATGCCTCGATAAGGAAACGACATCAAAGACGCCGCCATCGTTCGCCATGACCGTAGTCGGCGCGATTTTCATCGGCAGTTGCGCCACCGGGCGTACGGCACCGGCCTCGCTGGTTCCTTCGACCATAGCAAACTCCAAAACGATGACCTGAAGAGGGGCTGCGGCGCAAGAGCACCGCCATCGCTCGTTCCCATGGAGATCTAGGGTTTCCCCTGGAGTTGCCCGGGTTGTCAAGGGCCAGACAAAGATGCCGACGTGTTGCACTCGCCATCGCACCGACCGTGACCCGGAGACCAAGCTCACGCCTGACGGGACTCAAGGCCCTCTAGTCCATGTCTTGTTTGGTTCTGCGGAGCTCAACGCACGGGCGCATTTTTTTTGTTGGCGGCACTTTTTTTTAACTCGCTAGCTAGTTAAGGTGGATGTCCATCTTTTAAAGGGCGAAAGGGTCACCACCAACCAAGAGCACATTATATGCACTTACTTGAGCTAATCAAGCACAATACAACAAATCGACATCACTCTGACCTACTTGCCCATCACCACAGGCATGCATGCATGCTCGCCTTTCTTTTCTTGTTGCAGCTAGATGCATAAATAACTCAGACCATAGGCACACAACATGTGAAAACTTTCTCTCAAAATGCAAACCTGAAAGCTGGAGCACTATTACTAGTATTCTACTAGAGGTGAGTTAACCAACATGCGTGAGATATGCATGGGATTGGGAGGCAACGGGGAAGGAGGCATGGCACATTCCGCCACAGTTTCTGCGTACATGCCTGGATTGATTCCAAAAAAGCTGTGCCTCTCAACCTTCCATTGCCAAACCAGGCAAAGGAGTCGACATGAGGATCCCGTCTTCACAGTTGTAACATGTGCCAGCCGTCTGGTCTGGGCTCACACAATGCATCACAATCGAAATTGGCTACATAGTCCTAGGATAGATTGAACATAACGGCATCGAGTAGCTGTTGGCATGCCCCAGCTGTAGCTGTGTCTTGCGTGTCTCCATCCAAGATGTTCTCCCAATGATTTCCACCGAGTACAGCAACAACTTGCATGTTATTAACACAATAGAACAAAAACATATACAATATGAAAGGTCTCATAGGAAGGTAAATAAACGTGCGATAAATAATGCCGACTAGTCAATTATTATTGCGGAGCGTTCGACCAAGAACATACCATGTTATTGCTAGACTAGAAGATCTTGTCATCTAACAAACGAGAAACATTGGCATTATGTAGTGGGTGTCACGGAAATAAGCGCTTTGGCTGTGTGCACGGCACTTTACTCGGGCCCCATTAAGTTGCGCTCTGTGTAGGGAAAAAAGGACAAGAGTGATGGAACTCTGACATGGGCACACCACGCACACTTGGCACAATGATACAAAGGATAAAGTGCTTAGGATAATTTTTGACCGAATCTTTTTTTCTTTAGAATAGGTAAGGAACTTTTGACATCCAAACACAATCCTGTCTGAATCCGAGTCCAAGTTGTAGGTGTGATACAGAATATGCTATTACTAATACACATGATGTCATAAGATACTCATTTTTTCTATGGATAATCTAACCTTCCGAATTTGGACATCCTACTTATTGGATAATGTTTTAAGTATTAACTAGTAATATGTGAATACTAAATTTTATTATGAGATGTGATATAATGCCTGCATGTGTATCGAGCATGCATGCAAGCTACACAAAGGCATCAGCCATGGTACACGTAATTCTAGCCTCTGTTTAGATAAGGCAGGGAAATAAAACCGAGCCTCGTTTGACTGGTTGGCTCGGTATGAAATGTTAAGGGTCCGAATAACTGCCACACGTGTGGCATGGACGGGAACCCGCCCGCACGCCTCGTGTGGCATGGACGGGAACCAGCCCGCACGACCACGTTCGCACGCACAAAAGCACGGCCCGCACGTCCGGTGTGTGGCAACCCCGCCCGCACTGCCCCGTCCGGGCCAGACGACCAGCTGCCCGCACGACCCAGCCGTTCCCGGCCTCTGATCCATCCCCTCTCTCGTCTGCCGCCATCGTCCCCCACCTCTCGAACCCCGACCTCCGTCGTCGGCCATCTCTGGTTGCCATGGCAACCAGGGCAGATCCGTAGGGCGCTCCCACCACAAACCACACCCCAACCCTCCCCACCCCCAGCCCCCAGCCCCCCACTCCAACCCAGCCCTCCAGAGACGATCATCTAAAACCAGGTGAAATCTCCCGATCTCATCCTTCTCATCCTTAAGGCTGAAAATCTCCCGATCTTGTACTGGGTCCATGCTATAGGGGT
>NC_041388.1:543480391-543481766 GCF_002162155.2 Triticum dicoccoides
CCTCCCCACCCCCAGCCCCCCACTCCAACCCAGCCCTCCAGAGACGATCATCTAAAACCAGGTGAAATCTCCCGATCTCATCCTTCTCATCCTTAAGGCTGAAAATCTCCCGATCTTGTACTGGGTCCATGCTATAGGGGTAGAACACTGCATGGTTCAGTGTATATTCGCAATTGCCAGGCAGAATACACCAGATCTGCCATGTACTACGTTTGAGATTAACTTAAGTTCATAGTTTAATTGACGCAAGTAGTTGGGTATGAAATGGATGAGTAGGAATCCCTAAAAAAGGGCAGGAAGGACAATTTTTGGAATGAAGGGGTGGGAAAAATTAATTGCCACTTGTGTATAACGACAGTTGCCACCTTTCGTTGTCAGTAGCTGCCACCTATTTTGACCTGTTGCTTGCCATCCCTATCTTCTATGTGCAAGCAGCAGAAGAATACAATTCTTGTGGATTGTTGATGCCTTCTTGTTCATCCAGTGATTGAGAACACATCGGAAAGAAGCGAGACACGGAAATAATGAATCACAAAAATGGCACTGATGCTTGGGGTTCTCAAAGGCCAGAAACGCCCCCTTGGCATGCATCAGAGTACAGTCAACTCATCTCTGCAGGGACGTTGCTGCCACTACTAGAACAGTATGCAGGCGTAGGTATGATGCGTGATAACAAAAGAGGAGAACAGTTGCCATCTTCGCAATGATGAAGATGACATTCTACTTATGTCATACACTATCATTTTTTCGCAGGTTCTTATGACCAAAACACTCTTAGGGGGCCCCCGTGGCAAGTTCAGTCACAAGGCGCTAACACTGACAAATGTACGGGCAGCCAACTTCAACTAGCTAGTATGGCTAATCAAGGTAATGCAAAACGAAAAAAGAGCACATACTGCTGTGGACATGAAAAATGAACATGCAAAAAAACTGGCAAAAGGACTTACGAGTTATGACGGGTGAAAATGCAGAGCCTTCATGCAGCACGTGGCATCAGGCAGCACCCATGTAGCTGCCATCGACATCATACACAGGTGAGTCCATAAAAAAGTGAAGTTGCGAATGCTCAATTAGCAGAAGGAGCATAGTTGACAACTACAATTGCCATGACTGGACATCTACAATTGCCATGAATTAAAAACAACACTTGTCATCCCTGGACAACTGTTGTTGCCATCCCTGGACACCTGCAGTTGCCATGAAGGAACAACTGCGGTTGCCATACCGATGCAACTACAGTTGCCATGCCAGTAAAACTGCAGTTGCCACATCAGGGGCAACTGCAATTGCCGTACTAGCACAAACTGCATTTGCCATGAGTTGACCAACCACTACTATGCTTACAGGTTATTACGCTAGTGGTAACCCGGCAAAC
>NC_041388.1:543481935-543505536 GCF_002162155.2 Triticum dicoccoides
AATTAGCAGAAGGAGCATAGTTGACAACTACAATTGCCATGACTGGACATCTACAATTGCCATGAATTAAAAACAACACTTGTCATCCCTGGACAACTGTTGTTGCCATCCCTGGACACCTGCAGTTGCCATGGAGGAACAACTGCAGTTGCCATGCCAGTGCAACTACATTTGCCATGGCATGGCAACTGCAGTTGCCATGAAGGAACAACTGCGGTTGCCATACCGATGCAACTACAGTTGCCATGCCAGTAAAACTGCAGTTGCCACATCAGGGGCAACTGCAATTGCCGTACTAGCACAAACTGCATTTGCCATGAGTTGACCAACCACTACTATGCTTACAGGTTATTACGCTAGTGGTAACCCGGCAAACGTCTCGTGGCAAGCTTCACAAATTGCAGGTTGAGCACATCATTATGGTGTCACAGACCACACAAGATGGTCAAATGCAGCACAACAAGGTAAGGAAAAAAACTGAACCACAAAAAACAGCGCTACATTTATTATTTGTAGTTATTTGTAGGCAAAACAATAGTTGCCATGTTTGTTGAACAGTAGCTGCCATGACTGGACAGTTACAGCTGCCATACATGTCCACGCGCGGACTCACGGCTTGTTGTTTGAAATGATGTCATGCCAAATCACTCGAAGATGGTGTGATCCGTTGCGATACACATGTTATCCAAACAAAAATCTTACTCTCGTACCTGTTTTTTCTATTACATGGCCTACAACTACACTGAACAGCAGCGCGGGGACATCTACTGCGGGGAGCTCTGAGCACACGGAAGACGCGTTCCACCAGCCAGCAGACAATCATGCCGCAAACAATTTCGAGTCAGAGTCGGGAATGGCAATCATTCCAGCAATGCCGACAAGCACCCCTTTGAACACAAGCACTGGCAACACTCAAGTAGATGGAACTACCGCCGATACTGAAGTGAATGATGAAACTGACGACGACGCACAAGGGGATGAAGATGGTGGGCAATCAGAGATCGTGGTACCTCAGCCACCGTACATTGGGCAGAGATTTGAATCATTCGAAGAAGCAAAGGAATACTACCAGACATATGCAAAGTTCCATGGATTTGCGGTCAACACCGAGTACCATAGGAAAATTAAGAAAACTAACGAGTACAGCAGAGGTGAGATGAGGTGCCACAAGGCACAGAGGAACAAGAAGGGGAAAGGTGTTGCGCCTGTCGTTCCGGAACGAAAGAGAGGTATCATTCTCAAGACTGAGTGCCCTGTCCGGTGTAAGCTAAACGTAGATGGAGCACAGTGGGTGGTCAATGAATATTTTGACGAGCACAACCACCAACTCATAAAGAAGTTTGACCTGGTAAAATTTCTGACCGCCCACAGAGGGTTCACCCCTGTCGAAAGGCAATTCGTAAAGCTGCTACATGATTGTAACGTCGGTCCATCAAGAATGGTACAGATACTATCTCTCATCCACAGCAAAAAGGGGACTCTGAGTAGCATGCCGTACATACCAGCTGTCGTCACAAACCTACAGGCCAAGTACCGTAGAGAGAGCAAGTTGGCAGACATAGAGGCCACAATGGCCTACTTCGATGAGAAAGCGAAGGAAGATCCAGATTTCTTCTACAGGATAAGGTTGGACGATGAGGACCGTGTCAGGAACATGTATTGGGTGGATGGTGCTGCAAGGAGAGCCTACAAATATTTCCGAGATTGCATTTCATTCGACACGACGTACCTCACCAATATGTACAAGATGCCATGCGCTCCGTTCATAGGAATAAATAACCACAATCAGTTGTTGCAGTTCGGCTGCGGGCTCGTTCTGATGGGTACGTTTGGCTGTTCAAGACCTTCTTGGAGTGCATGGATGGACTTGCTCCGATGAACATAATAACAGACCAAGATTTCAGCATGTGTGCAGGCATAGAGGAGGTCTTTCCGTTGGCAGTGCACAGGCACTGCAGGTGGCACATTATAAAGAAGGCTGAGGAGACGCTAGGACCGTTCTTTGCTGACCGTCCAGAGCTGCACAAGGCATTCGAGCTGTGCGTGGACCACAACTTGACGGTGGAGGAGTTTGAAAGGAGCTGGATGGCCATGACTGAAACACATCAAGTCCAAGACAACGAGACTCTTGTTAGCCTGTGGGAGAAGCGAATGTACTAGGTGCCGGCCTACTTCATGTAGTGCTTCTTCCCCTTTCTGCAGACTATGCAGCGCAGCGAGGGGTTCAATGCTGTTTTGAAGCAGTACGTCAGCCCTGGCAACTCATTGCTACAGTTTGCCAAGTAGTACACAGCTTTGCAACAAAAAATTTTGGGATCTGAGCTACAGCAAGAAGCGACCACGACACTAAAGCAGCCAAAATTGCTAACGTATTTACAAATAGAGAGGCAAATGAGCAAGATATACACCAACAAGATCTTTAACAAGTAAGTCAGTTGCGTTACAGTCTTATTTGCATAAAAAGTACCAAGTCAGTAGGTGCCTTATAGAGTGCAATGCAGTTGCCATGATATGCAGTTGCCATGTTTAATGAAATACTGTTTGCCATGCTTACTCAGCTGCATGTTGCCATGTTCAATGAAAATTCTGTTTTTCCATGCTTGCTCGGGTGCATTTTCCTTATTGAATGAAGTGTAGTTGCCATGTTTAATGCATTGTGCTTCCATTGGGGCATGTTGGCATGCAAATGCCAATGTCAACTGAAAAAAATGTTATATTGGCGACACATATGCTGAAATGCAGTTGCCATGTTTAATAAAATGCATCTGCCATGTTTGTTGAAATGCAATTGCCATGTTTACTCAACTGTAGATGCCATGTTTAAATAAAAGGGCAGTTGCCATGTTTTATGCAATGTGCTTCCATTGGGGAATGTTGGTGTGGAAAAATGATGATGTCCAGTTGAAAATGTACTACAGTTGCCATGTCTAGTGTACTACAGTTGCCATGTCTAGTGTACTGCATTTGCCATGTCTAGTGTACTGCATTTGCCATGTTCAACGTACTATATTTTCCATGTTCAATGAACTATGTTTGCCATGTTCAAACAAAATGTATTTCTATTTCCATGACAACATAAGGTGGTACAAGAAAAGAGCGCACGATAGTTTAACAGAAAACACACAAAACTTGCAGATTCCAGGAAGAAATAAAGCGTGCCAGCATGTTCACGGCTTTTCAGGTGGACGAACATACGTTCAAGGTGTGTTCTATTTTGGGCATGTCAGATTCAGAACCTGAAGACCCGGACAAAGGAAGGAACTACTTCGTCAAAGCATCGATAGGCGAAGGCGAGTACTACTGTGAATGCTGCAAGTTCGAATGGGACGACATTGTGTGTTGTCACATACTAAAAGTAATGGACATGAACGCTATGACACGGATGCCCCGCCATTTCATAAGGTGGCGATGGACTTGGGACGCTGTACGACGCGTTGGCGCCGTAGACAACACACGCAGTTCTGGCTGTGCATGACGAGAGACCTGAGTCAACCATGGAAGCCGTGAGGCACGTTGTGCTGACAAAGAACTATGCTGAGCTAATTGATGAAGCATGCAAGAGTGATGAGACAGCGAGAGTCGAATAAAAACACAGGAAGGCACTGAAAAGAGAGCTTGATGAGATCAAGAAGAGGAAAGCTGAGGAAGCCTTACACCGGTTCCCCCGCACATCAAGTGTGCCTTCATCCACGGGGCCATCATCTGAAAACTCGGAGATAGGATCTGAAACAGCAAGCACACAGACCCATGTCAGGAACCCACCCCGTTCTATCACAAAGGGTCGTCCAAGAGAGATAAGGTACAAGTCGGGATTGGAGATCCAAGCAAAACACAAGAAAACGAAGAAAGGGGCGGGCAATCCATGAGCAAAAATTGGGGCGATGTGACATGGTCCTTGTGGAAATTTTGTTTTGTACCCTAGATGATGAGAATTTTTTTAAAAAAAATTGGGAGAATGACTCTTGAGGGGCATCAGAAGTGGAAGGAAAATTCATTGAATGGATAAATGCAGTTGCCATGTTATGGGTACTTAATCTGCCATGTTATGTGTAGTTAATCTGCCATGTTATGTGTAGTTAGTCTGCCATGCTATTTCATACTAAATATGCCATGCTATTTAATACTAAATATGCCATGCTATTTTATACTAAATATGCCATGCTAGTTGTACTGGATCTGCCATTTTAGTTGTACTGGATCTGCCATGTTAGTTGTACTGTATCTGCCATGTTAATTATGCTGGATCTGCCATGTTGTTTGTACTGTATCTGCCATGTTAGCTGTACTGAAAATATGCCATGGTATTTGTAATGACTCTGCATGGCATATATTTCCATGACAATACGACGCGGTTTAGAGACACATAGTGTGTTGTGCGCAATGTATGGGAAACAAGTTGGAAAAAGCGTAACGTGCATAAACCGCAGCAAAGGTTGTGGCTACATGATCAACCTACCCATGCTAGCCGGTGCAGTTAGCGATGAAAAAGAAGAAGCAAAACAGCCAAAATGAAAAACGACGATGACTTTCACTACCCATGTCTGATGAACTACATTTGCCATCTTTTTTAAAACATCATAGACGCATTCAAAGCAGCAAACCGGTGCTAGAAACGATGAAACCATTGTAATAATGATAAACATAAAAACATATCTGCTGTAACGCCTAAAATAGGTTCACGTCCACACATATATTACAGAAACTATTCAAATGTCGCTCACACACCACCACTACATAGTAGGCTACGCGGGGTTGCAGTCATAACATAGCACACAAACATAGTTTTCGACGAGAACAAAGAGATAGTACCTTACATTCCTCGGCGACAGAATGTAAGGTATGCGTCCGGTGTGTAACGCCACGTGATCACTTGTACTTCTTGATGACTTTCTTGACAGCTTCCTCCACGAACTCGCGTGCTCTGGACCGCTTGTTGGAATCTTCATTCGTCAACCAGTTCCATGTGTAGATTTTCCGGAGCTCAACGACCGTTGTAGTTGTGATAGGGGGGATAATTCTACCTTCCCACTTTGCAAAGTATTCCAGCACATGAAAGCCACAGTCCGTCCTGCACGAGGAAAAGAGTCAGGTGAACACGCAAAAAGGATAGACGTAACAAAGATAGACTTCAATTCAGATGTGACAACAAAAGAGGGGTTGGATTGATATAAATGGCACATGAAGGAAGGAAGAAATTACGTGTTCCCTTGCTTCGCAGTCGCCACATACTCAGTCAGGAAATGCCTGATCTGGACCTTTGAATGTTCGTAGTGACGGTTTCATATCTCTTTGAGGTTGTTAATGAAGAATTCGACATGCGTAGTAAGGTCTGCATCAGCTTCCGAACGAATTGAATCAAGCACCTCAAAACGTTGGTTCTTCAGGTCAAGACAGATCGCATAGTGGTGACCACACTTGTCGTGTGGGTCATGTGGTGCAAGCTCCTGGAACATGGGGAACATGACCTGCATTTAAAAGTGAAGAAATGAGAAGCAGAGTTCACATAAAGAACAACAGAGTGACAAAAAAATTAGAATCACGTAGAATGTTTGGTTATGGGTGGGGGTAGTTGAAAGAAAGTTGCCGTCCATGTATAAACAAAATGTGCCGTGTATTTTACTATCAAGTTGCCACATAGTTTGCACGGGATGCAAAAATCAAGAAGTCAGTGTGCACGGCAGCTGTTGCCACATGAAAACATCTGCCACATAAACACAAGTGCAGATGATGGCAAAAAACCACACCATGTGAAAAAACATTGCAGACAGGGAAGGAGTACTCACATATTTCTTCAGTGTGAGCTTGAATTCACCGTGTTGAGCAAAATTCTTCCTCAAGATTTTGTGGTGGAAGTCACCATCCCATATTTTGCAGGTCACACTGTAATGCATGATTATCTTGTCGGCACACACATCGATGTGATTGTTGATGTAGTCGATCCCGCATGCAACTACATTCGTCGACATTTTACCGTTTGGCCTCATGGACTCGGCAAGATCACCCAACTCGACGTACGTCGCTCCGCATTGAATGACTTTGGTTCTGTCCAAACATAAGCTGTATGAAAACGATATGACATGGAAGAATCATGCCTACTAAGTAAAAAAATATGAAAGAACTAAAATGTAAGTGGATCGTGTATAGTAAGTACAAAGAAGATGAATGGTAAAAAAAGGAGCAAAGCAAAATGAGAGATTATGGGGTGTGGTCATTTACGCTTTCAGCTCCTTCATGTGCTTGCTGCTGGCCCTCGCATTTCCAAACCGCTTGACGATATCGTACAGCTGGGTCTGTTCCTTAGTGGCCCTGAATTCGGGCTCGTAGTCTTCCGCGGGAGGTGAGTGAACTACCCTCTGCTGCCTCACAGAACTAGGAGTGGCACTCCTAATGGTATCCTCAGATACCGTATCTGCAGGCACGTTGGAACTTGATTGCCCTTACCCTCGTGAGGACCTCCTCTGCAATGCTGCCTCCTCAATCATGCGGTAAGCTTCGTCAAGTGACGGTGAAATCTCATCAGGGGTGGCTGCAATGATAAAAAAAGTGGGTTAGGATACCTAGAAAATAAAAAAACAGATGGATTGTGAGAAGACAGGGTGCATGATGTGAGATGTAGGTAGAAACAGTGGGGCAGTTGCCATGTGTGGTCCAACTACAGTGGCCATGTCATAGCAACTACAATTGCCATGTAGTTGCACTGTAGTTGCCATCTAGTTGGACTGTAGTTGCCATGTCACAGCAACTACAGTTGCCATGTTGTGTCAACTCCACTTGCCATGTGATTGCCGTATGAAAAAATGCAGCATGGAAACAAAAAATGCAGGTGACATGGTGTGGCAAATCCAGTTGCCATGTGTAATGCATTGTATTTGCCATGTGACAGCAACTACAGTTGCCATGTTGAATCAACTTCAGTTGCCACGTTGTTGCCCAAATGTCAAATGCAGCATGGCAGCTAAAAAAATGTAGGTGACATGGTGCATCAAATCCAGTTGCCATGTCATCACATGTCAGTTGCCATCACAAGTGAGAACCCCCAAAAACTATGATTGGGACAAAAGTCAAACTACAAAGATGTATACAAGAAAAATCATAAGGACATGACAAGTGTACCTTGCACAATCGGCTTTGCGAACTTGACAACCTTCCTGCCCTCGATCATTGGCTGTGCCATCACTGCAGGTATGCCTCCTGGGAAAGCAAAGGCAACTGGCATAGGATCTTGCACCACCGGTTGATCTTGACTGATGTCAAGGCTGAAGCTCGGTGGGGTAAAGGCCATTGGGTGCCTCTCATTCCTACTGGCCGGACCATGAACGACTTGCGGGGCAGAATCCAAGGGTGAAAGATCGACAAACATATCTGAATCGGCAGCTACAGAATGATTGGCCTTATTTGCAGGGCGGGGCGTGTTGTCAGCGGTATCAGCCGCAGCTTTCATGACAATCTTCTTATTTGGGCTGTAGGGGACACCGACATTGACTGGGAGCCTGGAAGTGCGCAGATTTATGCTGGGGATTTCCACTGCGGGTAAAGGCGCAGTCTGCTCCAGTTTTTCACCTGCGTCACTCGTGCCCGGCTTGACACCTGCATCAGTTGTGCTCCGGTCTTCCGGTTTCTCCATCACATTGCTTTTGGTAGGTGGCGGGAACAGTGTGGACGCAGGAACATAACCAGGCTCGTCTCTCCTGCTCCTAGCTATAGCCGGTGCGTTGGGTATGTGTGTTGGTTGCTTGCGGGGGCTACGACGCCTAGGTGGAAGACCAGCACACGAAATAGTCGCCTTAGCAGTATCTGCACCGACAGGAGCTGGAGCTGTTCTGCCAGGACTCTCACCTGTAGATGGCATATCCTTGTGAACTGCCGCCTCAGCCGCTTCTGTCGTGGACACAGGAGTGCCACCACGCACGCGCTTGGAATCAGTGTCAGATGAGCGGGAATCTTCCTTGCTTAGGTTCGTCTTGGGAGCATTCACTTCAACGCTTGCTGATGGGGTGGCATGGCTCACAGCAGCATCCTTCATTGCCAGAAGAGTTGGCAATATTTCAGTTGTCCTAGCAGATACCGACTCGTCACTCCCCGATGTACGGATGCCTGTTGTTCTATCCTGCACATCTGCAGCCGGCGGAGATGGTCGGCCACTTGCATCAGAGTTGGTGGGAGCGGTCAACGGTGCAGCAGCAGTATTGTCGCCTGGTGCCTCGTGTACATCTAAGTTGCCCCTTGTTGACAACTTTGAATGCAGGCGTTCGAGCGGGTCCTTACTGATATGCTTGGCCCCGCGCGTAGTAGTCTTCTTCACCCTGCAAAAATAAAAATAAAGCACATGAAAAAGGTATTAAAAATGAACAAAAATATGTTTTCCTTGGTAGAAATCTTAAAAAAATGAAAAACAAGTGGAGAAGCTGGTAGTTGCCATGTAATGGGAACGTGAGTTGCCATGTGTCATAATTAGCAGTTGCCATCCAGCAGCAGTTGCCATGTTAGCCAACTTGAAGAATGATAAAAATGTCTGATCTGCCATGAATGCAATTTCAAACCTAGGTGTGGGATGAGCTCACAAGCCAACGGTAAAGATGGCAGTTGCCATTAGGTACATTAAAGTTACCATTTGGCCTAGATTCCAGTTGCCATGTAAAAAACAATAGGAGTTGCCATACACTTAAAAAGGAAGGAAACAATCATTTGGAGAACAGCAGTTGCCACGTGGGGGGCGATGACAGAAGACAATGTGACAAGCTAAACGGATGCATTGGAAAATTAAGAAAATATAGCGCTATGTCAATGAAAGCGGATGAAAAAACCTATTTCTTGACTGCCTTCCTCAGGTCTGGCAACACGACAGGATCCCCGGTGTTGGTCGTCATCGTCCGAGGAGATGACCTGGTGGAAGGGGTGTCACCGGCAATGGGGGCGCCTTTGTTCAACCGAGTAGAAACACGGGTTGGCGTTGGCGCCTGTTTCTTCGTAACTGCTCGTCCACCAGCTGTCGGCTCGCTGCATGTATGAGATGAAGGAAAAAAAGGGTGGCAATTGTCAGACAGCAAACTTGTTGCCGCGCTTGACAAAAACAAGTGCAAAAAAAGGATGAGTCTATTCAAAGAAAATAGACAAAGCAAAAAACTAAAATAAAAGTCGAACATCTTCCTGGCAGCTACAGGGTCGGTCCTAGACCTCTTGCCAGCAGAACCCTGCCCAACACCCTCTGGAGCCCTCCCCCTCTTTGATGGCAAAACCCCCTCGCCTCTCGCAGCCGTATGTTGTTTGACTTTCTCCGGTTTGGGGACATCTGTTGCATCCTTGCCCTTGTTACCACCTGCGCGAACTTCAGCATGATCATCATCATCGGTGTCCTCTTGCACATTCTCCATGACATCATTGTCATCCTTGCTGAGACCAGCATCTCCACGTAGTTCAGCTTGTGTGTCAGCAAGCTCTTGGGAACTGTTGTAGTCATACCGTCCACGGCAACCGGTTGGCCGATGTGTATGTTCTGGGACAAATGAAGTGAACTGCCTCGCAACTGCGTCGTTGTCAGAGCCACTGAGGGACGTCCACCCTCAACCAACTTCCCGAGCAGGCCGGTCATTCCAGATGCAAACTGCTCTATTAGATGCTCAACAGGTGCCCTCGCCTGTGCACGAAACAAAGAAGCATCAATGACCACCCGTATTGCAATCACTTGCACGACATCAAAAAATACTCCACGGCAAACCATAGATGTAGATCTTTTGATTACCTCGGCAGGGCAAGACGGAGCTGAGTGCACGTCCATCCACTTTCCAAAGTTTTGAGGCCCCCCAAACACGCTGTAGTCTATAGCATGCTTGGCCATCAGCTGGAAAGAACAAAAAAAGCTAGGACATAAGAGAGAGGATGTAAGTTTAAGCATGAATGAAAAGAGTTGCCATGTGGAATGAGACATGGATACAGTACTCAGACAGCCATGGATAACAAAGGTAGTCATCTCTTATGACCCACAGACGGTTGCCTCATGCCAATTTGTAGGCATGCCGTGTGGGCAAAGAAACCAGAACTAACCTGCAGTTTTCCATATGTGGTGTCAGTAGCCTTGTCTGCGGCAAGCACAGCCTTGACAGCGTTGATAGTCCACGCAGAAACAGCAAACTTGTGCGCAGGCAGCGGGCCTCCTGTCCCAGTGAAATCCACGATGGACAGATCAAGACAGTCGACGTACATGAGCTGATGCAAAACAATTTTAAAAAGAAAGAAATATCAGTTGCCATCATGGGTACTGTGTGGAGGAAAACAGGATAATATATGTTCCAATGATAATCAAGTTGAGGTGCATGAAAGAAGAGAAGAAAAAGAAGAAGATGCCATCTACATGTGCTAATTGCCATCATAGTGTGATAGCAGTTGCCATGTTGTTATGATGGCAGTTGCCATCATAGTATGATGACAGTTGCCATACTAATATGATGGGAGTTGCCATATTGTCATTATGCCAGTTGCCATATTGTCATTATGGCAGTTGCCATCTTGATATGATCAGGTTGCCATCTTGTTATGATCAGGTTGCCATGCATGAATAAAAGTGTGTTAAAAAACAGTGTTCACAGAAAGAACTGGTAAAAAAATACCATTAAATGCAGTCGACAACCCTTTTGGTACATCTTGCTTGAGAATGCATCATGCAGGAAGTCGGCAATAAACTTACACCAATTCATGTTCTTCAGATTTTCCAGATCTGCCTGCACCACACAAAATTTCAGGACAAAAAAGGTTGCCACATCAGAAATCAAATGGAAAAAAACATCGGAAAACGCTGGCAGTCACTAGCTTTACACATGACATCGGAGCCAAAAAGATCAAAGGAAAATAAAGTAGTAAAGATGGATCATTCACTAGGATGGGGAAGCATTCGTTGCTTGGGCGAAGAGAGGTGGTCGGCGCGAAAACAGCTGAGATGAGGTACATGAGTAGCTTCATCTTGAAAACATCTCCATGCATCGTCATGGCCTGCAGCGAATCTGCCACTGCAGACGTGTTCGGCATGGATTCCGACCCAGGAAACAAATGGGGGAACAACGCTTCCTCGATCTCATTGTTGACCTCGTACGGGACTTTGATATGTCCACGAGGCACACCCAAAGTGCAGAACACGGATTCCTCGTTCAACGGTAGTCCTCCACGTCCCGGAATCACGAATTCCCTGGAGGCGGGGTCGTAGATCTCACCAAGCCAGTCGCATACAGGGTTGACAAGGTTCGTGCACCGGACATCCATCATAGACTGCATACCCATCTCAGCAGCAGCCCCCTTCTGATCGTCGGTGAATTTGTCAGTCAACACAGTCAGTCGTTCTTGGGAGGCTCTGTTGCGAATACGTTTCTTCTTCTGCAAAAAACAGACAAAAAGTGATCAGTTGTTGCCATGTTTTGGCAAAAAGTGATCAGTTGTTGCCATGTTTTGCAATGTCATGAAATTTTAGTTCGTGTCAGACGACTGCAAGCTCGAGGTGTCAACCAGTAACATAAAGCAGGAGGAAGGGGGATGTGTGAACATTTACCTCATCACCCTCTTTTCTCCGTCTAGTTGCCCGATTACGCTGTGGTGGATCCATGAAATCATCATCATCGTTTTGATGATCGCCACGAGCCATTCTGCTGAGATAGGAACAGACCAAATTGTCATGGTGGAAATGTAAATGCAAAAGGTAAGCAGTTGCCACCTAACAGAAAATGTCAACTAGTGAATGCAGAAAAAATAACATGAACACACACGCACCCCTCCTATGATTGTCAGAAACATAAACATGGCAAGTAAGCACGTTGGTTGCATTATCAAGTAAAAAAAGTGTACATATGGTAAATGCACTTGAAAATAAAAAATGTTGAAGTTGCCATGTTAGCCCAAGATAGTACGATAGAAAGTCACAGAATCCTCCACATCAGAAAAACTAAGATGTGGCAGCTCACACACTGTCCTAAAAATACACCAATCAAATGCCACTTGTTCAGCGGCAGAAATGTGCTAGGGTGAAATTGCCGTGCTGAAATGCAGCACATACTACAACAAATCGATGAAACCACATCTAATCAAGAACCTGAAAATTGCCACATTGTGATCAGATATCACAAAGTCGTTGTTGCAAAACAAAAAAAATTACGCCTACAGTACAATGAATTTGCCATATTGTACTGACTGCGGCATGGCAACAGACATGATGTGGTCAGCCAAAAACTTGCCACATGCAAAGCATATGTATGGCATCTGACACAATTGATATGCAAATTTGGTTGCCACATTATGCAGCCAATTTGCCACACTGCCTTATCTGCAGAATGGCAACAGACAGTGTGTTCACATTCTATTTGCCACATGAATATACTATCCAAGTGGCAACAGGCACACTTGATGTGCACATTAGTTGCCATCCAGTGCAGTTGGCTCCTGAAACTGCATTGACTACCGATTGTGGCAACTATCACAGTGTGGTAACTATCACATATCATTCAGAAAAATTAGATGCCACAATAAAAAAGCATGTTTGTGGCTACTATCACAGTATTCAGCAAATTTAGTTGCCACATGGAAGAGCATGTGTGTGGCAACTATCACAGTCATTCAATAAAAATAGTTGCCCCATGCGAAAGCTTATATGTGGCAACTAACACAGTCATTTCAGTAATTTGTTGCCGCAAGGGGAAACACGTTTATGGCAACTATCACATTTGTTCAAGGAGTTAGTTGCCACACAATCATGATAGTTAATGAAACTATCAAGTTCGCCTCATACTACAGTTTCAAAACCCAACTAACTAGATCTAGGGTTCAATGGCAACTACCGCGACTTCAAATTCACCCTCAAAATTCTCCCACGAACTGACTACAAACATAAATTCGAACCAATGCGCATCAAACAAACCGGGAGACACCTGCCCAATCCATAGGCAAGACTAGTGCATGCCTCCGAACAGGCATAACCACACCGACGATGCCGCCGCCGCGGCCGTGATGAAACTGCCCAGTGCCACCAAAAGCGGCTAGCAGACGACTTCGGCGCCGGTGGGAATGCCGATGCATCGCCGAATCGCCTGAATCTCTACGAATCACGATCGAGGAATCGAACAGGGAGGGAAGGGGGAAAATGCAGGAAGGGATTGCGAGAGTTGTAGCGAGCATTACCTTCAACCCGCAGGCGCTCCGGCGAAGCCGCTCCGTTCCGGCGAGCACCACCGATGGCCGCGAACACCGTCGATTCTTCCGCCTCCGCCGTCGCCTTCTCCCCTCGCCTTCTCCTTCAATGGTTTGAAATGCGAGTGGGTTGTGCCAGTAACTGCGGTGCGGGTGAGTAAATGGAACCGTGAGGGAGAGGGGGCAGAGGTGTGCGACATGTTTGACGTCAACCGCGATCGGAGCGTGGCGTGCGGGCGCATAGCAGTTCCACCGCACGCCTCCGAGTGGCAACCGCTGACCGCGGGATGGCAACCAACATGCGGGCGAACTGACTCACACACCGCACACGCGCCTCGTCCTACGTGGCGCAGAAAACCGGCCGGTTTGTTCCAAAATTCATGCACAATGTTGCCAACGGAGATGCTTGCGTGTGGTCGGGATGGTGAACGCCCACACGTGTGGGCGTTAACATTTCCGAATGTTAAAGTGAGTTGTCCTTTAAAAACAATTAAATCGAAGATCACACGGGAAATTATCCTTTAAAGGCATCAACCAAGTATGTTTCTTATACTGCCATGTTTCTAGAATCATGCTGGTGAAAAAGACCCTAGCCACGCAATCGACTAAGTACTCGTGGACAAGTAAGAAATTGCAATAGTATGTGTACCTTACCTTCTAAATTATGTACTCGCTCCTTAAGGAAATTTAAGAGCGGTCGTAAAGAAATATATTGTAAAAAGTGACTGCAAGTAGATATATAGGAATTTTTCGTGCTTTAGACCACCGGCATGATCGTATTACAAGAAAATACCACATAAAAATGAAATTGCCAAATGTACCATGGAGGAAGCCCCCGCATGCGACACGATGTCCATTGCCGCGACAGCCCGCGGCGGCAGGTTGTGTATCACCGCAATTTCGGCACTATAAGTTGCGGGTTCAGCTGAACAAGACGATGAAACAAGGGGATGTGGGGAACAGCGGTACAAATGTTGGTAATCTGGAACGATGTGATGACCAATCCTGGAAACGACTATGGAAGTTACCCTGCCCGCGGAAGATACAGATGTTCACATGGCGTCTGAAGCATGAGTCGCTGGCCTTCCGGACAAACCTGGAGAGAAGAGGGATCAAACTGGACAGCACAAAGTGCTTGTTTTGTAGCTGTGCGGATGAGGATGGGGCACACTTGTTCATTAAGTGTAAATCTGTCAAGAAGGTGTGGCATGCACTGGGTCTAGAGAAGGTGAGGATCGAGCTTGAAAGCATCGGGGGTGTGCATGCAATGCTTGATCTCCTTTGGGGCCTGGATGAAAATGTACGAGTGAAGATCCTTACAATGTGGTGGCATTGGTGGAATAACAGAAATAAATTGAGGGAAGGAGAGCTACCAGTGACCACCGATGAGGTGACAAGACGGGTGACATGCAACACCATGGAGTACATACAGATATTCAAGGCCGGGAAGGTACGGAAGGAGGAGGAGGCCAAGTGGCAACCACCGCGGGATGACATGCTTAAAGCAAACGTGGATGGGGCTTACAAACCTGGAGATGATTTCGTCACCTGGGGAGTGGTAATACGAGATGAGGCGGGGGATGTCGTCCAGGCACGGGCAGGCAGGACCGAACATGTGGCCGATCCGTTTGGCGCCGAGGTCATGGCTATGGCAGAGGCAATCAACATGGTGGCAGATTTGGGGGCACTCCGATTGGTCCTGGAGACGGACTCCAAGCTGCTGCAAGAGGCCCTCGACTTCAAGAAAGTGGACTACATACCCTACGTGGCGATCATCGAGGATTGCAAACTCCAGCTTAAGTTGTGGTTTTCGCGAGTAAATTGCATAAAACCATCACTTTAAATGTTAGGTTTGCGAAAAACACTATGTTGCATTTTTTTGGCAGAAAACAGATTTTGCAAAAATCACTGATCGGCAGATTAGAACGCTTTGAACATGTTTATGACAGATGGGCCCCGCTCGTCAGGAGCTGACTGGGCAAAATTATGCCAGGTGGGCACTTTGACTAGTCAAAAATGCCTGTGCCGTCATCGAATCTTGCTGCCGTTTACCCATGGAGGAGAGTCAGCAGCCCCGCCGCTGCCAATGGAGTAGAGGAGCAGCAGCTCCGTAGCTGCCAATGGAGGGGAGGAGCAACAGCTCCGCCACTGCCCGAGGAGAGGAGCAGCAGCTCCGCCTCGCGCTACTTGATTTGTGGCCTTGGTCAACGGTGGTGTGCAGCGGCGTTCGGGGTCGTCGACGGTGAGGATGAGGGCGGCAGCGGCGGATCGACTCGGAGGGAGAGGGGTGGGGGTGCCTCATCGGGTAGGGGCCGCCGGCAGTGAGGGAGTCGAGGGCCGCATCAGCTCGATTGGGGGATTGAGGATCGAGCAAGAGAAGAGTAAATTGCATGGCGGACAAAGGTGCTGCGGCAGCCGACGCTCGAGGTGCCGCACGACCCCCGGACGGCGGCGGGCAGTTTGGGCGCTCCAACATGGCGGAAGGCTGCTCCTCGGCCGGGGCGGGCAGAGTCCTCTGCCTCGCCCAGGGTGCGGCAATGGCGACGGCGGCTGGGTCTTTTCCTCGGCCGGGGTCGGGACTGGTGGTGGCCTCTGCGTCGACTTGGGCGCGGCAACGGCTGCCTCTACATCGAACTGGGCGCGGGAGTGACGACCCTTATCTCTGCCGGGGACGGGATGGGCAGCGGCCGGATGGAGAAGAAGCAGTTTTTTTTTCTTTTTTCTTTTCCAATGACAGATGAACCCCACAAGGCAGCACATGATGATAACTTTACCCCACGTCGCCGTTACATGTGAGATTTTAAGTGATGTCACGTCAGTCTGACTGGCGAGTCATATCTGTCATAATCTCACTTAACAGAGCCAGATCTGCCAATCAGTGATTTTTACAAAATGATTACACAAGACATGGTGTTTTTTGTCAAAAAAATGTAATGTAGTGTTTTTCGCAAACCTAACCTTCAAAATGGTGATTTTATGCAATTTACTCGGTTTTCGCACATAGATATAGCGTTATGCCGTCGTCAAGCTAATACTGTAGCACATGAGTTAGCCCAGCTTGGGCGTATCTGTTCCCCTAGTGAGTATGAAACCTGGAACGTTGATGTACCGTCCCAAGTGGCGCTTTGTGTTGCGGGTGATATGCCGGTACACCTTTAAGTTATAAAGCTATGCTTTCCTAAAAAAATCGGCACTATGGCTTGCTGGAACGGAACGGAAAAGCTAAGCGGCACCTGCCGCTAAGGCGGCAAGCTGACGTGGTTGCAGCCAGCGACGAGACATGGCGCTGCATGCTGCTAGTGGCGCCGTCCTTCGTTGTGTGCCAACTGCAACCGGTGTCTTCACGTGCGCGGTTTAAAATTGGTACTCGCTTGGTTAGACCAAAACAGGAAGGGATCAATAATTAGAGGCTAATTAAACAGAACAAAAATACCTTGCATGTCAATGATAAATATAAAAATGGATCGGCCATGCATTGATCTATCTTTTATTCCTTTTTTTTGCGTGAGATCTATCTTTTATTCAACTACAACATCTTTAGAATCGGTCTTCAAATTGCTTAAAATCGCAGTCAAAGTGGACTATTTTCCTCTTTCGCACGTAATCTAACACACTTATACGAGAGAAACGAGATAGTGTGCTACCGCTGCGAAGAGAACCGTTCGGTTGCCAGCGTACGCTGGGCCGGTAAACCTGTTATCCACAAGCTGCCGCCGCACCTGCGGCCTCCATCTGCGGCGGCAGGTGCCACGTGTGTGTTGCTGAACGTGCTGCCACGGTAGTTCTGTCAGTGGTACTGGGAGGTGGTCTTTTTTCCTCAAAATCGCTGGATTGGTGGTCCTTTATGCCGAAAATTCAATAGATAGATACCATTTGTACTAGTTGAAAATCAATCTGAACCAGTCAGCCATTAGGGGTACACATGTGATGTGAGGACACTACAAGGCGGTTTAGACGGAAGGAGAGCGGAAAGAAACCATAAATAACAGCAAGCGAGTAGATTAGTACACAAATAGCAGCAGCTCGTCCAGCTCAGGTCAGCCGTGTTTTAATAGGTTGAAGCTCACCATACCCACCAACATATACAGGTGCACAATCGAACCAACCGAGCGACTCACCATTATATAAATTAATTAACCACAGTGCATCCACCTACTCGCTCACTTTCAGCATGCAACCTTGCTTTTCCTTTCGAGATTTCTAGAAGCAGATCGATGTAGATATTGGGAAAACTTTCTTAGTTAAAAGCCATGTGTATGTGTGATGGGACTGGGAGGCTGCGGGGAATGATGTGTGACAAAATAGACTTGTGGACCTTGAGTTGGATCTAAATTTGCAACAGAAAAAATCAGCTACTGACTCATCGCAACAACCGTCGTCTATAGTGAGTAAACATGGTCAATGTGGTTGCTTAAATACGAAAATGAAGTTTTCGTAGATGTTTTTATAGATGTAGTAGTAGTAGATGAGTAGCTGTGACAATGTGAAGCAGTTTTTTTTAAATGATAATTGATTTGGATAGCTTTTCAAGTTTAAACATCTTTGTATGTGTATGGACAGCTTATATGAATAGATTGTTGATTGTTGATTTTGACAAATGCCAACAAAATGAATGCATAGATGCAGTTTGTAGGGAAAATTCGAATGGCCTATGTTTTGCTGGAGTGTTGATTAATTTCCATTTTGGCAAATTTCAGGCACTTGATATGTCCTGTTATAGCAAAGGTCATGCCGGATTTTTTTCGTGAATCTTGATATGACTTGTGCTAGAAAGTAGGAAATATCGAGTGCCCATGATTTGCCTGAACAGGAATTAATCAACATTCCAGCAGAACATAAGCCTTTTTTATGTCATTGCTCCATATATGTAACGGGTTGACTTTCAGTCAGTCGACGCTACTTGAGAGGGAGTGTCCACCATATACTGTCGAAATATCAGAGAGGACAAATCCCGACTGTTGTCGTGGGGTCGCTGCCTCTTCCTTCTACTCGTGATATACCTTGGTAATGCACGACAGAAGGAGGGGAAGCGACCATCACCGACGGTCGAAATAACCATGAGGTAGTGTCCACCATATACACCACATGAGATGAGAGTGTTCAAGAAAAAGACTCGACAGACTGGCAGTCAACCCGTGATGAATAATAATGATCTAATTTAGTTTATTGTAGTACATATATTGAATTTCAAAAGTTTAATCTTTGAATTATGGACATAGGAAATGTCTGACGACGATAGGATCCCTGAGTGCGAGTACCGTGGCGACGACCGGGGTCTGTACGACATGCCTCAACTGGAAGACGGTCGGTGCTTCAGTATTAAGCTCGACGAGACCTTCGATGTTTATACGGTACGCAACGACGACAAGTCTTTTTTGTAATTAAGCATGACTTCTGCTTCTTCAATATGTAATTTTCGCTTTCTACAATTCGACTAGTGCATCCCCTGCCATGCAAGACGTTATGTCTTGGAGAAGCTGGATTTCGAAGATCGTGAGAATATGGAGACAAGGAGTGTTCACCTCATCAGGACCCATTATCACTGGTAGAAAAAGAGCCTGTTGTCCCGGTTCGTAAGGGCCTTTTGTCCCGGTTCCTGAACCGGGACTAAAGGGTCGGTACTAATGCCCTGTCCCTTTAGTCCCGGTTCAATCCAGAACCAGGACTGATGGGCCTCCACGTGGCTTGTGCACGGAGCCCAGGCAGGAGACCCTTTGGTCCCGGTTGGTGGCACCAACCTGGACCAATAGGCATCCACGCGTCAGCATTTCTGTGGCTGGGGTTTTTGTTTTTTTTTTGAAAGGGGGGGTTGGGGGTTTTGGGGGGTTAATTTAGGTGTTTCATATATTGTGTTAGCTAGCTATAATTAATAGAGAGAAGTGTCCTCTCTTATGTCCGTGCTTGGTCGATGCTACGTACTATACATACGTATAGAGAGGACTAGACACGCTAGCTAGCTAGTAAGCAAATGAAGGAAACAGAAGATCGTCATGAACATATATGCATACAGAGAGAAGTGATATCGACCACCTCTCCTTCTCCGAGAGATTGGTCGAACAACAAGTTCTCGTATATCTATCCGACACTACCGGCTCCATATATACAATAATTATCTCTTACAAATATAATCATACGGACTCATGGTCCACATAGTATTCTCCGTCTTCAGTGATCACGTGGTCAAGAAAGAATGCCGCTAATTCCTCTTGAATTGCTCGCATGCGAGCTGGTGCTAGGAGTTCATCCCGTTTACGAAACATCTAATTTGAAGAAGGGGGTCAATACATATATATATATGAATGAAATGAAACTCAACACAAATGATGGTAATAAAATAAAATTGTGAATGTTGTTATTTACGTACTTCATATTGTTCGTCAGTGTAGCCCCGCTCACAGGTCGTGTGGCGGATGGACTCGCAAACGTAGTATCCACAGAAATCATTCCCTTGTTCCTGCCACAACCACTTTACAAGAAATAGAGGTCAATCAAACTGATAAGCAAGAATGCCAAATGGTATTGATGAAACTAGCGCTTGAATCAATAGGAGATGCACGGAACATGCTACTATAGTACTTACTTTCGGGTGTCTAAATTGTAGCTTCTTCGGGAGTCCTGGAGCTTTTTTGGAGAATTTTTTCCAAACCCTGCCAGACAAAGAAAACAATTACTTGATATATCAGGAAATGAACAAAGTTGTTGATATGGTGGATAATGATCGATTTAACTTACTTCTCGAGCATTTGAGTCATGTCTGCATAGTCCTGGGGATCTTTTCGTCTTGAGTCTAAGACGGTTACTAGTCCCTGCTCAAGCTTAATCTCTAGGAGAATATAGTGGTAACTGCACACGCATGCATAACTCATCAATTACATTACTATAACCTTGACTAATATATAAGGGAAACCGAATACCCACAAGACAGTAACACTCACTTGAAGTTGTAAGGAAAGAGTATTATATCTTTGTTTTCATTTATTACCAACGATCGTAGCAAGTTGGCCTTGGTATCTGCGGCATGAAATTTAACCTGAGTTGCATCTATGAGATATGTGTTAATGAACCCAATATCACTAACTTGTCTTTTCTTCAATTAGGCAATCTTCAATCTGCATAATATATTGAGGATGATTATAAATACATGCAATGAAAGAGCTGAGCTATATAGAGAGACTTAATGACAGAAGTAGTACTACTTACAGACAGTAGCAGGCGACCGTTGTTTTATCGAGGGCCAATTGATTGAAAAACTGAAAGAACTCCTCGAATGGAACAGGCAACAGTTCAATTCCAACAAGGTCATGCTCCTTTTTAACTTTCACATACAAAGTACTCCTCCCCCCAGAGTCTCTGCAGATTTTCAAGTACCAATCATGCAATCTTCGCATCATCGTTGATAGAGATCTTTCATCTTTGACGAGAGGCTTCCCGTACTCGTATCTTTGTATCTGCACCTCCATGAAATCATAATGTACATCGTCGGGCAGGTAATCGCCAAGATTGCTATAACCGGGCACCATCCTCGGATCATTAGCGACGTTGTCGCTAGGAACCTTGAGTGGGGGGCACGATTGCTTCGCTTGTTCGCCGAGCTGGGCAATTTGTTTCCCAGCTCGTCGTTCTTTCAGCCTTTGATCACTAACAGTACTTCCCGACCGCTCCGCTTCGGCAAATTCCTTTCCAATAATGCGCTCATAGTTTCCTTTCGGCGGAGACTTGGGTGGTTTTGTCAGGGCAGCCAGAGTGCGCTTCACTTTCACCGGATCTACCTTCTCCTCCGGAGGTGGATGTTTCTTTGCTTTCACCCCTTCAAAGTAGTTCCTCACTTCTTCTCATGCGATCTCGGTGTTCTCCTCCGGGGTCCTCTCGTATGGTAACTTCTCTTGAGTCTTCAGAGAAGGACCAAATTTGTATTTCCTCCCGCCTCTGGCTGTACTGCTAGACGACGGCAGAGCAGACGGAGCGGTTGTCTTCTTTACTTTCTTACGAGGCGGGGGAGAAGGACTACGACGTGCCGGAGCAGTCGGAGCGGCGGCAAGTCTCTTCCTCCCTTGCCGACGAGGCGGAGAAGGAGGAGGCTGGCTGCTCGGGCGCGTCGGCGCAGGCGGAGTGCCGCCACGCGCTGGAGAAGGAGCCGGTCGAGTGCCCTGATCATCACGCGCCGGAGGAGGAGGCGGTGGAGGAGGCGGAGTGCCCTGACTCGCCGGAGGAGGAGGCGGTGGAGGAGGCGGAGTGCCCTGACTTGCCGGAGGAGGAGGAGGAGGCGGAGGCGTCCAGTTCGGAAGGTTGATGAGCTCCTTCCGCCATAGGCATGGAGGACTCAGAGCAGACCCCAGCCTAGTCTCCCCTTCACCGGTAGGGTGGTCAAGCTGGAGGTCCTCAAATCCCTCCGTTATTTCATCCACCATCACCCTAGCATATCCTTCTGGAATCGGCCGGCAGTGAAAAGTTGCGCCGGGTTCAGTAGGATAAACAGAGCCAACAGCCGCCTTGACCTTCAAATTCATCCATTGCGTCATAAGGTGGCAATTTTGAGACTCCGTGATAGCATCCACGGGATAGCTGGCAGGAGCCGTCAAGGCATGCTCCGGCTGAAGCAGCTCGGTGGAAGCCACGCTGCTTCTCCGCTGAGATGGCGGGGTAGCTTCGGGGGAAGTTTCGGCAGTACGTTTGCTGCGATTTGCTTCTCGTTACTCTATCGCTTGTACCCTTGCTTGCAGCGCCTGCATTTGGGTCTGCTGCACTTTTTTCCTCTTCTCATGGGATTTGTAACCGCCTACGTTTGGAAACCCAACCTTCCACGGAATGGAGCCTGGCGTGCCTCGTGTCCGTCCAGGGTGCTCAGGATTCCCGAGGGCCATTGTGAGCTCGTCGTTCTCTCTGTCTGGAAAGAACGTCCCTTGCTGCGCTGCTTCGATATACTGCTGAAGCTTCCTGACTGGTATGTCCATTTGATCGTTCATCCAAATGCACTTCCCTGTTACAGGGTCCAAGGTTCCGCCAGCCCCGAAGAACCAAGTCCGGCAACGGTCTGGCCAGTTAATTGTCTCTGGTTCAATCCCTTTATCAACGAGATCATTCTCAGTATTGGCCCACTTAGGCCGGGCTACGAGGTAGCCACCTGACCCCGTGCGATGGTGATGCTTCTTCTTCGCAGCATTTTACTTGTTTGTCACCGACATCTTCTTACTCTTTTACGATGTCTTGTGGGCCAAAAATGCGGGCCAGTGATCTCTGATCTTCTCATATCTGCCCTTGAATTCTGGTGTCTCATTATTTTCGACAAACTTATTCAGATCTTTCTTCCACCTCCTGAATAGTTCTGCCATCCTCTTAAGAGCAAAAGACTTGACTTATTGCTCTTTAACTGGCTTCTCTGGATTATCCTCTGGCGGTAGGGTGAAATTTGACTTCAGCTCAGTCCAAAGATCATTTTTCTGCATATCATTGACATAAGACACCTCAGGGTCTTCTGTAGCCGGCTTAAACCATTGCTAGATGCTGATCGGGTTTTGTCCCTAACAAAAACCCCGCACTGAGCAACAAATGCGCTCTTTGTCCGGAGGGGTTCAATCGGTTGGCTGTCGGGCGCGATTGCTATGATCTCAAACTTTTCATCCGAGCTCAACTTTTTCTTCGGGCCTCGTCTCTTTACCGAAGTTATGCTCGATCCGGAGGGCTAGAAAAAAGAACAAAGACTTAATTAATATGTGTACATACCAAAACAATGAATGCATCAATTAGCTAGTCAGCAGAAGCTTAACTAATATATATACCTGGCTGGACTCGGTTCGGTCACCGGAGACGTCATCGCGGTCTCCTTCTTGCACCGGCATTGGGTCACCGGAGCCGTCCTCATGGTCTCCTTCTTGCACCGGCATTAGGTCACCGGAGCCATCATAATCATAGCCAGCTGCTTCCAGACCACCGGTGTCGTTGAGAAACAACGAGCAGACGGCATCACTTCCTCATGCGATTATGTCCCCCAACAACTCTTCTTGTACTTCGTCTCGGGCGGTGTCCATAGTTTCTACAAATATTGACAACATGGCAATTATTATTCAAACATGACAAATGGATATATTAGTGGCAAACGTAGAACTAATATTAATTAGTGGCCTCGACGCTGCTTCTCTAGGGTTTGGGGTGCCCTCGACAACGCTTCGAGGATAAAAAAAGAAGAGGAAGAAGAAAAAAAGAGAAGAAGAAAGAATAGAGGAGTAAGAACTCCTCTATTCTTTCTTCTCCTCTTTTTTTTCTTCTTCTTCCTCTTTTTTTTATCGGGAACGAGGGTCGTTGAGGGTCACCAAGCGGTAGAGGAAACCCTAAATAGTAAGTATCGTGGGTGTGAGATACATGTGGCCGTCGGTGTCGGACACTACATCCACGTCCCACAAGTGACGTGGGCGTCGAAGCCCGCGCCACTTGTGGGACGTGGAT